>NW_026020104.1:2142959-2700118 GCF_900185275.1 Solanum verrucosum | reverse complement strand
CTAAAAAGCACTAAGGAATCATCTAAAAAGTATAACCATTTTCTACCCATGATGGCTACAGGTTTATGGGGCTGGGAGTTGTATGAACTCTCCCCCATATCAGTGCTCAATACTACTCCCAAAATATAATACTAGCTCTTATGTTTAGAAACATAACTCTGTGGTTTGAGATAATTACTAAAAACTAGCCCAAAGGCTCTCTTGGAAATCTGTGTTTCCTCTCTTGCTTAATTGTGAAAGCATTTACTCTTTACTGAAAACTAGCTCAAAGGCTCTTTTGGAAATCTCAGTTTCCTTTCTTGTTTAAATGTGAAAACATTTTACTCTTTGGGAATACATAGTCCCGATATACTCTTTTGTAGAAATAAACTTCAATCTTTACTCTTTACTCAACACAAAACTCATGTCTTAAAACAAAATTAAAACATTTGTAAAAGACTTTTGGAAGACTCTATGAACTTCTCTTGACTTGGCTCTTAACTTTCCTTGAATTTGAATTGATGGATTCAAGGATTGTGATAGGAAAGATCTCATGATGTTTAGGAGTGTTTTTAGATAGTTAAACATGAGAAACGATCAAGAAATCACTGTCTGGAAACAAGTCCGCGACGCGGAGATGCATTTAAATATTTGGTCGCGAAATAAATTTTGAGGCAGAAGGGTTTGTGACCTCTCCGCGACTCGGAGAGAGTTTTTCCAATCCTAAGGAACGTTGTGGACCTGGTACCCAGATTTGCCCGACGTGTTCCTTCTTTGTTTTCTAACCCTAATTCGCCTAAATTCTATTCTTTTTTTCAATTCCTCTTTAGATTCAGATACCCAAAATATGTACACAAGAATCTACCTCAAACAACTCAAGGAAACGACACTATAACCTCAAAAAACTCCTCAGTCTCAACTCAAATTCAAGAACGAAAGCAATTCAAGAACAAACATCAAGAACATTCAAACTTCCAATCTTTTTAGGACGACTTCACGCTGAAATAAACATGTTTGGAACATGGGTGAACGAACCCAATGTATGAAAGTCTCACATACCTCGTAGGATTGAATCCTTGGCGAAATCCGCAACCAAAATCGCAAGATCTTGACGAATCTTGAACTTTTCTTCTTCTTTCTCCTCTTGAGTTCTTTCTCAAAAACCTTAGCGTGAAATATTTGAGTGCGTAAACTGACCCAATTCAATTTAGACCCCTAAGTAATTACCAAAAACGAAATATATTAATTGGGTAGTGAAAAGACCATAGTACCCTTCAAAAATCCGGTTTTGACTTTTCTTAGCTAAACAACCCAATTTCAAAATGGGCATATCTCCCTCATATGAACTCGAAACTGAGCAAACTCGGCGGCGTTGGAAATATAATTCAAAGATCTTTCCTACGGTATCTTGTAGAACACCTAACTTATCCTGACCTAGGAGTTATGGTCGTTTGAAGTTGACCCAAAACTCATACTTAACTTTGTCAAACTTTCCAAATTTGCTTATTTCCAAAAAACGGTTTCTTTCTAATTCCAAGTCTTTCTAGTAGCGGGATATTACAGTGTGTGCTCTCGTTGCTGATCTTTTAGTTCGCTGAAATTATTGAAGTTTGAGGTACTGCTACTTCTGTAATAATTAATTTGTTTTATCTTGAGAGGAATTAATCTACAACCTCGGATACTTAAGGGGATTAAATTTCTTAAGGATACACAGTGGGTTTCTGTGGACTCGAATTATTATTTTTGTGTCTGTCTATTTCATCTTTTATGTTTTTGTTTTACTAACATGAATACATGAATTAACATGTTCATTGACTTTGAAAAAACCAAGATGAATGTTATTATGGAAACAAAATACCTAAAAATAATGTCAATAGAAAAACTCTATGAGATAAGGAAACTTTAATGCCCCAAGAATTCTCTCTGAAGAAGAGAAAATAACCTGATCCTTAAAGCTACACAAGATGAAGACTTTTGTGATGAACACTAATAAGAAAAAAGAATTTCACCAAAAAAAAAAAAATTGTTGCTATATATGGAGTGTTGTTGTTAAAAGTACTATTGACAACGATAAAAAGTTGTTGCACGTCTGCTATAAACTCCATTGCAAAAACTTTCGCGACAACAAATAATATTGTTGTCAAAACTTAATTTTAATACAACAATAAAATTATTATAATAAAATATATTTCATTGTAAAAAGTCATATAGTTTGTGGCTTCTAAAAATATTTAGCAACAAAAGTAAGTATTGTCATAATTAAATTTATTTTTGCCAACAATGCTAAGGTGTTATTTATGTTTCTCACAACAAGTGTTATTTTGTCCATAAATTTTCAAAGAATATCAACAAAAATTATAAATTTTATATAAGTATAATTTTTGAATACATATAAACTAATAATATTATACTAGTATGAAAATCAATCCATAATGTTGCTTTAACAAATCAATTACGTTGAAATCAACGAAATTTCTAAAAGTATATTTCTATTACAAGAATATTAGTCCAATCACTATAGAAAATTTAATAAATAAATTTTGTTCTAACTTCATCCTTTGTATGTGCCATAATACATAGCCATCAATTTTACCCATATTCATCTAATGGGATCCTCTTCCTGATAAATATATTACTCTTTTCGTTTCATTTTATGTGACATCATTTGACTTGACATTATTTTTAAAAAAAAAAGACTTTTAAAATTTATGATATAAAATAATGCTTAGATTTTTCTGTAGCCGTAAATCATTTCATTAAAGGTAAAAGTGAAATTTTAAAGTTAAAATGTTTTAAATTATGCTAGGGTGACAATTTTTTTGAGATGGACTAAAAAGGAAAAGGATGTCATATAAAATGGGATAGAAGGATTTTTTTCCCCGCTTTTTACACATATTATATTCCTGATAAAAATAATACTTTTAACAAAATAAATAAGTAGAAAATAATCTTTTTATCTTCTTAATCTCATTTTAACAATTAAAATAGACTAGCCCAATGTACCTTTTTAAGTGATAATTTTATTTTGTCAGAAATTCAGGCCAAAAGAGAGGTTAGTTGGGTATTTGCCCTGAGTTTGTTTATGACTCTATAAATTGAGATTCATTCTTTCTAACTTGGTATCATTCAAAATGTATTCTTAAGGTTTTTGAGAATTTTGTGCGGGAGGGGAGCAGTGAACATAAGTGATACATTAATATATGTCATATATAAAAAAGATCATAATAATTTCATCATTAACTAGATCAAAAAAATTATAATAAAATATAAAATGCTTTATCTCTTAATATTTTTCGAATTGAAGTAAGGTAAGCATTTTCTAATAAAAAATATTATTAGGAAAAAAATTGTTTTAAAATAATAATAATAATAATATTACTAATAGTAATAATAATAATAGTTATAGTAATAGTAATAATAACTGATATTTCTATGATAGATAGTGGAGCTGATGTTAGTTGTACTCTGATACCAACGAAACCAGGATCTCAGAAGACCGGCGGTAATCCGCGCGGTCATCTTCAATCTAGCTTGTTAATATCCAAATTCAAGGAATAAATTCGAATGGCGTCTTATACCCGGTTAGAACTGCTAGACACATGGGCTCACTAACAATACGTATTTGAATCTCGACAGACCCTTTGCTTGGGTAAAAGGATTAGATCCTTCCATACAGTCATTAAACTATATAAAAAATTATATATATTTCGATTTGGATTTATTCCTTGAATTCGGATGTTAACAAGTTAGATTGAAGATGACCGCGCGGATTACCGCCCGTCCTCTGAGATCCTGATTTCGTTGGTATCAGAGCCTAGGAACTTTCATGGTAAATATGAGATTGATGTGAAGTATTTGGGCATAGATATATTCTCTTGATCATGGATCTAGGAGATACTAGTGCTAAAAGTACCCGACTGGAAGAGATAGATATACCTCAAAACATTGATTTGTTAAACAAATGGACTATTTCGAAAATTGATATAAAAACCATTTATGATTATGGTTTGTTTGATAAGATCTCTAATAAATAGTTAATAAAAACTACTGAGCAATCTCTAGCGTTAAATTCGACTGAACGGACTATTCGTTTGTTGAATAAACGCGATATTGATATTTATAAGAATCAATACAAGTTCTTGCATATTCGCATAGTTCAAATTGCTTTCAAACCCCTAACTCTTAAAGGGTTACCTGAGACATTTTTAGTTGCTCTTCGCGATGCGAGAAATTTGAATTTTAGACAATCTTTGATGGGTTAGATTGAATCCACGGTGGCGTATGGTCCAGTTTATTTTAATACTCAGCCATATTTGCAGTTATCTTTGACTGATTCTAATATATTAGATGTTTTAACTTTGAATTTTAAGACGCATGGTTATAGTTATGCACTTGGATCTGAATTAATTTGTTTATCTTATAGAATCTATTTCAAATTACTTGCTACTTTGAATCCTAGATGTAAATTATATGATACATCTGATCAAACTATTTTAGTGGAACTAATTTCGCCAAGTCTAAGGTCACCACTAGAAGACCCATAAAATGGGAAAAAATTAATTTTCCTACTACTTGGACTTTAGACTCTGTTATACCTCCAAAACAAATGACTGATGCTGTCACTAATTCTGAATATTCTCATATTACTCAAAATGCTGATGGAAAGATTTGTATTCAATTTGATGAAAAAAGTGTTCCTTATAATAGGCATTATTTCTCTTCTGATAGAAGATTACTTGTCATCCAACACATCTCGCCAATTGACCCTAGTTATGGTCCAGCTCGAAATCATACTGCTTCTTTACATACTTTACCTTCGGTCATATCTGCTGATAAAAATAAAATAAAAAGTAATCCTCGATTAAATGTTGTTCAAACAATTGATAAATCATCTGATATTTCTGATAAGGATATTCCTTCTGCATCCGAAATGGATTTCAATCTTAATGATACTTAATGATGAATGTACACCAAATCGATTTTAGTCTAGGTTCATTGGCAAGAAAGTATATTCAAAACGAATTTGCAAGTGATAAATGGAGCCAGTTTAAAACTTGGTTTTTTGACACTTATAGCACAGAAGATCTGCATAATATTTCACAAGAATTTTATGAAACTTATGCTTTGCATAATCATATTATGTTCTTCGTACCTTGGTTTATAACCACTTATTTACCTTT
Source organism: Solanum verrucosum (assembly GCF_900185275.1). NCBI lineage: Eukaryota > Viridiplantae > Streptophyta > Magnoliopsida > Solanales > Solanaceae > Solanum > Solanum verrucosum. The sequence goes on along the minus strand of NW_026020104.1, from coordinate 2,694,959 downwards.
ATTCATTAAAGTACTTGCACCGTCTTATAAAGATGAATCACATAATATTATTAAAGATATTTATCCACCTCAGGCACCTTTTATACTTCCTAATAATACAGGTATTACTTTCACTGCTTTCCAAAAATTCGTTGAAAATGATGTGGCTACAATAAGTATTAACGAGATTAATAATCTTATTTCTCAAAACAACTATTTAGGTCTTTATGTGAAAGTTCTGGGAGAACATATTAGTTCTCTTGATAAAAAAATTGGACGATCTGACAATTCTAATTGGTCAGATTAAAAATGATTTAAAACTTCCTGAGCAGGCTTCTTCGTCTAAACAACCTGATGTGCCTATTCAGAGACCTCCTGAGATTCAGGATTTTATCTTTAAATCACTCTTTGATCTTGAAAATCTTCTTGATAAAAAGTTTTCACAATTTGGGCAAAACCCATCAGTTTATCTGAAGATTTTGCAGATGAAATGGAAACCACCTTTGATTTTAAAAATCAAGTTGAATTAGAAATTAATAAACTTCGTGGTTATCCCAAAAAGAATAGTGGTAATACTAAGTATGCTCATCAACCTAGTATGCAAACGTATTATTATCCCCTTCCAACTCCTCAAGACGTTCTGATAGAAGAACGTGATTGGAACCAAACTAATACTTCTTATAGCGGAAGTGAGATTTATGAATGGAATCTCGACGGTTTGACTGATAGGCAATTAACTATACTTGTTCATAGAATGCTTATGTATGCTACTATTTGCAAGAGTGTTAATAACACTGATAGAACTATTTGCAAGATGATAATTGCAAGTTTTACTGGCCAACTTAGAGGCTGGTGGGATAATTATATGAGCACGGAGGCAAAAGCCGCTGTAATCAATGCTAAAGCTGCTAATGAAGGTATTGATAACCTAGGATTTGCCTTAGTAAAAAATAGAGAAGACGTTGTTTATACCCTAGTCTTGACTATTCTCAAACATTTCAATGGTAAATTTACCAATCAATATGAGGTTGTTCGTTCTTTGCTAAATGGTCTTCAATGTAGGCATTTAGGAGAATTCAGGTGGTATAAGGACACCTATCTAAGTCGGGTAATAGAACTACCCGAAAATGGTCCTGAACACTGGAAAGCTAAATTCATAGACTACTTACCTCCTTTATTTGCCGAGAGAGTTAAAAAAACTCTAACGAATTCGCGAGGAACTAATCCTTATGGCAATTGTACTTATGGAAAATTAATAGGAGCTTGCACCCAAGAAGGTATTAATTTGTGCAATGAATTAAAACTCTCTAGGCAGCTTAAGATTGATAAGCTTAGAGAAAGATCTCTCAGTTAGGAGATTTTTGCGTTCAATTTGGTTTATCAGATTCAGGAAAACAGACTAAACCTAGAGAATCTAGAGACTCTAATCCAGATAAACCTCATAGGAAAAGAAGATCTAGGCGAAGGTCTAGAGAAGAACGAGAAGAGCGAAGGACTCATCGTAAATCTAATAGATTTACCAAGAATAGATCTAGGCGAGATCTCGCATAAGTGTTACAAATGTGGAAAATTCGGGCATATAGCACTAGATTGTAGGCTTGGAAAGCTTAAAACTCTTGAGTTAGAGGAAGACTTGCACGATAAGGTCTATAGTTTCTTGTACACCTCTGATTCTGAGTCTGATTATGATGATGACGATTATTCTGAATCAGGATCTGAAACTAATAAACCTGAAACATCTTGTAATACTAAGTCAGCAACTATAGATTCTTGTAAATGTAGAGGTGATATTTGCTCTTGTGAACATGATGAATTTTATAAATTACAATCTTAATTTGAAGATATGAATATTAATACTATTACTTCTGATAACGTGATAGAAATTTTAAAAGAAGTTACTGATAACACGTTGCGTGAAAGGATTATTCATCTTGCTGCTAATAATAAGGCTAGCTCATCTAATGTTGTTGAAAAATTGAAAAATGAGTTTGAATATTCTGCACCTTATTCTTTATCTGAAGTCAATAATAGACTTTCTAATCAGCATGTTATTATTCGTGATACTTCTTTTGATGACTTAAAGGGAGAAATCAAACAGCTGAAACAAGAGATTAAATCTCTTAAACAAAATAAGATTATTTGTGATCACCGTCTTACTCAGATTGAGTCCACTAACAACAAAGGTAAAAATATTGTTGAAGAAAATACTCTTGCAAAACCTATTAATTGTGATCCTAAACAAAATATGTTTTTAGGAATGATGCAGGTTGTTACAGCTCATAAATGGTATATTAAATGTACCATACTAATTGATAATACTTTCTCCATAACTGATATTGCTATGATAGATAGTGGAGCTGATGTTAGTTGTATTCAGAAAGGGTTTGTACCTACTAAGTATTTTGAGAAAACCACGCATATGGTAAGATTGGGTTCAGGGCATGCTTTAGATATAAAGTATAAATTGCCTAATAAACGCATTTGCCAGAATAAAGTTTACGTTCCACAGTTCTTTTTCCTGGTTAAAAATCAGTTATACCCACCGATTATACTTGGCACCCCATTCATAAATGCTCTCTATCCTTTTACCAGCATAAATGCTAAAGGTTTTTCTGCTACTTACAAAGACCAAGACATTAGTTATACTTTTGTTACTGATCCTATTTCTCATGATATTAATGCTCTAATTAATATGAAACAAAAGCATGTGGATTCCTTACAACTTGAATTATTTAGCATGAATATATTTGATACTTTAAGATCAACTAAAGTACAAGAAAAGATTAAATTAATATCTGAACAGATGGCCATTGATATTTGTGCCGATCATTCTAGTGCTTTTTGGAATCGAAAAAAGCATATTGTTACTCTTCCATATGAAGATACTTTCTCTGAGGATGATATACCTACAAAATCTCGTCCTTGTCAAATGAATGCTGAATTGGTTGAATTCTGCAAAACGGAAATTGATAGTTTATTACAAAAGGGTTTGATAAAACCTTCAAAATCTCCTTGGTCATGGCACTACATTTTATGTCAATAATGCAGCTGAAAAAGAACGTGGAGTTCCCAGGTTGGTAATAAATTATAAGCCTTTAAACAAATATTTGAAATGGATTTGGTATCATATTCCAAACAAAAGGGATTTGCTTTCAAGATTATACGACGCCAATATATTTTCTAAATTTGATTTAAAATCAGGTTATTGGCAGATTCAAATATTTAAAGAGCACTCTTATAGAACTGCCTTTAATGTTCCATTTGGACAATACGAATGGAATGTTATGCCATTTTGGTTGAAAAATGCTACTTCTGAATTCCAGAAAATTATGAATGATATTTTTAACTCATATTTGGATTTTATCATTGTCTATATTGATAATATCTTAGTTTATTCAAAGACTGTTGAAATGCACATAAAACATCTAGACATTTTCAAGAAAATTGTTATACAAAACGGTTTGGTAATTTCTAAACCAAAACTGAGTTTATTTCAAACTGAAGTCAGATTTTTAGGACATCTTATTTGCCAGTGGAAGGTTACCCCAATTCAACGATCAATTGATTTTGCTTCAAAATTTCCTGATGTTATTACAGATAGGACACAACTGCAGAGATTCTTGGGAAGTTTAAATTATATTTCCCCTTTTTATAAGAATCTATCTCGTGATGTAGCCCCGTTATACGACAGGTTAAAGAAAAATCATAAAACTCCATGGACTGATAGTCTCACCAACTTAGTAAAAAATATTAAACTTCGTGTTAAATCTTTGCCGTGTTTAACTCTTGCTAACCCTACTTGGCAAAAGATAGTCGAGACTGATTCGTCTAATATAGGTTATGGATTAAATCTAAAGCAAATCAATCCTCATGATAAAACTAAGTATTTAATTCGATTTCATTCAGGAAAATGGAACGATGCTCAGAAAAAATATGCTACAGTGGCTCATGAAATGTTAACCATCGTTAAATATGTTTTAAAATTTCAAGATGATTTATATAATCAAAAGTTTCTTGTTAACACTGATGCTCAATCAGTCAAATATATGTTTGATAATGATTTTAAGCATGATGCTTCAAAATTAATATTTGCCAGATGGCAAGCACAGCTAGCCCCTTTTGATTTTGAAATCCTATATAAGAAAGGACGTGATAACTCTCTCCCAGACTTCCTATCTAGAGAATATCTTCAAAATGAATAACAGTATTAGCAACTCAGAGAATGGTGATATTCCCATCTCTCTTTTCTTTACAGAAAAAAGATTAATTACAATATTAAAGGTTCTTCCTCTCAATCGAGACATGAAAGAACTAATCTGCTGGAAAATTATAGATGGAATAGTGATGGACCTTTTCCTATCAATGGAAGAATATAATACTTATTATGACGCTTATTAGGAATAAATCTCAATGTTTTGTTTGTAGGATAGAACCCCCTTGGGTAACTAAAGGTCGAGGAAAGGGAAATAACCCACGAGGAAGGGGAAGATACTCCCCAAGTTCATTGAGATTGTCATACGGATCTTCATCCAATACTCCAATTATACAGAAAGGAGGAATGAGTTTATTTAATTTAAGCTCAAAAGCTCAAGAGGCAGCTTCATCAATACATCTGAAAGATATTCCGGAAAACAATCCACTATATGTCTAACTACAGGCATATTTATCACAAAAGCAAAGTAATTCCTTTGCCTCAATAGCTAAATATGATGTAGATGATATCAAATCATATGAAAAGGTAGAAAAAAGAGAAATGATATTCCTCTTAGAAAATTCTGAGATACAAAGAAAAGAAGAACCATGGAAGATATTCCAACGGTATTTACTCAATGGACTTTATTTCACGGGTGAGTCATACAAATCTCGGTCATATTATGAAAATCTGCTGATAAGCACGGGTGTTGAATTTCAGTACTTTTCAGGTTATAATACTAGTGAGAATATTTATAACTTCTCAAAAATGATTATTGAACAAATCATTTCTATTGAAGATTGGGGAATTTCCTCGATGACAGAAAGGCAGTTTAGCCTTAACAAAGTCTCTATGAAATTTATTTGTTGGGATTATATTCAGGCTTTTAATAAAGTACTCTATTATAACAACGAGAGACACAAGCATACTTGGTTCATTAAAGTATGTGCAAAGATATTTGCTAACCCCATTCCAAATTGGTTTTTAAACTGGTGGTCATACCACGGGCCAATGATAAAAATATCAATCAGTCAAATATATGTTCGATAAAAAAATTGAAGAAAAAAAATGTCTGCAAATGGTAGAATGAAGAGAGTTACTGACCCGTTAAACGATAAAGTGAAGGCTCAAATCATCGCCTATGTCACGCCCCGAGCTACCCCCGAGGCGCGGACACGGGACCTAGGACCACAAGTGATCCCAAGCTAACCCTACTGGCATGATCATGAGCATATTAAAGAAAATAAACTGATGCGTAAGCTAAATCATAAATAAAATGAAAAAGATGGGGAATACCCATATACTATAACTGAGATAAAGGAAAACTGATGAGTTTAATACAAAGAAGATATTAACTCAATTCTAAGTTGAATCTAACTATGTCTAAAATAAGCCTCTAAACTGACTAGAAGTGCTGGGACATGCCCCATCTATGTCTAGAAAATCTGAAACTAAAGACTAAAAATACTGAAAAGAAACTTATGACTATTGACCTCGGAGAATGAGGACTCACCACTAATTCTGCTGAACTGGAGATCGGGAACCGATCTAAGCGTGATATGGGTGCTGAGAACCTGAACCTACACCACGAGAAGATGTAGCGCACGTATGCGTTAGTACTTGAAAGGTATTGAGCATACAGGATAGAGTAAAGCTGAAATAACATATATCTGAACAAAGCAATAAAGCAATGAAATAATCTGAACATGATATAGATATTGAATACTGAGCTAATTGAATGCAATGACCAAATTTATAACATGCTGAGACTGAATACTGACTGTACTGAAATATGGTCAATGCAATAGAGTCTGACTGAACAGTGGGAGCTACTAATAACCGACATAAAACCACATGAGCTAAATGTGGAGTCCGATGTATACACCTTATCGAGAGGACCCAATATACCCTGCCAGAGGTATAGAGGCATGCTGGCGTGATCACTAAACTAATGTTGCCCACAGAGAGGACTTACACCTACGTGGCTCGTAGTTCTTGGACTATATGGGTACGCTGAACCCTAGTCCAACTCAGTATTATGCTACTCCCAATAAATTAAGTGACTAACACATTATGACTGAATTTCTGTAAGTTACTGGATAGCTCAAAACTGAACATGAAAAATGAGAATGCAACAATTAATCTGATAATGATGCATTAATAACTGAGGTATGTATAACTGAATAACTGAGATATCTGACCTACCATGTGTAAATCAAGAACTAAAGAACTACATAGCTAGGGTTCTGAAATTCATGTAATAAACTGAGAAATAACATGATAATCTGATTTGGAACATGTTAATAACTAATTCATGATGATCTGCTGTAATTCTAGAAACCCTATGTCTATTCATAATAAGGGAATCAAGAAATTGACTGAATTCTAGGGACCTAATGGGCAAAAGGAACCCACTAGTGAAATCCCACATACCTGGTGACGAATTCCATGGAGATATCTTTCGATTTCGAGGCTGGAACTGATGGAACCTTGTTGCATTCTTGAACTTGGGTTCTTGACCTTTTTCTCCTCTCTTGCTTCTAATTTTCTAAGTTTTGATTAATGATTTGACTTGGATAAGTTCTAGTTATGTTTCTAGGCTTAAACTGACTAAAATCTCATGATTTAGGGTCTAAACGACGTACCTTAGGGGTTAAACGAAATAGGAAAAGACCAAAAGACCCCGGACTTAACTGTTGTCGGAGTGACCGACGGACGGGATTGACGGGTCGTAGGTCAATCTACGGTCCGTCGATTGGAGTCGTCGGTCGAGTCTGCCCAATAGGGCTTCACTAAAACAAGGATAACTTTTCTCTCGGAGGTCAGATTTTAGCAAACTCAGTGGCGTTGGAAAGAGGATTCAATTATCTATCATATCATAGGTAATGGGACACATAATTCCTTTTGTGCTAAAATTTATGACCATCTGAAGTTGACCCAAATCACAAATTTTCATCTAACTGGCTGCTACCCTCACCTACGGACCTTGCATCGAATGACGGTCTGTGCTAGTCAACTTCCAATCGGAACTAAAGCTGGGATTTAGGGGCATTGATCCATGGACACGAACCATTGTCCGTGACCTGACCTATGGACCGTAGGTCCGACTGTGGGTCAACACTTAGCCAAATTTCTGGCTGAGTTCTGGAGGAGGTTGCTGACACGAACCACGGACCTGCAGGACGGATCGTGGGTCCTCCTACGGTCCATGGATGGTGCCCGTGAGTGCCACCTGCAACACCAAAAATCTGCATTCTTATCTATTTTTGGATACAGGTTGTTACATTATCTCCCTCTTGGGACCATTCGTCCTCGAATGAAGACTCAACTAACTGAAATGGAGGGAGAGGGCTGCAATCCCTACGACTAAACACTGAGAACTGAATTTCTGAATAAACTAAGTTCCAAGAACATGCAAATACGCTAAAAATGCAAGTACAACTGGAGGAACATGAATCTAAGACTGAATTTATGCATGAATGACTGAAAAACTGATGAGGAACTATTACCTCAAGCTGGAATGGAATCGGAAGGAAAGAGGTGAGGATACTTGGACTTCATGGGTGCTTCTGCTTCCCAAGTAGCTCCCTCTACGGACTGACTCCTCCACAAAACCTTGACTGAAGCGACTTATTTATTTCTCAACCTTCTAACTTAACAATCGAGAATCTCAACTGGTACATCCTCATATGAGAGACTATCTTTCATGGCCACACTCTCTAATGGCACTATGGATATTGGATCACCCACACACTTCTTCAAAAGAGAAATGTGAAAGACTGGATGCACTGCTGCTAAGTCTGCTGGCAACTCTAACTCATAAGTCACTTTACCAATCCTTTTCAAGATTCGGTAAGGGCCTACATATCTGGTACTGAGCTTTCCTTTCTTGCCAAATCTCATCACCCCCTTCATAGGTGACACTTTCAAGAAAACTCAATCATCAACTTGGAACTCTAGTTCCCTTCTTCTCACATCTGCATAAGACTTTTGGTGACTCTGGGCAGTCGTAAGTCTATCTCTAATGAGTTGCACTTTCTCCATAGCATCAAGGACTGAATCTGGTCCTATCAAGGCTGATTCACCTACTTCAAACCAACCAACTGGAGATCTACATCTACGCCCATACAATGCCTCATAAGGGGCCATCTGAATGCTGGAATGGTAACTATTGTTGTAGGCGAACTCAATAAGAGGAAGGTGATCATCCCAACTACCCTTGAAATCGATCACACAAGCTCTCAACATGTCATCTAAGGTCTGAATGGTACATTCTGCCTGACCATCCGTCTGGGGATGAAATGTTGTGCTAAGATTAACCTGAGTACCAAGACCTTTCTGAAATGACTTCCAGAAATGAGAGGTAAACTGAGGACCTCTATCTGAGATGATAGACAAAGAAACCCCATGCAACCTCACAATCTCATTAATGTAAAGCTTGGCGTAATCCTCCACCGAATCTATAGTCTTGACCGCCAAAAAGCGAGAAGACTTAGTAACCCTATCAACAATCACCCAAATGGAGTCATGCTGTCTGCAAGTATGAGGTAAACCTGTGATGAAGTCCATGTTGATCACTTCCCACTTCCAAGTAGGAATGTCAATCTCTTGAGTCATACCTCCTGGTTTCTGATGTTCTACCTTGACTTGCTGGCAATTGGGGCACTTAGCCACAAAATCTGCTATATCTCTTTTCATACCCTTCCACCAATAGACTTCCCACAGATCGCGGTACATCTTAGTGGCACCTGGATGAATAGAATATCTGGAATTGTGGGCTTCTGCGAGAATATGCTATCTCAATTCACCCACATCAGGAACACATAATCTACCCTAATAGCGAAGTACACCATCTCCCCCTTGGGAGAAAACCTCCACTCTCTGATTGTGGATTGCACCCTGTTCAAACAAGATTGGATCACTGTCTTGTTTTTCCTTAACCTTTACTACCAAAGAAGATTATGCCCCATTCTGAACCGTTACACCACCATCTGATATGCTCATAAGACGAACTCCTAGGCGAGCAAGTCTGTGAACATCCTTTGCTAGCTCTTTTCTTTCTTCCTCAGCATGTGCTACACTACCCATAGATAATCTGCTAAGAGCATCTGCTACTACATTCGCCTTACCCGGATGGTAATGCACACTCATATCATAATCTTTGAGAAACTCAAGTTACCTTCTCTGGTGAAGATTCAACTCTTTCTGGGTGAATACATACTGGAGGCTCTTATGGTCTGTGAACACATCTACATGAACACCATACAAGTAGTGTCTCCAAATCTTGAGTGCAAACAACACTGCTGCAAGCTCGAGGTCATGAGTCGAATAATTCTTCTCATGTACCTTAAGTTTTCTAGAAGCATAAACTATAACCTTACCTCGCTGCATCAACACACAACCCAGGCCAACCCTGGATGCATCACAATAGATCACATAACCATCTGAACCCTCTGGTAGAGTCAAGACAGGAGTTGTAGTCAACCTAGTTTTCAATTCTGCGAAGCTTTTCTCACAATCATCTGACCACTGGAACTTAACCTTTTCCTGAGTCAACCTAGTCAATGGTGAGGCTATGGATGAAAATTCTTCCACAAACCGTCTGTAATAGCCCGCTAAACCCAAGAAACTTCTTATATCTGTAGCAGAGGTAGGTCTGGGCTATTGTTTCACTGCTTCTATCTTCTGGGACTCTACTCGAATTCCTTCACTAGACATAATATGCCCAAGAAAGGCAACTGATTGTAACCAAAACTCGCACTTACTAAATTTTGCAAATAACTGGCGATCTTTGAGAGTTTGTAGAACAACTCTCAAATGACTCGCATGTTCTTCCTCATTCCTAGAGTAAATGAGAATATCATCAATAAAGTCTATAACGAACAAGTCCAAGTACTACTTGAACACTCTGTTCATCAAATCCATGAAAGCTGCAGGAGCATTGGTTAGTCCAAATGACATAACTACAAATTCGTAATGACCATACCAAGTTCTGAAGGCTGTCTTCAGAATATCTCTGACTCTAAGCTGATGATAACCTGATCTGAGGTCTATCTTTGAGAAATAACTAGCACCCTGAAGTTGGTCAAACAAGTCATCAATACTGGGGATGGGATACTTATTCTTGATTGTGACTTTGTTCAACTGCCTATAGTCAATGCACATTCTGAGAGAACCATCTTTCTTCGTTACGAACAACACTGGTGCACCCCATGGCGAAATACTAGGTCTGATGAAGCCTTTATCTAGAAGATTTTTCAACTATTCTTTCAATTCCTTAAGCTCAGCTGGAGCCATTCTGTAAGGAGGAATAGATATAGGCTGGGTATCTGGATAGAGATCAATTCCAAAGTCGATTTCCCTTTCGGGAGGAACTCTGGGAAAATTATCTGGAAACACTTCTGGAAACTCACTGACAACAGGAACTGACTCAAGAGTTGGGGATTCGGAACTAGAATCCTTAACCCGAACTAGATGATAGAAATAACCCTTAGAGATCATCTTTCTGGCCTTAAGGTAAGAAATGAATCGACCCATAGGCACTAAGATACTACCCTTCCATTCTAGGATTGGTTCGTCTAGAAACTGAAAACGAACAATCCTAGTTCTACAATCGACTGAGGCATAACAGGAATGTAATCAATCCATGCCTAGAATGACATCAAAGTCTACCATTTCTAACTCTACAAGATCTGCTGAGGTGACTTTCTGAGATACTATGACAGGGCAATTTCTGTATACCAGTCTAGCTATAACTGGGTCACCGACTGGAGTAGAGACTGAGAAGGGTTCTGAAAGAATTTCTAGGCTAACACTGAATTGGACTGCTATGTAAGGAGTTACAAAAGACAAAGTAGCCCCTGGATCTAACAATGCATAAACATCAAGATCAAAGGCTCATAACGTACCAGTGACTACATCAGGAGAATCTTCCTGATCTTGACGAGCCTGAAAAGCATAGAGCCTATTTTGCCGATGTCCGCCACTAGTACCAGAAGAGTTACCCTGCTGAGTTGGGCGACCTGCTGGTGTTGCTGAAGTTTTAGACTGAGCTCTACCATTATTTCCTCCTTGACCTTGTCTAGAAGGACAATCCTTCAATCTATGAACAGACTGACCACACCCAAAGCATCCTTCCTTACCTGCAAGGCACTCGCCCGGATGGTTCTTACTACATTTCGGGCAAGTTGGGTAGGTTTTGGTGCCTGAAACACTACCTTGAGACTTAGAGCCTGACGCCCTACCTTTCTGATCATTACGGAACTTGGGGATGGAACACTAGCTGATGAAGAGGCTGGAGTCGAAGACTTCTACTGAAAATGCGAGCGATTTCCACCAACCAATTTCTGTTGGGAATACTCATAGTTACCTGTTCTTGCTTTCTTAGTATCCTTAGCTTGTTCCCTAAGCTTATCACCCTCAACCTGCTGAGCATGAGTCATGAGCCTAGAGATGTTCATGTCTCCCAACAACATAGCATTCCTGCACTCGGTCTTCACTAAGTCTGACACTCCATACAAAAACTTATTCATCTGAGCCTTGGAATCAACAACCATGTGAGGAGAATACCTGGAGAGTTGGTTAAATTTGAGCCCATACTCTTGGACAGTCATGTTACCCTACCTTAAGTTCATAAATTCCTGGGCCCTTGCTTCTCTCAAATCTATGGGGAAAAACTTGTCCAGAAATGTTTCGCTGAAACAATCCCAAGTAATAGGAGTTGCATCTGTACCCATGTTCTCCTTCCACTGAGTATACCAGATATGAGCCACATCCTTAAGTTGGTAAGATGCTAAATCAACCCGATCATTCCCAGTGACCTGCATCACCTCAAAGATCTTCTTGATCTCATCTAAGAAATTCTGGAGATCTTCACCAGTCTGCGATCCTAAGAACTCATGCGGATTCATCCTAACAAAGTCATGGACCTTTGTTGCTGCTGATCCACCAATTGCATTCACATGAGCTTGAACTCGCTGATTGTTTTGGTAAGTGACAACTCTGAGCCAACATCTAAATGGCATTCCTGAATTCAGCATTTGAGACTTCCTGATCTGGAACTGGAGGAGCTGCGTTTGCGTTCCTGGCATTCACATTCCTAGCATAAGCTCTACGAGGAGGCATGATCACTGAAACATAGAACGTCGAGTTAGAATGTAATTTAGATCATACCTTACGCACGATAAAAGTAAAAAGAAGATGAAGATTTCCTAAAACACTTTGTAGCCTCCCCTCATTAGATGTGGTGCGCATTAAACATCCATGAAAAGGACTCTACCTAATGCGGCTTTTCAGACATCCTAGGACACTTAAACCTAAGGCTCTGATACCAAGTTTGTCACGCCCCGAGCTACGCCCGAGACGCGGACACGGGACCTAGGACCACAGTGATCCCAAGCTAACCCTACTGGCATGATCATGAGCATACTAAAGAAGATAAACTGATGCGGAAGCTAAATCATAAATAAAATGAAAAAGATGGGGAATACCCATATACTATAACTGAGATAAATTAAAACTGATGTCTGAAATAAGCCTCTAAACTGACTAGAAGTACTGGGACATGACCCAGCTAAGTCTAGAAAATCTGAAACTAAAGACGAAAAATACTAAAAAGAAACTCATGACTATTGTCCTCGGAGAATGAGGACTCACCACTAATTCTGCTGAACTGGAGATCGGGAACCGATCTAAGCATGATCTGGATGCTGAGAACTTGAACCTACATGACGAGAAGATGTAGCGCATGTATGCGTCAGTACTTGAAAGGTACTGAGCATGCACGATAGAGTAAAGCTGAAATAACATATAACTGAACAAAGCAATAAAGCAATGAAATAATCTAAACATGATATAGATACTGAATACTGAGCTAACTGAATGCAATGACCAAATTTATAACATGCTGAGACTGAATACTGACTGTACTGAAATATGGTCAATGCAATAGAGTCTGACTGAACAATGGGAGCTACTAATAACCGACATAAAACCACATGAGCTAAATGTGGAGTCCGATGTATACGCCCCATCGAGAGGACCCAATATACCCTGCCAGAGGTATAGAGGCATGCTGGCGGGATCACTAAACTGATGTTGCCCACAGAGGGGACTTACACCTACGTGGCTCGTAGTTCTTGGACTATATGGGTACGCTGAACCCTAGTCCAACTCAGTATTATACTACTCCCAATAGATTAAGTGATTAACACATTATGACTGAATTTATGTAAGTTACTGGATAGCTCAAAACTGAACATGAAAAATGAGAATGCAACAATTAATCTGATAATGATGCATTAATAACTGAGGCATGTATAACTAAATAACTGAGATATCTGACCTAGCATGTGTAATTCAAGAACTAAAGAAATACATAGCTAGGGTTCTGAAATTCATGCAATAAACTGAGAAATAACATGATAATATGATTTGGAACATGTTAATAACTAATTCATGATGATCTGCTGTAATTCTATAAACCTTAGGTCTATTCATAATAAGGGAATCAAGAAACTGACTGATTTCTTGGGACCTAATGGGCAAAAGGAACCCACTAGTAAAATCCCACATACCTGGTGACGAATTCCACGGAGAAATCTTTCGATTTCGAGGCTGGAACTGATGGAACCTTGTTGCGTTCTTGAACTAGGGTTCTTGACCTTTTTCTCCTCTCTTGCTTCTAATTTTCTATGTTTTGATTAATGATTTGACTTGGATAAGTTCTAGTTATGTTTCTAGGCTTAAACTGACTAAAACCTCATGATTTAGGGTCTAAATAACGTACCTTAGGGGTTAAACGAAATAGGAAAAGACCAAAAGACCCCGGACTTAACTGCTGTCGAAGTGACCGACGGACGGGACTGACGGGCCGTAGGTCAATCGACGGTCCGTCGATTGGAGTCGTCGGTCGAGTCTGCCCGACAAGGCTTCACTAAAAGGAGCATAACTTTTCACTCGGAGGTTGGATTTTAGCAAACTAGGTGGCGTTGCAAAGAGGATTCAATTATCTATCATATCATAGTTAATGGGACACATAATTCCTTTTGTGCTAAAAGTTATGACCATCTGATTTGACCCAAATCACAAATTTTCATCTAACTGGCTGCTACCCTCACCTACGGTCAGACCTACGGACCGTGCATCAAATGACGGTCTGTGCTGGTCAACCATCAATCGGAACTAAAGCTGGGATTTAGGGACATCGATCCACGAACACGAACCACGGTCCGTGACCTGACCTACGGACCGTAGGTCCGTCCGTGGGTCAATACTTATCTAAATTTCTGGCTGAGTTCTGAGGGAGGTTGCTGACTTGAACCACAGACCTGCAGGACGGATCGTGGGTCCTCCTACAGTCCGTGGATGGTGCCCGTGAGTGCCACCTGCAACACTAGAAATCTGCAATCTGGTCTATTTTCGGATACGGGGTGTTACATCCTAAGTACCTTAAAAATTTCTTTATTTAACAACTTTGACAGTCTCCGACAAACTCACAACTTATAATACAAGAGAAGAGAATAAGAGAGAGTACAAAAAATAGAGAGTGGTTCTGAACCTGCCTCTTCTAAAATAAGACAAACTTATTTATAGAAACTAAAAAGCATCTAGGAATAGTAGTAGAGGGTCCCCTATGTGGGTCCTAGAAACAGTATATATATTGTTGTAACAGTGTTTCTACTGTTGATAATGCTTATCCGCTAAATCTAATCTTTTAGTTTTGACAGAAAATCTTCTGCTTTTTTCAGTGTATCTTCTGAAACCGGCCTTTCTGATTCAGATGACTGAGCCTCGTGAGTATCATCACTTGTTTCACTGTGCATAGATTAATCTGATTTTGCATAGTGCGTTATATTAAGAAGAAGGTTTTTCTTGACTTCTTCCAAATAATTATTAATCATTTTATTTTGATCATCCTCATCTTGGTTAGAAATTCTTCTCGCCATATGTCTCACTAAAGTGTTAGCAATTATTCCTATATGAGGAATTGATTTATAATCTTGAATTGTCTAGAAAATCAAGTCCAACAGCTCTGGTGGGATAATTATATGAGCACGGAGGCAAAAGCCGTCATAATCAATGCTAAAGCTACTAATGAATGTATTGATAACCTAGGATTTGCCTTAGTAAAAAATAGAGAAGACGTTGTTTATACCCTAGTCTTGACTATTCTCAAACATTTCAATGGTAGATTTACCAATCAATATGGGATTGTTCGTTCTTTGCTAAATGGTCTTCGATGTAGGCATTTAGGAGAATTCAGGTGGTATAAGGACACCTATCTAAGTCGGGTAATGGAACTACCCGAAAATGATCTTGAACACTGGAAAGCTATATTCATAGACGGCTTACCTCCTTTATTTGCCGAGAGAGTTAAAAAAACTCTAAGGAATTCACAAGGAGCTATTCCTTATGGCAATTTTACTTATGGAAAATTAATAGGAGTTTGCACCCAAGAAGGTATTAATTTGTACAACAAATTAAAACTCTCTAGGCAGCTTAAGATTGATAAGCTTAGAGAAAGATCTCAGTTAGGAGATTTTTGCGTTCAATTTGGTGTATATTCATCATTAAGTATCATTAAGATTGAAATTCATTCCGGATGCAGAAGGAATATCCTTATTAGAAATATCAGATGATTTATCATTTGTTTGAACAATATTTAATCGAGGATTAATTTTTATTTTATTTTTATCAGCAGATATGACCGAAGGTAAAGTATGTAAAGAAGCAGCACGATTTCGAGTTGGACCATAACTAGGGTCAATTGGCGAGATGTGTTGGATGGCAAGTAATCTTCTATCATATGAGAAAGAATGTCTATTATAAGGAACACTTTTTTCATCAAACTAAATATAAATCTTTCCATCAACATTTTGAGTAATATGAGAAAATTCAGAATTAGTGACAGCAACAGTCATTTGTTCTAGAGGTATAACAGAGTCTAAAGTCCAAGTAGTAGGAAAATTAATTTCTTCCCATTTTATGGGTCTTATAGTGGTGACCTTAGACTTAGCGAAATTAGTTTCCACTAAATATTTTGATCAGATGTATCATATAATTTACATCTAGGATTCAAAGTAGCAAATAATTTGAAATAGATTCTATAAGATAAACAAATTAATTCAGATCCCGGTGCATAATTATAATCATGCGTCTTAACATTCAAAGTTAAAGCATCTAATATATTCAAATCAATCAAAGATAACTGCAAATTTGGCTGAGTATTAAAATAAACTGGACCATAGGCCACCGTGGATTCAATTGAACCCATCAAAGATTGTCTAAAATTCAAATTTCTCGCATCGCGAAGAGCAGCTAAAAATGTCTTAGGTAACCCTTTAAGAGTTAGGGGTTTGAAAGCAATTTGAACCATGCCAATATGCAAGAACTTGTATTGATTCTTATAAATATCAATATCGCGTTTATTCAACAAACGAATAGTCTGTTCAGACTAATTTAACGCTAGAGATTGCTCAGTAGTTTTTATTAACTGTTTATTAGAGATCTTATCAAACCAACCATAATCATAAATGGTTTTTATATCAATTTTTGGAATAGTCCATTTGTTTAACAAATCAAGGTTTTGAGGTATATCTACCTCTTCCAGTCGGGTACTTTTAGTACTAGTATCTCCTAGATCTATGATCAAGAAAATATATCTATGCCAAAATACTTCACATCAATCTCAAATTTACCATGAAAGTTCCTAGGCTTTGATACCAACGAAACCAGGATCTCAGAAGACGAGCGGTAATCCGCGCAGTCATCTTCAATCTAGCTTGTTAACATCCGAATTCAAGGAATAAATCTGAATCGAAATATATACAAATTTTTATATAGTTTAATAACTGTATGGAAAGATCTAATCCTTTTACTAGACCACGGCTGGCTAGACGGAGTCACTAAGACAAAGCCTAGGTTAAAAATATCATTCATAATTTTTTGGAATTCAGAAGGAGCGTTGGGTGCCGAGTATAATCGGTGGGTATAACTGATATTGCTATGATAGATAGTGGAGACGAAACCAGGATCTCAGAAGACGGGCGATAATTCGCGCAGTCATCTTCAATCTAGCTTGTTAACATCCGAATTCAAGGAATAAATTCGAATCGAAATATATACAAATTTTTATATAGTTTAATGACTGTATAGAAGGATCTAATCCTTTTACCCAAGCAAAGGGTTTGTCGAGATTCAAATACTTATTGTTAGTGAGCCCATGTTTCTAGCAGTTCTAACCGGGTATAAGGTGCCCTTTTACTCTTTTTTGGGCTGAGAGAACGGCTGGCTAGATGGATTTTCTAAGACAAAGCCACTAACTTGTTGTATTGAATCTGACTGTACCACCATCTTGGAACCAAGTCAAGAAATTATATATAAATTTATTCATATTTAGATAAAGTCTAGATCTTTCATGGTAGATATAAGAATGAAGTTAGTTATCCGACATAGATATAATTCTTTAGCCGGACATAGTCACAACTTAGATCGGAGAAAGTAATAAAGTAAAGATCATAAAGGAAAAAAATAAGTACCTTAAAACTTTCTTTATTTAACAATTTCAGCATTCTCCGACAAACTCACAACTTATAATACAAGAGAAGAGAATAAGAGAGAGAGTGGTTCTGAACCTGCCTCTTCTAAAACAAAACAAACTTATTTATAGAAACTAAAAAGCATCTAGGAATAGTAGTAGAGGGTCCCCTATGTGGGTCCTAGAAACAGTATATCTACTATTGTAACAGTGTTTCTACTGTTGATAATGCTTATCCGCTAAATCTTATCTTTAAGTTTTGAAAGGAAATCTTCTGCTTTCTTCAGTGTGTCTTCTGAAACCGGCCTTTCTGATTCTTATGACTGAGCCTCGTGAGTATCATCACTTATTTCACTGCGCATAGATGAATCTGATTTTGCGTAGTGCGTTATATTAAGAAGAAGGTTTTTCTTGACTTCTTCCAAATAATTATAAATCATTTTGTTTTGATCATCCTCATCTTGGTTAGAAATTCTTCTCGCCATATGTCTCACTGAAGTGTCAGCAATTATTATAATCTTGAATTGTCTTGGAAATCAAGTCCAATAGCTCTTGTCTGTATAAGGACTTTGTTTGGGGATCCTTTTTCATTAGTTTATCCCAAAAATTGTTGTAATAAGTTTGATATAAATAGGGGATTTGTTCTTCAGTGAAATTCACTTCTGGAGCCCATTTATGAATCCATGGAATAGAAAATTCTACAAAGAAATATATTTGTTCGATTTGTTGCATATAACAAACGTGTTCTTGGTGATATAGATTGTTAAGGTCTGGAGAAACCTTAACCCATTCTCTGTATAACTTGAGAAATGGTTCGGATAATATTTTTATCGTTGGCCCGTGATATGACCACCAGTTTAAAAACCAATTTGGAATGGAGTTAGCAAATATCTTTGCACATACTTTAATGAACCAAGTATGTGTGTGTCTCTCGTTGTTATAATAGAGTACTTTATTAAAAGCCTGAATATAATCCCAATATGTAAATTTCATAGAGACTTTGTTAAGGCTAAAGTGCCTTTCTGTCATCGAGAAAATACCCCAATCTTCAATAGAAATTATTTGTTTTATAATCATTTTTGAGAAGTTATAAACATTCTCGCTGGTATTATAACCTGAAAAGTGCTGAAATTCAACACCTGTGCATTTCAGCAAATTTTCATAATATGACCGAGTTTTGTATGATTCACCCGGGAAATAAAGTCCATTGAGTAAATACCGTTGGAATATCCTCCATGGTTCTTCTTTTCTTTGTATCTCAAAATTTTCTAAGAGGAATATCATTTCTCTTTTTTCTACCTTTTCATATGATTTGATATCCTCCACATCATCTTTAGCTATTGAGGCAAAGGTATTACTTTGCTTTTGTGATAAATATGTATGTAGTTGGGCATATAGTGGATTAATTTTTGAAATATCTTCCAGATGTACTGATGAAGCTGCCACTTGAGCTTTTGAGTTTAAATTAAATAAACTCATTCCTCCTTTCTGTATAATTGGAGTATTGGATGAAGATCCGTATGACGATCTCGATGAACTTGGGGAGTATCTTCCCCTTCCTCGTGGGTTATTTCCCTTTCCTCGACCCTTAGTTACCAAAGGGGGTTCCATCCTACAAACAAAACATCGAGATTTATTCCCAATAAGCGTCATAATAAGTATTATATTCTTCCATTGATAGGAAAAGGTCCATCACCATTCCATCTATAATTTTCCAACAAATTAGTTCTTTCATGTATCGATTGAGAGGAAGAACCTTTAATATTGTAATTAATCTTTTTTTCTGTAAAGAAAAGAGAGATGGGAATATCACCATTCTTTGAGTTGCTAATACTGTTATTCATTTTGAAGATATTATCTAGATAGGAAGTCTGGGAGAGAGTTATCATTTCCTTTCTTATATACTATTTCAAAATCAAAAGGGGCTAGTTGTGGTTGCCATCTAGCAAACATTAATTTTGAAGCATCATGCTTAAAATCTTTATCAAACATATATTTGACTGATTGAGCATCAGTGTTAACAAGAAACTTTTGATTATATAAATCATCTTGAAATTTTAAAACACATTTAACAATGGTTAACATTTCATGAGGCACCGTAGCATATTTTTTCTGAGCATCATTCCATTTTCCTGAATGAAATCGAATTAAATACTTAGTTTTATCATGAGGATTGATTTGCTTTAGATTTAATCCATAACCTATATTAGACGAATCAGTCTCGACTATCTTTTGCCAAGTAGGGTTAGCAAGAGTTAAACACGGCAAAGATTTAACACGAAGTTTAATATTTTTTACTAAGTTGGTGAGACTATCAATCCATGGAGTTTTATAATTTTTCTTTAACCTGTCGTATAACGGGGCTACATCACGAGATAGATTCTTATAAAAAGGGGAAATATAATTTAAACTTCCCAAGAATCTCTGCAGTTGTGTCCTATCTGTAATAACATCAGGAAATTTTGAAGCAAAATCAATTGATCGTTGAATTGGGGTAACCTTCCCCTGGAAAATAAGATGTTCTAAAAATCTGACTTCAGTTTGAAATAAACTCATTTTTGGTTTAGAAATTACCAAACCGTTTTGTATAACAATTTTCTTGAAAATGTCCAGATGTTTTATGTGCATTTCAAGAGTCTTTGAATAAACTAAGATATCATCAATATAGACAATGATAAAATTCAAATATGGGTTAAAAATATCATTCATAAATTTTTGAAATTCAGAAGGAGCGTTTTTTCAACCCAAATGGCATAACATTCCATTCGTATTGTCCAAATGGAACATTAAAGGCAGTACTATAAGAGTGCTCTTTAAATATTTGAATCTGCCAATAACCTGATTTTAAATCAAATTTAGAAAATATATTGGCATCGTATAATCTTGAAAACAAATCCCTTTTGTTTGGAATAGGATACCTAATCCATTTCAAATATTTGTTTAAAGGCTTATAATTTATTACCAACCTGGGAACACCACATTCTTTTTCAGCTGCATTATTGACATAAAATGCAGTGCATGACCAAGGAGATTTGAAGGCTTTATCAAACCCTTTTATAATAAACTATCAATTTCCTTTTTGCAGAATTCAACCAATTCAGCATTCATTTGATAATAATAATAATAATAGTAGTAGTATTAAGTAACAATAGGATATTTTTTGACAAAACAATTAACAACAAGAGATTTTACACCAAATTATTTACTAGGGGAATTTTAGTTAAATTTTGGCACAATTTAATGGCATTTTGATCATTTTTGAGTATTATAAAATACAATAATTAACAACTTAAAATACTTACGACATAGTGCCACGTAGGCCGAAAAGGGGTAGAAAATTATATATAAAATAAGTTCGGGGGGTAATAGGACCTTAGTAAATGTTAGGTGTGTCTCAGGGATTTTGGGCATAGGCTGGGGAGGTACTTATGCATTTCCCCCATAATAAAAACAAATAAATAGAGATATATTTGTCGTAAATCATGATGAGAGAGAATACATGAATTATATTGAACCCGATCCGGCTTCTCTTCATTATATGTTTTCTCCATTTCATCAAGAGTATACATTTAGATGAAAGACATGTATTATTTAATATTTATAGGTCAAGATTATATTATATTCCTAACCATAATTAAGTAAATAAAATTAGAAAAATACTCTTCAAAATTGGTAAAATTCCATAAATTTTGAAGATTCATTAATACCATTGATTTAATCTTAATTTTATATTATTCAAAATATCAAAATTGTTGAACATGAATTTAATATGTTTAATTAGCCTGATAAATAGTAATCTTTTGAAAAATATGTCTTATGATTCACATACATACACGTAAAAGAAAAGGTAAAAGAATTTCTATTTTTTTTAAAGAAAAAATTGATTTTTTTTTTCATTGACACAGCAGCCTCCACATATTTAAATATCAATAACATAAGATTTATTTATTTTATCTCCAAAAAGAGTAGCCTTCTATATTCAAATATTTAAAATATAAAAATATAAGATGATATTAATGTGTATCTACATTTGTAGGCAATATTTTCTTACCAAATTTGAAAAGTACTTTTCAAAACTTATTTACTTAATTAATTATGATTATTATTTTATTTATTTAATATAATCTTTAACTAATTAATTATGATAATGATTTTATTTATTTAATGTAATTTTTACCTTTAAAATTTAAATAGGACATATATCTCTCATCTAAATGTATACTTGATGAAGTAGAGAGAAAAGATAATGGAGAGGGGAACTGAATCCTATTCAAACATATTTACTCGTTAGTTAATAATATTATAAAAGAAAGGTCAACAGTTAACATATTAAACAGATAAATAAAATAGAAAAAAATACAGAAGAAAAAGGGAAGAGATAGAACACATTAAGGAGGTCACCATTAATTTTTTTGTTAATGACTATTCAAGGCTGCAAAAGTAATGGAGGTGTGTAGATACCATTTTTAAAAATGATTGACATTACAGTATCAACAATTTAGTAATCAACTACCTTCACAATACGAAAATATTATATATTTACTCTACGCATGAATTAACATATGTTTCACAATAAAACTAAAAAGTTACATTTATTCGGAGGCAGAAACTTATAAGCAAACACGAAAAGATGAGGTGTATTGAAAGAGACTGTTACTCTCTTAATCAGATGTCTAGTTGAATCTTGAGTATGAAAAAACTCTTTAGTAGGAAGTGCTCGCTCCAAATGAAGCCTTGCGCATTGTGAATCCATATATAATCAGGCTACAATGTGGATACCAAATACAATATACAAAACCAAAAAATATATAAATTATAAAAACATTATGTAACTTTTCATGATAACCAAAGTTCAGACGTTGTTCTCACCTTCACAATATTCCATAAAAATTGATATAATTTCCATGGGAAGATCTTTTCAAATCATTTTGAACTTCCTGCCAAATTAGACAATATAAAGTTAGACATCTTTTTTATTAACTATTAGAATAGTATTAGCAAATCAACAAACCCAAATAAATTTATAAAGAGAAGGAAAAGATTAATGGAATTAAATAATGAAGTATGATTTTATAGGACCTTAATATTTTGGCTGTTGAAAAGCATTAATTCTGAATTTAGAATTGTAAATGATTTCTCCAATTATTATAGCCTTAATTTGAGGAAACGGTTAAGGGCTACTAATTACAATTAAGAATTGGAATTTTAAACGGTATGTTTTCTCTTTCTTAAACTTTAATTAATTTAAACCCATTAATTATTATAGCCTTAAATTGAGGAAATTAAACGGTAACAAATTAGAATCAATTTAGGTTTGAAAATAGGAAAAAAAAATCCTCCAAAAATATGAGAAAATAGATAAATAGGCTTCCTGATCATTGAGGCATGCCACATCAATATAGTTTTCTCTTTCTTAAACTTTAATTAATTTAAACCCATTAATTATTATAGCCTTAAATTGAGGAAATTAAACGGTAACAAATTAGAATCAATTTAGGTTTGAAAATAGGAAAAAAAAAAATCCTCCAAAAATATGAGTAAATAGATAAATAGGTTTCCTGATCATTGAGGCATGTCACATCAGCGGGCTGAAGATCCAGCTTTATATATATATATATATATATATATAGATTACACATAACTAGTATACGTGACCGCGCGTTATACAGATAATTTAAAATGTAATAATTTTATAATTAAAATAACTAATAAAATATATTATGCACTTAATAATATATTTAATTTATTATTATTATTATTATTTAATAATAATAATAATAATAATATACAAGTCATTAACTTATTTATTTGAGCACATTAAATTAATATTATTAAACACAATTTAATTTATTAGAATATTATACCTATAGGCTATCAGCTAAGATTTTAGTTTTTTTAAATAATACATATAGCTATGTCAGCTAAGCTTTTAGGTTTTTTAATAATATATTATATTAAGAAAATATCTAAGGATACTATTAATTGTATGATTATTTTATCTTTGATCAAACATCAGACTTCAAATATTTTTTCGTATTTATACTTTATTCTTTTTATGTCATTTGAATTTAAAAAAATATGTTAATAATTTATTAATTCTAACATCTTCAATCAGTGGAGGACCAACGAGAAAATATGTAGAAGTTTGGGGAAGTACCTAAAAACTTATATTTATAATATTAAATGACATGTTGATACATTTTATATATGTTTTATTCAAAATCACAAGATTCAAAATATTCTTTACCATAATAAATTTGTGTTAAAAATATAACAGAAAATTGATTTAAAGATAAAAATAATCTTAATGAATACAGCCATTAATTTGCAACACGAATATTTTATATTTTATGGCTCTTTTAGTAACTCGTATATCACTATATTTTTTAAATTAAATTCTAAGTTTATATTTGATTGTTTGCTCTTTTGCTACTTGATAGTTTTAATTTTATTTAAAAACAGATTGTTTATTTTATTATTTAATCTATTTTATTTATTTCTTATGAAAAATTGATAAAGGAAATGTATAGCATTTTTCTAATAAAAATATACAATGCCTCTAATTTATTGTTTGTTTACTTAAAAAAGAATAATCAATAAATGAAAAACTTTACAATTTATTTAAAATTGAGAGTGTAGTCGAAAGTTTTAAAACTCTTTTTTTAAGTGAATAACAATAAATGTATTGTTAGAAAAACTGATAAAGGGAATTATATAGTTGGATGCTCAATTATCTTTTTTGCATGATATTTGTGAAATATAGATTTATACTATATTTTTTAATGAAAAGATTTACACTTTTACAAATTGATTAAAAAAAATGTTCAGAAATAGCAAGGTAGTGGATGTTTTAAAACTGCCTATTTAAATTGTAACTATCAACATAATTAATTTAAATTAAGAATAAAAATTGAAAAACTGAATTATAATTGTTTTTAAATTCAACATCCTAACGGAATAGAATATTAAATATAAATAGAAAATAAAGAAAAAAGAAGAGCAAAAAACACGTTTTAGTATCTAAAAAAGAGGTGCTTTCAAGGATAAGGATAAGATTAGTTACTTATTTTTTAAAATTTAAATTTCAAATTAATTATTTAGGAAATTTTGATAATATTTTATAATTAGCATAAACAAAAATAAATAACAATATTAGCTTGTTTTTCTCCCTACACAACTCATCACCCACGTTTCCAAAATTATTTGTTTTAGACTTTTATTATATATATATATATATATATATATAAATAATAGATAGGAGCACTAAATAAGTTATATATGACATTGAACAATAATTAAAAAGATGAGTAGATGTAATATTTAATAATTTTTAAATCCGAAAATTTAAGAATTTTTGTGGTGCTAACATATTTAATTTTATATTCAATATTTAATTTTATATAAATATATTTTAACTACTAAATAATAGCATTATTATGTGTACACGCAATATATTTTAAATTCCTAAGTTATAGCATCATTATTTATACATGCAATTGTCTATCAGATATTTTGTGGAAATATAGTTTACATAACAATAGGCTAAATTGATTTGTTTTTTTAAAATTTATGTAAATGTAAACATAAATTTGTTATTCCTAAAATTTAGCAGAGCATTATTGGGGTAGTTATTTATGTATTTTTTTTTAAACGTGAGAGTATATATATTTTTTAAATGATACGATTATATTTTTCTTTTCTCTGCTTAAAATTAATTTTTTTTAGATTTAAATAAATTCTCAAATTTAAAATTTAAAATATTTTTAATTTATTAAATAAAAAAATTAATTCAATATGAATTATGTTTTAAAAAAAAGACTCCATCGTGCATAAATATTCTTCTCCTTAAAAAGATTTTAAGATTTAAAATATTTTTAATTTTTAATTTCAGATTTTAAATTAATTTCATTAGTTCAATAAAAATTATGTTTAAAAACACTCCATCACATGGAATAGTTATTTTAGCCACATATTTATAATTAGTTAGTTAATAATTTTTTGCTCCTTTTCTGATTTTATCTTCTTGTAGCCAGTAGGTGTAACATATATATATTTATAGAGTATATGAAGTTTTTTAAATTTTTAAATTTTAAAACAGATCATTTTATTTATTTTTTAATTTAAGTATTTCCTTAAAAACTCATTTTTTTAATTTTATTTTTGAATTTAATATAATTTAAAATATTATTTTTTGTGGTGCTGACACGTGACACTTTTTACATATATATATATATATATATATATATATATATTAACTCTTATTGTTATATATTCATCATGAGAAAATTGATAGATACTTATAAAAATAATGAGTGAAAATGAAAAAAGAAAAAGAAAGTCCAACACTTATTTAATAAAGAAATTTGTACATGATCACTTCTTTACATGATAGGAAAAAAGGATAAATATACCCCTGAACTTTCGAAAATGGTATGTCAATATCCTTCGTCATACTTTTCGGACATCAAATTCCTTGCCATCCAATAATCAGTGCACATTTGCCGCTCCCACTAACGGAAGAATAATTAGGGACACGTGGCGCAATTTTACGGCTCAACCCGACTTGATAAATTAATTAACCCAAAATTCAAATACCCACCCAACGACCCGTTTAACCCACCCGATACACCCATTACTCACACTAATACTAACCTATCTAAAAATCTAAAAAGATCTTTTTGTGAAACCCGTCGCCGTTGTGAAGCCAAAGAAGGCACCGATTGGGAAGAAGGTTGCTGCCGCATAGCCGAAAGCAACAACCCCGAAGAAGAAGGTTGTAATGAAGAAGGCCAAATCCGCAGCAGCAGCAACACCAGCAAAGAAAGCAAAGAAGACGGAGACTACTCCGGCTAAAGCAAAGCGGTGAAGAAATCTGCAGTTGCTAAAGTGAAGAAAACTCCCGCAAAGAAAGTTGGGAAGAAGCCGAAAACTATTAAGTCTCCGACAAAGAAAGCGAAGAAATGAAGAAATTAATCTGAATTGGGTGTTTGAATCTTTAAATTACTTTTACATTTCTCTAGTGATGATATCAAATCCACCATTTTTCTTCATGGGTTTTTCATTTTTCTTCTTTCCCTCACCCTTCCGTTTGCAGATTTTACTCGTTCTCCGTTGTTAGGGTTTGTTTGTTTTAGAAGTATGACTTGTGCTCTATCATTTTCATTGAATAGTTACATATTTGGATGAAGAAATGATGAATTAAGCCAAAATTTTAGGCGCTTTTTCTTTAGGATTTTAGAGATTTTATTTGTGGGTAAATTGGGTCAGTTAAATGGGTTATGGACGGGTTTTGAAATTTGGGTTAAAAAATTGAGATGTAGGATTAAGCCACGTGTATACAATGAGTGTTCCGTTAGAGGGAGAGGCAAATGTGCACCGATTATTGGACGACAAGGTCTCTGATGTCCGAAAAGTATGACGAAGGGTATTAACATACCATTTTCGAAAGTTTGGGGGTATATTTGTCCTTTTTCCCTACATGATATATGAAAAGGATTAATATGAAATGAATTTGCACTTACCATTACAGTCGAAAAGAAAGTCAATGATGGAATTGAGAAGATCTTCATCATTCTCAAGAATCATCAGCTAAGCACTTGATTTTGAGATTAACCATTCATTCTCATATTTTTATGTGGAAACAACAATTCAAAATTCAAATGGTCAGTACTAATGCAAAACTAAATCATCCCTTTGGAAATATCAGATAAAATTGATGCAAAACTAATCAGTAATCACAAATTCTTGAACTTAACAATAAAATAAAATACAAATTAAATTAATGAATAAAAATAAGAATTGAAATTTTATTTTCACATAGAAATAACACTATCTACAAATAATTCAATAAGATATAATGATCAACTATGCTATATGAACAATTATTTGGATGATAGTTACATATAAATTCAACCAATCACAACAAAATAAAAAGTAAAAAAAAAATTAGTTATTGATTATTTAATAAATGGGTCTAAATCTAAGTATTGATATGTGTATATTTATTTAATTAATTAGTGATTATTGATTTTTTAAAATTTAAAATTATTTAATAATAATATATTTTTGTTTATTTAAAATGTTATGTAACTACCGTAGAATTACATAAATGGGTCTTATTGTAATTTTTGACATGTGTCTATTTTATTTAAATAATTATTGATTATTTAAAATTATAAATTCTAAAAAATTGTGGTAGTCACATGTGTCATTTTTTCTTCTCCTTTTATATATAGATAGATTACTATTAATTATTATAATTATATATAATATATAATAATAAGTGATAGATGAGGTGGTGAGACATGTGTTAAGCGATGGAGAAATGGAGAGAATACGGCGACAATGGAGTTATCGTTAGCTCCAAAAGCTTATTCTTTTTTTCTTTTTGATTATTTTTCCCAAACAAAATTAAAATAGGGCTTTGATGAGTAAGCTGACAAAATTGATTCTCAAATCAGCCATAGCCACAGGAGAGAAGTACGACGACGATGGAGTAGCCGGAATCGTTTTGCTGATAGAGAGAGTCCTTAATAGGTAGCAATTCTAATTGTTTGGCTAATTTCGATTGTGTTGCTGCTATGATCCTTAAAGGGTATGCAGTTTTTTGTGCTGGGTTAGTTTCATTTGTTTTCTTTCGTTGCCTAATTTATGAATCTTCCAAAAAATACCTTCGTGTTTTAACAGGTGGTGGAGTACGTGTTATATTGCTGGAAGCATTCTTTTTTCTCTCTTTAATTCATACATTTTAATTTAGTGGCACAAAGTTTAAGAAATTTGGTGAATTTGTTATTTTAAATTGGAGGTTAAATTAGGAAGTTATACTTAAAACCTTGCTATATATAAACACACTAATAAAACATGACATATCAAGTGTACCCCTAGCATAATTAGGACGAATAGAGACATGCATGATGGAGTCAAGATTCGAGTAAGGACAATGGGAGGACATTCCGAACACTTTTTCAGTCGTGATGGGGTTGCACCATAGATATAATTTTATCCCCTTTTTATTTATCTTGGTGATGAATAAATTAACACAACATATCCAAAGGAAGGTTTTATGGTGTATGTTATTTGTGAATGACATGGTATTGATTGATGAGACATGCGACAAAGTTAATGATAGATTGGAGGTTTTGAGAAATACCTTGGAGTCTAAAAGATTCTTGTTGAGCAGGATTAACATAAAGTACTTAGAGTGCAAATTCAATGACATAACTCATGAGGTAGATGTGAAAGTGAAGATTGATACACAATTCATCCCAAGAGAGGAAGTTTCATTTATCTTGGATCAATAATTCAAGAATATGAGGAGATTGACGATGATGTTACATATCATATTGAAATGAGTGGATGAAATGAAAACTCGGATCCGATGTTTTGTGTGGTAACAATGTACCACCAAGATTTAATGGTATGTTTTATAGGGTGATTGTTAGATCAATTCTGTTGTATCGAATTAAGTGTGGGTCAATCAAGAACTTGCACGTTTAGAAGATAAAAGTAGTGAAAATAAGGATGCTTAGATAGATGTGTAAGCATATAAGGTAAAATATGATTAGGATTGAATATATTTGTGACTTGGTGGCAGTGGGCTCCATAGTTGACAAAATGAGGGAAGCGAGGTTGAGATAGTTCAGACATATGAGGAAGAGTTGCATAGATGCTCAAATGATGAGGTGTGAGAGATTGATTATAGTTGGTCTGAGGGGAGGTAGTGGTAGGCTGAAGAAGTATCGCAAAGAGATAATTAGACAAGACATGGCACACCTATAGATTACCGAGGATATGAGCCTAGATAGAAGGATATATAAGTCAAATATTAGGATAGAAGATTAGTAGGTAGTCGAGCATTGTCTAGTTTACATTACCAGTACAATTATTTTTACTTGTTTTCTTTTAGGTTATTGTTTTATTTATTGTTGCTATTATTTATTTTTTTCATTAATTTTAGCATGACTTCTTTTACTATTGTATTTCCTTTTCATATCTCTTTTGATATGACTTACTTTAGTCGAGGGTTTACCAAAAATAAGTTTTCTACCTTTACAAGGTAGGGTAAGGTTGCGTACACGCTACTCTCCCTAGACCTTACTTTGGAATTACATTGGGTATATTATGATTGATTTTGTACACTTGAACTTCAGGGGGTTATGGGGAGATGTTTTGTGAAATACCGACAAACCCAATTAAAGAAGGAGAATTACTAGTAGGGTAGCTTCCACCATAAAACTAACCAGTTTTGTTGCAAAGTCCTCATATCATAGATATCGTTAGGACGTGCTCACCAAGGCACATGTTACATCCACCTAGGTGATGAAAAATAAATAAGGGGTTCCATCATATTGTTTCCTAGTTTTGAGAGACTAAGGCAAGGGTTCCTATCATGAATGAATGTGGGTAACAAAGTTAGTCTCGTGCCATCAGCGTCCTGATGTTTTTTTTTATGACAAGAAAAATCCAGTTGTTATCCTTTGGATGCGCACAAGGTAAAAACCCTGCTCATATGCAATAGCTCGCAAACCACATAGGAGAGATAACACGCACTGGGCAAGCCTGGTGCGACGAGCTTGACCTTGAAGGCAAACCCCTTGCTTTCGCTGACAAGGGGTTTCGAACTAGAGACCTTCAACATAGAAGTCCTAAGCCCAAACCACTAGGCCACCCCCAAGGGTAGCATCCTGATGTTGTGTAAAGACAAAAAGCCACACATCTTAGACGGGTGTCGATAATAAAGTAATCAAACCACATCAACATTTAGGTGCGGTGCATATTAAGAAATAATTTTCGCATTGTGAATGGATAAGGGTAAAAAGGTTAGTTCAAAAAAGACAAATTCAGATGAGTAGCTAGAAGATAAACTTGACAGAAAGTAATGGAAACCTTAAAAAGGAGGAGAGTTAGTATTGTATGTCTACGGGAAACTAAATGAACTGTGAAAAAGCCTAGAGAGATAGGCAACACAGGATATTAATTAAAGTATTTTCGGATTGATAAAACTAGGAATGTGGTGAGAAATATTTTATAACCAAGACTTATGGATAAAGTCGTAGAGGTGAAGCGAGTTGGTGATAAGATTATCTCATTTAATCTTGTTGGTAAAATGAGAAAACCAATATTGTTTGTGCTTATACTCCACAAATTAGGGTTGATGCTAAAGCTGAAACTAAATTTTGGGATATTGACACCTTGACTCAAGTGATTCTATGCAACCAACAAATTCTTAATACGGGGGCATATGGGTAAAGATAGTTATGATTTTTATCAAGTACATAAGACTTATGGTTATGACATTAGAAGTGATGAAGGTCGAATTACCAATTTTAAGAAACAATGTTGTCATAAAGTTAGCTTTATCATATCATTTAGTTGTAGCTAGCAGATGTTTAAAAAGGAGAGATTCTCACCTAAGAACATTTAAAAGTGGGGGGCAAAAATAGTAAATCAAAGTTTATTCATACTAAAAGACATGATATAACCAAATGTAAAGAGCGTAAAGTTATACTAGGAGAAACAATAACTATCCAACATAGGTTGTTGTTCTTGGATGAGAAGTGTAGGGAGAAAGTGAGAAAGAAGACGACTTGCTAGTAATCAATACAATAAAGGCACTAACTACTTAGAGATTCAAGAAGAATTATAGAGGAAGTAGTATGGTACTTTGCAGGGCCGGCTTTATGCTTTAAAAAATAAGGCCTTTTGCCTTAGGCCTCAAATTTCGGGGGCCCCAAATTTTTGTCATAAATAAATTATGTGTTAAATTTTTTATAGAAAAATTAATTATTTATGATAAAAAGTATAATTTTTTTTTAAATAAATTATTTTATCCACTTTAACATCTTCTGTACTTTGTTACCTTGTTAAAAATAAGAATTAACAGTGAAAAGTGTTGAACAAAGTGAATTACAAATTCTTTTTTATTTTTTTAAAAATTTTAGTTTCAAGCATTACTCTAAGCATATTAAAATGTTGTATATCAAGTCATCAACTTTTTGAGTCAAATTCTATGGTTCTAACTCTTATCTTTATTTAATATTTTATCAACTTATTACTTATATCATTATGTTAACACTACATATAATAATCGTCTCACTTAAAGTATGTTTTTCAATGTTGAGTTGATAAAATCTTATCTAAAACTAGTAACTGAAAAAACAATATTAAGTACTAATAATTTTCATCTAAATAGTGTTAATTTTTTATTTTTTTGAATAAATACGTATATGAAGTGTATTTATATTTTAGGCCGCAAATTGAAATTTCGCTTTAGGCCCCCAATTACGTTGAGCCGCCCCTGGTACTTTGAGGTTGTCATAGACGTCCTATGGAAGGAAATGTCATGTTGCATTAAAAAGTAGCAAGGAAAGTGTAGGGTGAATCTAAAAGTGTAGGACCTTGACCTCAAGATCTTGGTGATGGAATGAGGAAGTGGAAGGAGTGAGTTACGATAGCTAAAAGAAAGTGCTATAGGAACAAAAGCAAAAGATGGACAAGACTTTCACGAGTACAAGAGAATAAGAGGGAAGCTAAGAAGGATGGCATACAACTACTTAAGACCATACTAGGAAGTGGCAAAATACCTGATGGGTGGAGAAAGTGTACCATGATTCTAATTTATAAAAACAAAGGAGACATACAAAGTTGTGCGAACAATCGTGACATTAAGCAGTGATAGATCATATACTTAAGGATGCTAGAGTAAAGGAAAAGCAATTTCAATTTATGGTTGGTAGATCTAAGGCTATATTTTTTGATAAGGAGATTGATGGGAGTTCATCACAAAAGGAAAAAAGTTGCGCAGATGATGTTCATTGACCTATAAAACGCATATTAAAGAACCAAGAAATGTCCTTCGGTGGTTGTTGAAGAAAAACATAATCTTTTTAATATATATGTATATAAGGCTCATGTGTGGAAGAGTTTTCACTGGCGTAAGAACAATTATAATAGAAGATACAATAGTGTTTCCTATAACCTTAGGTTTACACCATTAATCAATTTTAGGCATGTACTTGTTACCCTAGTTATGAATGATCTAACTAACGCAATTCAAGATGAAGTCAAATGTTAATTTTATCTGATGGTCATTTGGTTCAAAGCAAGGTTATTTCAGTATTTTAATCGTCGCACGATTGCAATTCCACCTCTTGTTTGGGATTGATAATATTAAGATTTTGGTGAAAGATTTATATCGGTGCTAGCGAATACTAATAACAAAATTGTGGATAAATACAATCCCAATTTAAATCAGGATTTGTATCCTAATCCCCGTAACCAAACAACCCTTAAGGGTTGTAGCATAAGTAGAGGTAGGAGTACATTTATGCACTACAAATTTAGTTAACATAGGAAGATTGAAGTCAACATAAGAAGAGTGATATGAAGGTGCAATTGTATGGACTTTTAAAGTCTAACATAGAATCAAAGTCATAAGATTGAAATAGAATATTCCAAAGAAGTGTTGTGTGATAGAATGATGTCTACCGAAATGAAAGATAAGTGTCACACCCCAAGACTACAACCTGGACGTGGTCGGCACTCGAGGATCATTGCTGGTCCCCAAGCGAACCCTTGGCCTGACTGACTACTTAGCGGAAGACTTACTCAAATAGAAATAGGAACTTCAATTGCATGATTAACTTAAAAGTATAAATCAAGCTCAACTCAAATGAACATCTGGAAATACTTATGAAGTTAAAAAATCAATTGTCTCAAGATCTCAAAACATCTCAACAAGAAGGGGAAGTAACAAGAGACTCCTCAACATCTAACTATCTATGAAGCCTCTAATACTAAGATAAATGTCGGGATAGAACCCACAACAAATTAACAAAACCAGGAAATAAGTGCGAAGCCCTCCGGAAAGCAAGGAGGCTCACCAACGCTAGCTGGAATGTAAGTGGTCTCAACGAAATGCTTGTTGATGACCCTGAACACTTTGAACACCTATATATGCATCATAATAAGATGCAGGTCGAATGACATCAGTTCAGTGAATGTACGAGCATGAAAGGAGAATTGAAAGCATGGATGACTAAACTGACAAGACTAGGAGAAATACTCGCCTCAACTTAACTCCAATACAAAAGTATTAACAAGAGGTACAATGTTTAAAGAATTATAAAACAGAAGATATAGCCCAATGATGTATAAAAATACAATAAAATAATCTTTACTCTTATATGAGAGATTCTCTAACCGACGACCATCACTATGAGTTATGTGATGATACAACGTCTCGCCCACGTTGCCAAAACTGTTCTATACCTTGTTGGGGCATAGAGCACCTTAACTAAGTGGATCCACTAAGCTATGCTTAAAAGCAATAAGGAATCATCTATAAAGTACGACCTTTTACCCATGTTGGCTACATGATTTATGAGAAATGTGAGTTGTCTGAACTCATCCTCATATCGGTGCTCAATAAAACTCCCAATAATACATAACTCTTTCTCAATTTGAGGTAATTACTCAAAAGATCCTCTTACAGAGGTAGTACTCTCAAACATCTATGAACTCATAAACTCATTTAGAAATCAATGTTTCTCTCTTTTAAATGTAAAAGTGTTACATTTGGGAATACTTAGTTCCATTATACTCCTTTTCAATCATGAATACAACTCTTCTCATTCTCATGTATATTTTCTCAAAATTTGGTTCAAAACCATTGTTGATTACAAAAGAATTCTCAAAATGACTCAAAAAGACCTCTTGAACTTTCCTATTAAACTTACTTTAGTTTGCAATGTAAATTAAGACATGTGATTAGGACATGTAGGATCTCTCAAGGATGAATGGAGACTTTAGAAGCTAATACAAAGAAGAGAAAGTAGTCACAACTCAAAGGAACACGTCCAGAAATGAAGCACGGAAGGAAAAGAACCAGACGACCCTGACGCACTGCTGGCACCAGGCACCAAATTTCTGGCAAAAGTTTGGGGCGCATTGCTGGCGCGACACGCCAGGCCCCTAACTACTGACCAGAAGTTCTGGCGCTATGGTGGCGTGCCGCCCCACCCCTATGCCCAAAAATTCAACGAATTTTTCTTCTCAATTTAGGGTCCTAACTCGTCTTGAATTGAGTGATTCCTCCTATACTCTTCTTGGTTCTCAAACCCGACACCAATTCATAGAATTTCTCAAACAAACCTCCTCAAAACATGACTCTCACCAAAGATCCACAACACAAAAGAATTCACAACCTCCATTGTTAAAGAATATTTTAACAAAAATCAAGAACTATGCAAGAATCCTTTAGATACAACGATTTTTGCGGATAAATTAGATGTATGGTGTGAGGAATAACAAGTCCATCATTGTGGAAAGCCTTGCATATCTGGAAAGAACAATGTTCTTGGCGAAATCCTCAGTTCTTGAAAGAATGCTTGAAACCCTGCCCTTTTCTCTTCTTGAAACCCGCTCTAAAACTCTTAAGTGTTTAGGAACGTGAAAAAGTGGGTAAATCTGATTAAACCCTTATTTAGGGTGAACAAAACGTGCTAAGCCTAGTGAAAAAAGGAAAAGACCAAAATCCCCTTTTCTAAAACGAATGAAATGCCTTTTTCTAAAACGTGTCGGATACCTTCCCAATGTTCTCCAAAACCTCAAACAATCAAACAAACATAACTTTTTACTCCGAGCTCGAAATTAAGCAAACTTGGAGGTGTTGGAAAGAGGACTCAAAGACCTTCAATTTGATAGCTCATGGGCCACCTAATTCTTTATGTACCAAAAGATATGGTCGTTTGAAAATGAACCAAAACTAAAAATTGATGGGTGACTTTTACGAGCCTCTATTTAGCTCTTTTGAAGTCCGAGGTGTTACAATAAGTTTGTGATGTGAGTGCATGGAGGTGAGAGGTTACTATTCAAAGGCTCACCTATGAAGGGTGTGATACATTTCATGAGCTTGAGCTTGGTGAGATTACACCATGGAGCACAAATTTGGAGAAACTGGCTTTGGAGAAGGTTAAACTAATTCAAAAACGACTTTTGACAACTCAAAGTAGGCAAAAAAGTTAAGTAGACCGGAAGGTTTATGATGTGGAGTACTTGGAGGGTGAGAGGGTACTCTAGAAAGTCTCACCTATGAAGGATGTGATACATTTCTGAAGAAAGGCAAGTTGAGCCCAAGGTATATATGATTGTTTGAGGTTTTGGAGCACATTGGAAAGGTATCTTACAAGCTTTCTTTGTAATCAGACGTGCAATGATTTATCTAATTTTCCATGTTTTTACGTTAAGAAAGTACATTGAGGACAAGTTATAGGATATAACTGTGGCGAAAGTGCTTTGGAAGAATCACCAATTCAGGAAGCT
This sequence comes from Solanum verrucosum, assembly GCF_900185275.1. Lineage (NCBI taxonomy): Eukaryota > Viridiplantae > Streptophyta > Magnoliopsida > Solanales > Solanaceae > Solanum > Solanum verrucosum. Next base: position 2,658,930 of record NW_026020104.1, on the reverse strand, counting down.
ACTTGAGAGACTGAGTCGAACATGTGGAGTAGATATTCATATCTATTTTACACTCCAAGTACAATTTAAACATTTTCGAGGATGAATGTTATTTGAAGTGGTCTATGAGCTCTAGTTTGTAGATCTTGAAAGTCATGAGCAGTTACTAGTAGTCTTACAAATTGGTATAGAGACGTGTGTACTTATCTTTGAGAAGTTACGGTGATTTCTTGAAAACTCTCCCGTCTTTCTATTCCTATCGTGCAATATGTTATTAACTGAAAGATTGGATCTTTATTTGTACCCCAACGGTGTGACCTAGTGGGTTGAAAATCATAAAATTTCAGGTTCAAATACCAGTTCAAAATGTTAGGTGATTTCGGTAAGAAATATTGGAAAAGAATATTATGGAATTGTTGTGTATCTACATTATTATAGAGAGACCCTATTTATAGACACTATATGTACTCTTCCTATTCCTATTTCTATTTCTATTCATATTCCTATTCTAAGTAGGCTTATATCTACCAATTCCAATTCTAACACTCCCCCTCAAGCTGGTGCATACAAGTCATATGTATCTTGCTTGTTACAAATGTAATTACTACGAGAACCGGTGAGGGGCTTAGTGGAGCTACTTGCAAGTTGATCACTCGACTTCACAAAATTGACAGTCAATTTTAATGTGCTAACTATTCTCTTGAAATACTGGATTTGATGCAAAATGCTAATAAAATACAAAGTGATTAGCCCCACTTTGAGTCATGCCAAACTCCTAAATTACTATGCTGAACTTTCCAAACCAAGCTCGAAGACTATTCCAGACCATAGAGTGAACTGCGCAATGGACATATAAAGGCCACTAGACTTCCCTAGAGCAACAAAACCATGTGGTTGCTCCATATAGACTTATTCACAGTGCAACAGTCGCCAAAAAGTTCTCAAAATCTTGTATTAATATATGAATCGTCTTGGAATCAATAGATGAGTTTATATTAAACAAGAAAGTCATTGAAAAACTTATTGGAACATGCTCATGCTTTGGGTATTAGATTTGATGGTTGAAAGTGGTCACAATGTAAGAAATAAAATTATATATGTAGGGTCAGAATGATGACATGACCCTACTAAGAAAGAGAATTATATGGGTAGGGTTGGAATGATGACACAACCCTACACAAATAAGAAAGTAGTCACCAGAAAAAATGATGCTATGCAAATAAGATATTTTAAAATAGTCACCGGAAGGATGACACAGTGCTACACAAATCAGATATGAGAAAGTAGTCATCAGAATGATGACACGGTTCTACACAAATAAGATATGAGAAAGTAGTCACCAGAATGATGGCACAGTGTTACATAAATTAAATATGAAAAAGTAGTCATTGAAAAATGGCACGGCGCTACACAAAAGAAAGTAGTCTTCAGAAAGATGACACAGTGCTACACAAACATTGACGAATATAGTATCGACACAAAATGACCCTAGAAAGTCACTAGAAATTTTCGCACCGTGACCTATATGACTGAGTTTTCTTCTCCTGACTAAGGGGTTCATGCATATATCATTAGCCCTACTTTTGATAACATAATCAATGGACAGATGAGCGACATATATGGGTAATACCACCCGCCGGCAGCGGAAGCTCTTTGATTCTCTACCAAGATTGTAGAGCCTCTGATACTATGTGAGAAACATTGGAAAAGAATATTATTGAATTGTTGTGTATCTAACGACATATTGGTGTTGATTCTCTACACCTACGTAACAAGATGCTTTGATCCATATTATAGAATTGTTGGAGACAATTGTAGAAATTTTGGAGATTGACTTTGTGCAAATTTTAGGAGAAATTATTAATTGTGTTAGGGTAAGTCTTCTAAACTTCAATTTGAATACATTACATGATTTTACATGAGGTTTTAAGGCTTTAATCCGTGAATTTTGACTGTCAAATTGGGAATTTTGCCATATATTTTAGAAAGTGCAATTTGATGATTTGGGAGTCGATTTGATGTCGGATTGCGAAAATATTAATACATGTGAAACCCTTAGGTTATGGGTAACTTGATTTTGAAATTAGTTTTGGATCTTGACCTTGGGAGAGTTTTGTTAAATTTGACCTAGTCTATATATTGAATTAGGAGAATTGATTTTTTAGCTTTGTTAAATGTTAATAATCATTCTTTAGGGAATATTTGAGTTGTTTCGACGCATTCGGGCATGGTAAAGTGGTCAAGAAATGTTAAAAGCTCTCTTTGAACGAGTTAAGTTAAGACTTTAACCTCAATAAGAGAATTATCCCAACGTATGTGTTATACATGACTCAGGGGTCGTTTGGTGTGAGGGATTGAAAATAATAGTGATGGGATAAAAAAAAATTATCTTGTTTGGTTGCCATGTTTGGGATAACTTATTCCACCATTTATATCATAGTGATGGGCAGGATAGCTAACCTCAGGATAACTTATCCTGGGATAACTTGTTTCCAACCAAACGATCCCTTAATGTGAGGGACAGTGTATACACGTGACGAGATTTTATAAGATTTTGAGTACAAAGCGTAAATACTAGATTGTAGCTTTGTATCATATATTTGTGTTTTGATGCATTGATCACGATATTTATGCCTTGTGATGAATTCAGATTTGTTATATTCTAGAAAAGCATGTTTTATCTCAAAATCTATTGAGATCTTTATCTATGAAGTGTTATTACTGTGGAGCTGAGACATAAGTATTTGGGACTGTGAGTCCAATATTGGGACATCGTGAGGACCATTTGAGTTTGAATCGATACAAAAATATGGGGTGTTTAGCCGAATTGTGAACGTGACATGTGAGGCCTATTGAATCTATAAGATCATAAATATAATCACGTGTGCGTGTGGATATGGATCACAGACTTCTAAACCCCTTGCCAGCGAAAGCAAGGGGTTTGTCTTCTGGATCGAGCTCGTTGCACTGGGCTTGCCTAATGCGGATTACCTCTCCTGTGTGGTTTGCGAGCTATTGCATAGGAGCAGGGGTTTTACCTTGTGCGCACCCAAAGGGTAGCGGCTATGAGTTTCCCTTGTCATCAAAAAAAGAGTTGGCCAACTAAGTTGAGAAGTGAATTTATGTGATAAAGATCCTACATTTAGTGCATTATTTTGTTGCTTTAATTCATTATATTATTACTTGTCAATTACATGACTATATTTTTGTTATTTCTCTTGTTCTTTATATGTCTATTTAAATTGCACAAATTATGTTAAATGTTGGTTTGTAAAGTAACTTCCATCACTATCGTGTTGGGAGCCGTCAATAAGACTTACAGGGCACATATCGAATTTTATATTCATTCTACACTTGTTGTACTCTTGTATAGGTTTGGATTTCAGTTTCAGCATGGTATGTGAGTGAGATCCAACTTTTATAGTGAGTCTCTTGTCTTTTATGTAGTGGCCATGGTGTTTCTTATATACATGTTATTTCATTCCTATTAGAACTTTGTACTAGTTGAGACAATTCTACTATCCTTATAGTTTTGCTCATTACAATGTGACAATCTTGGGGAGTTAGAGTCTGTTTTGAGATTTATGACTTCTGTTTTGTATAAGACTTTCTTTTATGGGAAAATTGTACATAATGGCAAACTATTAATTCAAATTAAATGATATAACCACACTTTGATTTAATTGTGTCATGTAGCAAACTGTTTGTCAGTCACCTCTCTCACTCAAACTCTCGCTCGCCACTCTCCCTCTCTCGCTCCCTCCCTCTGTGCTCGCCTCTCTCACTTTATACAACAGAATTGTATAAATTGTGTTTCTGTTTGTATAAAGCAAGAGAAAATTGTATATACACATGCAAATACATATATATTCGTCCTATACACTTATAATTATACAATAAAAAGATTCCCCTGCCCAGTTCTCTTTTGCCTTTCTCTTTTTCTCGTTTTATACAACATAATTGTATAAATTGTGTTTATGTTTGTATAAAGCGCGAGAAAATTGTATATACACATGCAAATACATATATATTCGTCCTATACACTTATAATTATACAATAAAAATATTCCCCTGTCCAGTTTTATGTTTGTATAATGTATAATTTATGTTTGTATAAAGCGAAAGAGAGAGCGAACGAATTATACAATTGCTTCTTTTTGTATATATGTATAGCGAAATAGACATAACTTTCAATTGTATATGTATAGTGAATTATACATATATATGTTTGCTATGGAGCACAATTATGCAAACTTTGTTATAGCATACAAATATGATTTTTTTGTTTGCTATATGTGAAAGTTGCTCTTCTTTTATTTACATTAATGCATCCATTTATACTTAGTTATTTTCTTCCATGGCTATAGTCGGGTTCCATCATGGCTAGAAAGTAATTTGGGTTGTGATATGAAGTAATATACATCATAAAAATTTATCAAAGAAAATTGTCTTTAAAGGCAAGCCCAACAATTGATGCCTTAACTACCATGACATGAGACATAAAAAAATGAGGTAGATTCATAAAATAAGCCTTTCAAGACAATTTTCATTTATAAAGCATATTAGTCATTAAAAGAAATAAATTCCATTAATAAAGCTGAAGTTGCGAAGTATGATGATGCTGAGGTCAAAACGGAATACACAACATAAACCTAGGCATCAACTCTAATCTATCTATGAAGCCTCTAATATAATTTGAGTAACAATGTTTACTAGGACAGGTCCCCAACATACCCCTAACTAGAAAGCTGAAATTAATTATTGTGGCCTTAGAGCAATGTAGGACTCACCAATAGCTGAGAGATGAAAAATCTTACTGGATAGCTTGGTCATGATGCGTATCTAACCTGCATAATAAAATGTAGTGTCACCAACAAAAAGGCACATAAAGTATATATAAAATAGTACTTGTATGTAACATAACATGGAATGAAACATAATAGGGACATAAAATAGAAAGGCAACTAAAGAACATGACATAGAGTGTAATCAAAGGATTTAAATCATGGGGTTGACCTTATTGTTTTCATCTTTCGTCATTTTATTTTTATTTTTAATCAAAAATGGTCAATGACCATAATTTATTAAGAAAAAGCCAAAAGGCCCACATCACCTCCAAAAGACTCGGTCCATAGTCATGATTAAATTCATTATGGGAATTTCTTAGCATAACCATGGAGTTTAATATCTTCCCGATCAGCTAAGCCATCCATTACCTTGTCACATGCATAACATGCATGTTTGCTAGCAAGGATCGATAAAAAATGCCACATTAGGGCACCATATGTATTTGCCTGACCCAATAGAATGATCCAAAACCTATGTTAGCATATGTAGTTTCGGGCACTTGTTAATTATATAAACTCATGCTTTCTCGCGTTAACAATGTTACTCGTGGTTCATTAAATGAAATAGTTTATGTCAAAAACTCATGAATCATAATTAGCTCGAAAGCTCATAAATCATGGTATGTGTTGTGTGCATCATATTGCAAAATTCATAAGTTTCATAATCATGGTCCATAAATCGAAGTCATGTTAATCATGTCATAATATCATAAAGTTCATATTTTGACAAAAAATTATGGTTCATACGATGTTATAATTTGATAGAAAAATCAAGGGGCTTATGGATTTTGATCATGAAGAGAATTTAGAATGATTATAAGGCGTTCATGACATTCGTAATGAGTTAACATGAGCAATAAGCTTTCATAACTTTGCTTACTCATTCATTAAGGAGAACTCATAGAAAGGAAGAATATTGTGAGGGGAAGCACAATGATGTTCCCGCACGTACAAGATAACCTTACATACCTTAATCTCTCCTGAACCAGGGATAAAATTCCCAACTTGGTGAAGAACGTCCAACAATTCTACATTTGAGCATTTAAGAAGGGGTTCTTCGAAGACCTTATGATCTTAAAGTAGAATCGTGCTACGAAATGGTGTGGGAGAACTTATCTTGTTGTGGGGAGGTGTTGAGTGGAGAAGAAAGTTGTCGTAGGACTCTCAAAAATGAAGAACAAGTGAAAAGTTCAGGAAAAATGGACTGGGTTCAATTTATAGACCTGGGATTGAACTGAGGTTTGGTGCACCGCGGTCCCACTACAGTGAACTTTACCGCAATGGGAAACGCGTTGCACTATCTAGTGCATTTCACACAGCCAAATTTCCAAAGTTCCCTCCACTTTTCATCGCGGTGCAATCGGCATCATTGTGAACCTCACTGTGATGGGCTTCGCATCGCGGTCCTTATCCCGACCAACACACAATAAATGTTTCATGATTTAGGTAAAACATGCATAGCTTCTTGTATAAAACTCAAATAGACGAGCAATTTAATGGGTTAGTACTTAACCACGAACATGGTGTTGGGCATGACAACGCCACCTTATTAACACACCATTTATATGAATCTACTCTTTTCCAATGGGCCTTAACGAAGTGTTACAAGGTCCACTTAGATGTATCAAAGCTATTGCAATGGTGTGAAGTGATGAAGGAGAGTCCTAAACTTTGTTTCTAAGTATTAACTTATCATTAAGTGAAGGTTGATCATCAACAACCCGCATGATTACTTGGACATATTAACATCTTGAAGTGGAAGGGGCAATAATTACCATGGTTTTAGTAACTAGGCTAACTTGGGCCTTTAAAGGTTGTGAATATGCATGTTTTTATTGGTCCAACTATGTATATAGTGGAGTGAGATATGAACAAATATACATGGACAAAACTTTTGAATCCAAGAGGGATGTTAATGTCCATCATCTTGAGTAGGGGACCACAAATCACTTCTCATTTTTTCAAAATCTTTCTAACAACTTTTGGCTGCATGAGTGTATCTCAATACCGTGTTTCACATGCTGATGGATGGACAATTTGAGCGTACTATACAGATCTTAGAGGAAACCTAGAGCTAATTATATCCTTGATTTGAGAGCTAGATGGAATGATTACCTACCTATAGTTGAATGGGCTTACAACAAATTTCTTGAAAAAATTAAGACGTACGGTGCCATACAAGGTTTGGTATGGTAGCAATCGTTATTGCCCGATTAGATTGTCTAAAGATGGTGAGACTAAGGTATTTGGACCAAAATAGTATAGGATTTGTTGATAAGGTTAAGTTGATCATTCAAGGATTGTTCAATGCATGAAGTTGACGAAGTTTATGTAGATGAGAGGAAAAGAGACTTAAGAGTTCATGGTCAAAGACCAAGTATTAATGCATGTCTCACTCAGGATGGGGGTGATGTGACATAAGAAACAGGAATATCAAGTTCGAGATTTATAGGGTCGTAAGATATATTTGATCTAGTGGAAGTCATGGTTTATCGATTAGTACTTCTCGTTAACTCGATGCGCTAGTTATGCCGATTGATTAGTACTTCTCATAGAGAGGGAAGTTGGTGGCTATTATTGATAGGCAACAAGGAATTTGCATTCAAAACATTACATTCGTAAAGTGTAACATCCGGCATGTGAAATAATTGAAGAGGCTTAGAATTGGAAATTTTCATTTTTGGAAAGAATTTTAAAGATCTGGAAAATTGACCAAGTATGGAAAATAAATGAGTTTTTGGCCAACTTTGAACAGCCATAACTCCTAGCTCAGGATGATTTAAGTGTAGTTCCAGTTATGGTTGTGAAGCTCGTGGAATGATCTTTCCAACGCCACCAAGTTTGCTCAATTCTGAGTTTGTATGAGTGAGTTATGCCCTTTGGAAGTTGGGCAGTTGGCAGGGAAGTGAAGTCCGTCCGGAAATTTTAAGGGCATTTTGGTCTTTTCACTAACCAATTCTTTTGGGTTATATGGTTGTGTTAGGCTGATTTATGGATCATTTGGTCTCATTTTAAAAGAGTGAGAGTGAGAGCTAGGGTTCTTGAGGGAAGAGGAGAAGAAGAGGAGACAAGAGAAGAAGAAGCTAAGATTCGTCAAGATCGTCGTGGATTTCGTCGGGGGTGATCCCTATTAAGGTATGTGAGTTCTTAGTGTTGGGTTGATCCTTTCCCCCACACACCAAACTCATTTTTATTATTGAGAAAAGATTGGGTATGTTGTTGAAGTTGTTTGGTTGTGTTGTTGATGTTGTTGATTGTGTTGTTGAAGTCCCTTGTTGATTTGGGCATGTTTCTGGTTGTGTTGTGGGTTGAAATCTATTGTATGTTGAGGGATTTATGATTCTAAATGTTTGGGGTTGGAAACCTTGAAGTTAAGGAGGTTTAGAGTTGGAAAAATGAAGGAGAAGAGTCAGATTTTTGGGGGAAAAGGCTGGGGCGTCGCGCCAGCCAGCGCACCCCAACAGGGGTTCTGATGTTTTACCCCTGGCGTGGCACGTCTCTCAGAGCGCCAGCAGGTCCCTTCTGAGCTTCAAGGGCTGGCGCTCCGCGCCTTGCAGAGCGCCAAGGACGCCAAGGTCCCCCATTCTTTTCACACTTTCTCATGCATGTTCCTAGGTATTATGCTTATGTTTCATAGTTGTTTCCGACACTCCAAAGTATGTCTAAACATCAAGAATCCCTCCATAACATGTGATCAAACACCTTGAATTCATAATTCCAATTCAAGGAAATTTAGTTTCCAAGTCAAGCTTAGAAGTTAAGTAAGTCAAAGCAAGTCTTTAAGGTTCTCCAAGAGTCTTCATTGAACGTTATAACTTCTTTTTAAGGCTAGAGTTCCAAGTTAAGTATAGAGTTTCAAGTTGAGTAAAGAGCATAGAGTTCCAAGTTAAGTATAGAGTTTCAAGTTGAGTAAAGAGCATAGAGTTCCAAGATACGTATAGAGTTTCAAGTCGAGTAAAGGGTATCGAGTTTCCAATTAAGTCAAGAGTCAAGAGTTGAGTTCATTTCTCAAAAGTTATTAGGGAACCAAGTATTTCCCAAAGAAGTTTATAAATGTTTTCACATTTAAGATGAGAGGAAACTTAGATTTCCAAAAGAGTTTTGAGAAGTTTGAGTACTATCTCTTTTTGAGAAAAGATGAGTTTTGCGAAAGAGTTTCTAAAACATGATTAGTATGACAAATCGAGTATGTCATCAATGTTTAAACAGTATGGTCTCTAGATATACCATCAATGTTTAAGCAGTATGAATATCCCGAATCATCAATGATCATATTTAAAATATGGTTTTGAGATGTTCTTTTTAAAGAGAGTTTTTCAAGAGCCTTTGGGCAAAGTTTTGAGTAATTATCTCAACTAAAGAAAGATGTGTTTCACTTATGAGCTAAAGTATTTTTGGGAGTAGTCTTGAGCACCGAATTGGGGGAGCGTTCAAAGAACTCACAGCCCGCATAGAACCATGTAGCCAAACATGGGATTTCTCGGGTCATACTTTTTAGATGATCACGAAAGTTAAGCTAGCGGATCCACTAAGCAATAGCGTTCTATATGACGGCAAAGTATAGGACAGTTCTGGCAGCGTGGACAAGACACTGTGTCACCACTTAGATTCATAGTGGTGGTTGTCGATTAGAGAACTCCCACAGTAGAAAGATCTTGGTTCCTCGAGAGGTTCTGCTAGTATGGATGGGGGTATGGGACTTCATTCATGCATTGCACAAGTAGACTTTCATGATATTATAAATATGATTTTGACGTCATGTTTTAAATAATTTTACAAGCTTTATATATATTACATGTGTCTTGTTTCTCTATATTGAGTTAAGTTATTCATGAGTTGAACAGAGCCAAGGTAAGTTCTCTTTTGTATCCCTTTCAAGCTTAAGTTATTTGTTTAGCGGTCTAGCTCGCATACTCGTACATTTTATGTACTAATGCCAGTTGGCCTGTATCTTCTTATGATGTAGACGCAGGTACCCAAGATCAGCTTCCGGCACGTCGTTGATCCAGTTGAGCACTCCAGAGTCAGTGGTGAGCCTCCTTGCTTTTAGGAGGACTCGGTTATTTTGTTCTCTTAGTTTTGTTTTATTAGGATGTTGCGGGGTCTATCCCTACATCCATCTCAGTATTTTAGAGGCTTCATAGACAGACAGTCAGTTAGTTTTGAGTCTCTCATCTATGTATATATATTACTATTATATTTTGAGACTCGAGTTGCCTTTTTGGCCAGTTTTTTTATCAGTTGGTTGTTTTATAACCTTTCTTTGCATTGAGTTATGTTGTTGAGTTAAGTTTCCGCTGAGTTAAGAAAGCCAGGCCAAGGGTTCGCTTGGGGCCAGCAATGGTCTCCGAGTGTCGGTCCCGCCTAGGGTGTAGGCTCGGGGCGTGACATAAAGTTCATATGAAAGAACCACAAAAGTGAAAGGCAACATAGTTAGCTAAATAAGAAATGCTAGCCAAGTACCCATCACATGTTTCAGTCCACAAGTACCCGTTTGTTGTAAGTTTAAGGACTAAATTTCGTACGTAAAGAATGTATTACAATATTAGATAATGGAAATTTAACTCGTTATCTAAACAAAAAAATCTACAAACAAAACAAAAATAAGGGGGAGAGTGGGATGAAGCCCACCTAAATATACCTTGAATACATATCAAACGGGGGTTTTGGGATGAAGAAATCTCCTATGTGAAGTTAAAATCCATAATTGTAATGTATGGATGATTTGGTGGGGGAAAGTGGAAATGCAGTAAAAAGTCACGCATTTGGGTGTTAAATTCAAACTATTGTCCTAAGATTTCTAAGTTTATGAAATCACAATTTTTATGCCTTATACATACCTTAGGAGCTTGAAGCTCTTTGATTATGGCTCAACACTCTTTCTTGTGGTGCTCTTATTCTCTTATGTTGTGTTCCTCTATTGTGTTGCGCTAAAATAATAAAAAGAGGTAGGAGCGCTTGTACTATAATAGAGGATTAGAACCCTCTTAAAATGGACAAAAGACCCCCAATCGGATTGCAAAAGCATATGACACGACACCTTAATTACCTAGTGTTAAGTGGCACGTATTTCTTAAGACACTAACGTTTAGCCTAGAAAACTTTGAGGTACTACATTATTTGGACATGAAGGGTCAAGTTCATTTTTCTCAAATCATTTTAAATCAAGTTTGTTTAAAGAAGTATAATCAAATTATTCCTAGATTAATATTTATAAGTCTTGGAACTTAGGTCAAGTTAACTTGTTATCATAAGCAAGTGTTTCAAGCTCTTTTTTGGTGCAAAGACACTCTTAGTGTAACAAACTCAATTTTCAACACAAACACTGATATATATATTGTTATTACGGAATACAAGTTACAACGTATAATACCCACAACAAAGTAACAACACACTAATTATAGATAGATAACATAGAAGAGGGTAACTAGAAGGGGATGAGATTCTAGACCATAGAAAGGAGATGAGAGGATCAGAAAGCCAAAGCTTCACATAATTTGCATCAACCTATTTTGCTCTCCCAAGTCTCTATTTATCAACCCGGATCCCACACATAGCCCTTTTAATTCAGCTTTGGGCTGCTTTGTCAATACTGGTCTAGGGCCATTCATAACAATACCTTCAGCCCCAATAAGAACCTTGTCCTCAAGGTTCAAGTAGTACCAATTTGATATCATTGTGAGGATTCTCATTGGAGCTATTAAGGAAGCTATACATACTAACATCAGCAAGTTAGAAGCAGGTGTAGGCAGTTCTCTTACAACTTTACCGATGAGCAGTACATTGCTCCAAATTATCACAGGGCGACTCCAACCTTCCGCTTTTAGGAGATAAAGTGACTCAAAGAACATAATCTCAACATTGTAGATATGTGATATAACACTCATTAGCAACATTGTATGCCCTTTTGGTGCAATATAACCCTTTGTTACTATGTATTCCTTGTTAGCTAAAGGAATCAGAAAGCTAGTTGTATCCCTATGAAGAGACATGTCAATGACCCAAGCTACACAATTTCTTGAATTGGCCTCCTTATTTTGAGACACCAATGGTGTATCCATATTCTTAGTGTCATTAATCGCAATGAGTTCCTTGAAATCATCCACAACCATGCGTGAATAATTGTTTGCAGCGCCAAGAATCACGGGGAGCAAACTAGAATCAGGATCAAATGGAAAGTTGAACTCGAAATGATCAGGTGGAAATCGATACAACGATAATGGGAGGTTAGCATGACCGAATTCCTTGAAGTAATCAAATATAGATCTTCCCATAAGTTGGGTGCGACTAAAAATCGAAGGCAAACAAGGGAATGCAAGACAATTATTATCAAACATGATAAGCTCACCGTACTCTCCCTTAAATGCAGAAACTGTTTGAAACTTTCATCAAACATATGGGATGCCAGATTTGTTGAATCAGTTATCACTGAATGTTCGACTTCCATGTCAATTTTCTTATCGGGCATTTCAGCGAACACTTTGCAGGCATAGCCGTTTGGGTTGTTCTTCAAGTCATATTTGGAGTCCAACATGGGACCCAAAGTCTCAATATTAACCAACGATGGACTAATCGCCTGTGAGTACTCCACTGTCCTATGATTCTTGTTTCTGGGAATGGGTAAGAACTCGCGTTGTTTGTCCCTAGTACGGGAGCGAAAACGAATCAGCAATTTGTCCACAAAATGGTCCCAGCCAGCCAGTTGTTTGTTGCAAAACAACCATTGATACCATTCCAAAGCTTCACCGTTGAGATAAAAAGATGCCAAGGTTAGCTTGTGCATTTTTGCGATTCCGTAAAAATCAAAATAGTGTTCAGCTTGGAAAATCCACGCCTCTGGATTTTCACCACGAAATCGTCCTAGTTCCACCTGAGCTAGCCTATGACGAAGTGTGGGGGCTTCAAGAGTGTCTTTCCCGTGATAAGGACGAGCAACCTCCATTGTTGGATCTCGAATGTGAGGCCCTGCCGGAATGAACTTTCCGGTAACCTCCTATAACATATGGCGAATGTCTGCAATATCTTTGGAAAATGACTCTGTCGCCTCCTTAATGGATTCATTGATGAGAGCCTTGAGTCTTTGGTCCTCCATGAGAAACCTCTGGATGAAAGCACCAATGTAACAAACTCAATTTCAACACAAACACTGATATATATATTGTTATTACGGAATACAAGTTACAACGTATAATACCCACAACAAAGTAACAACACACTAATTATAGATAGATAACATAGAAAAGGGTAACTAGAAGGGGATGAGATTCTAGACCATAGAAAGGAGATGAGAGGATCAGAAAGCCAAAGCTTCACATAATTTGCATCAACCTATTTTGCTCTCCCAAGTCTCTATTTATCAACCCGGATCCCACACATAGCCCTTTTAATTCGGCTTTGGGCTGCTTTGTCAATACTGGTCTAGGCCCATTCATAACACTTATTTTAACATCACACTAACTTGTCAACCAAATACAAATATATCCTAGCACATCAAGATGACTAAGTTCATTTTATATGTATAAGCGATATGCATGTCCAAGTTAGTGTTCAAGTACCGTCAGAAATAGCTCCTTCAGTGAGACTTTTGCCTAAGATGTGTATACTTGAGGACACATGTATTAGGTTCATTGTTAGGAATTCAAATATAATTGGCTTGTATTCATGCCAAGTCTTCATTGATAGAACACATCAAGGCCACTCAATATATGAGGAAGAGAGGTGGTACAACTATTCAGTACTTGTCTTTCCCTTCTATGAGAAATTAAGAGAAAGATATTATTGTACTATCTACATGATTACATTGAGACCTATTTATAGACCCTATATTACAATCCTTATCCAAATAGGATTCCATATAATATTCCTATTTTAATTCTAACACTCGCCCTAAAGCTGGTGCATGCAAGTCATATGTAGTGAGCTTGTTACAGATTTAACTAATACGAGGACCAGTGAGGAACTTGGTGAAGATATTTGCAAGTTGATCATCAACTTCACAAATTTCGTAACAATATCTCCTGAGGGTTATCTTTTCTTTGACAAAGTGACAACCAATCAAAATGTGCTTAGTCCTCTCATGAAATACCGGATTTGATGTGATATGAAGGGTTGTTTGGTTATCACACACAAGTTTCATTTTATCTACTTCTAAAAAAATTAGTTATCTTAGCAGTTGTTTAATCCAAATTATCTCACAAGTTGCTACAACCATTGGTCAATATGCTTTTGCACAACATTAGATCGAGCAACCACACTCTGTTTCTTACTCTTCTAGTACACCAAATTACCTCATACTAAAACACAAATGTAGAATGTCTATCAGAGGGTGATCCTTCCCGAATAATGTATATATATTTGATGATATTCTCATGGCCTTGATCCTCAAAGAGTAGTCATTTACCTAGAACTTACTTTATCACAATATACGAAAAACTGCATCCTAATGACTATCACAGTGAGAAGTCATAAACTGACTTACAACACTCATAGGAAAAGAGATGTCAGGTCTAGTCATAATTCAACTTTCCAACTAGTCGCGTATACCTTCCAGGACAGCTAAGTGGATCCCAGTGTTCTAGCTAGAGTTGTAGACACGTAATTTTTGACCAAACTTAAGTTTACCACCATTTTTAGAGCTTAAATATTTTTAAAAATTAAATTAAATATTTTGACTTTTATCTTATTTTATTAAGTTTATTTTAAAAGATTTGAAAACAACAAAAATAGAGTCACACTTTAAGGTACATTTTGTTTTAATTTATTCAAAATTTTAGTAAATAATTAGTGATTTTAATATTTTCTTAATTATATTTTTGATCTAGCTATGTAATTTTTCTGTATTTTTATTAATTCCAAAATAATTAGTTATTATTATTATTATTATTATTATTATTATTAACAACAAAAAATTTAAAAAATAATAATAATAACCTACCCATCACCCTCACCCCCACTTAACCACAACCCCACTACCACATTTCCACTCACCTCACACTCCCTCACACTACACACGACACAAAACCCAAAAAACTCACACACTACTACTACATATACTACAACAATCAGAAAAGAAAAGAAGGGGAGAAAAAGAAAAAAAGAAATCAGCAAAAAAAAGCAACACACACAAAACGGACAGAAAAGAAGAGAAAAAAGTCACTCTATTTTTATATTATTTTTCCTTCCATAATTCATCAACACATTTGTATTTTTCTTCCTTCTTCATTACTACTTTCATATAAACACAATACATATACCATTACATACCATCTACAAAATATTTGTGGGTGTTCTAATCGAGCTTCGGTTAAGGTTTTGCGGTACTTATTTTTTTCATTTGAGGTATAACTTTGCCTTAAATCTTTAATTTATTTATGAAATTTGATGTAACTATTTGATATGTTTTCTTATAGTTTTGTTTGATTCATGATTTAATTGAAATAATATTTGGTTAAGCGTTATAAACTTATGTAATGAGTAAAGATAATCATAATTGGTGATTATTTTCCTCTGTTTATTTGAATTTCTTAGTTACTATCTTGATTTATATGTCAATAATAATAAAGTAGAGATTTTTAAGCTCAAAGAAATTATTGTCATTTTTATTTTTATAAAAAAAAAAAGAGAATTATTTTTGCAATTCATTATTATTTTGTTGGATTGAAAAGTGTATGCTTAGTTTTGGCGTTAATTTCAAGAGTAATACAAATAAATATAAAATAAAAAGGTATAGAAATGATGTCAAAATTATATATTGTATCCTCAACATTTATTTATTTTACTTTATTTGGTTTTATTTATAAGGAACAAAAATATAAATTTCTTTTTATGATTAGACGAAATTTTAGACATCTTAAGAATATTTGTTTCAATTAAGAATGTGGTTCCACATCTTTTTTGAGACATTAAAATAAACTCAAGGATGTGGTGACGCACCTTGTCCACTAATATAATTAACTTTTATTAATTTAAAGTAGAGACTTATAAAAAAAATAAGGGTATTAAGTGTGATGCACTCTAGAGGAAACGAAGGCAGATATGCCTCTAAACGTCAAAACCAAGAATGCGGTTAGCATCTAGGTTGAGACCAAATAAAAGTTCAACAATAAAAATGCGAGTAAATCATGGCCTATAAAAATATATCCAAAAAAATGTCAAAATAAGTATAAGTCAATAAAAGCGACCATGCTAGAACCACGGGATTCGAGGGATACCTAATACCTTCCCCTCGGTCAACAAAATTCCTTACCCGGATTTCTAGTTCGCAGACCAAGTAAAGAGTCATTTCCTTTTGGTTAAGGATTTAAAAAAAAGTGACTTGGAACACCATAACTCAATTCCAAGTGGCGACTCTGAAAAAATAAAATAATCCCTAAATCAATACCGTCACTTTAATTGGAAAAACCCTTTCCACTGGTCGGAAAAGGGGTGTGACAGGAGTTTAGCATTCGAATGTGTCAATAGGTCTACATCCCATCATTATTGTCTCTTCAATAATGTCTAAGGCATTCTTGTGTTGTGAAAGAACAATATCTGATCTGGACTAAGCAACCTCAATGCCTAGAAAGCATTTCAATCTCTCGAGGTTTAGTTTGGAAATGCTGAAAGAGATGTTGCATCAAATTAGTGATACCATCTTGATCATTGCCGATGATTACAATATCGTCAACATAAACCACCAAATAAATAGATATATTTGGTGCAAAACGTCGATAAAATAAAGTGTATTCAGCTCCACTACAAGTCATGTCAAACTATTAATTACAATGCTAAACTTTCTGAATCAAGCTTAAGAAGACTGTTTCAGACTATAGAGTGACCTACACAATCGACATACACAACTACTAGACTCTCCTTAAGCAATAAAATCAGGTGGTTGCTCTATATAGACTTCTTACTCAAGATTACCATGGATAAAAACATTCTTAATGTCCAACAATGGAAGAGGCCAATGGTGAATGACATTCATAGATAGAAAAAGGAAGACAAAAGCAATTTTAGCCAGAGGAGAGAAAGTATCAATGTAATCCAACCTAAATATTTCAGTATACCCTTTGGTAAAAGTGAATTTGAAACAAAGGGAAAACACTACAGGAAAACTCAGATATGCTGAAAATAATGCAATAATCGCCGTAAAGTATTTATAATCTGGTATAAAATATATGGATCATCTCACAATCAAGAGATAAGTCGACATTGAACAAAAAAGTTGCTGAAAAATTGGTCTAAACTCACGCACCAACATGTGGTACTGACATGTTCGTTATGACCCTGGATCTAGTCGCGCGTGAGGGATCTGCGATACATGAAGTTGGTTGGACTTTGGTCGTCAGAGGTTGTAGACCTTGTGGTGGTGTTGGATTTTTCACAACACCAACAGAAATAGAGATAGCGACGAGTAGTCACCAGAATTTCCACAATGACAGTTGATTTTGCTCAATGACAGTTGATTTTGTTGGAATGATGCACAATGATACTTTTTCGGGAAAAAAAAGGACCAGAAAGAGGCTCACGCGCTCGGTGGATGGTGTAGATCTCGCTGGAGAAAGATGCTTCCAACGGCGAGTGGGGGTGTGTGGAATGTTTTTTGCTGGTTGAATTCTGTGGGTTTTAGTCATGAGAGGTTGGGGGACCCGTGGTGGTGGTGGTTTCCACACAACACTGATGAATACAGGGTTGATGCAAAACAACCCTAGAAAGTTACCAGAACTTGATGCCCGTCGGTTGTTTTGACCTAATTTTCTTTTACCATATGTTTCACACAAATGTCTCATACTATGTGAGAAATATAAGAGAAAAATATTATTGAGTGTGCATCTACATTAATACTCTATGCTCTATTTATATACACTACATTACACTCTTTAGTCAAGTAGGATTCTATGTCATATGACCCTCCGCCAAAAATGATGTGAACATGTACTCCATGCAACTGAACTATGTCATGGATGTAGATATTTAATTTGTTGAATGCTCCAATGTGTGAGTAGGCATTTCTGGTGGAGAAGGATGAAAACAAACATATCTGACCATGTAACTCGTTGCTTGATTTGTTAGCAAGTGAAGTATGAAAATCTGAAACCTGGGGGTGACAGGTCAGAACATGGTAAATCCTCAGTGCAAATTGGATAAGATCACTATAAACTTTGTGGTAGGCTTGTGATATATTTTGAGGAAGCATTAGTCTGTTTGGGTAATTGTTGCCAGTCACAAACTCCGAACATTTCATTTCGATACAGCCTACTCACACATTGGAGCATTCAACAAATTAAATCCTCAGTGCATTTAATTTGCCTCCATAATTCAAATCAATAATGAACAACAACCAAGGCTCTGATATCACTTTGTTGGGAAAAACAAGACACTAACAAGAATGTCAGACAGGATAGCAGCGGAATAATACCCAAATCTAAACTTTCCCTTTCAATTTGAACAAAGAGAAGACAAATCAAATCAAGCAATCTGAAGAATGGACAGCAAGTATATCAATCAAACTAAAGCAACAAGATACGAATAACCCAATCACACAAGACACAAAGATTTACGTGGAAAACCTTTCGATGTGAAGAGTAAAAAACCACAGGACCAAAAGCTCCACTATAAACACCAAGAGTTACAAAATTGTTCTCCAAAATTGGCCACAAAACAAGTGCCAAACAACGAGCAACAACAAATCAAGATTGCACCAAAACTAGAGAATTAAAGAAGAGATTTCACCCAAAAATGCGCTACTGTTCACGCCCCAAAATCAGAAGATATAGACCTCCAAATCCGATCTCCACCGTTGAATTGCAATAAAAAGATGCTTAGAACTCTCAGTTCAAATTTGAGCACGATCCAACGGTTAACGAAGCAGAAAACTCAGTCTGAAGCAAACTGCCTGAGCAGAAAATTTCCAGAAGCAAAAACGGGATTTTCTCTTTTTCTCTCAATCTCTAAAACGAAACTCTCTTGATTTTTCTCTCTTGTGTTTCTGAAAATAAGACCAAATAAGCCTTATATATGCCACATAATATTTTGGGTTATGGGCTAAAGTGGGCAAGTCCTAATAAGACTTTTATTTATCCACATAGGAAGGGAAAAAAGATCTTATACCCAACAATTCTCCCCCTCACAACTATGTGGAGGAGACCGCCATCCCGGCGATCATGCAACAGTCCTCAAACTTCCCTCTTGGCAAAGCTTTAGTCATCTTGTCGGAACCATTATCATTGGTATGGATCTTTTCAAGTTCAAGCAACTTAGAATCCAACACATCTCGAATCCAATGATACCTCACATCAATGTGTTTAGACCGATCATGAAATCTGGAATTCTTGCCAAGATGAATAGCACTTTGACTGTCACAATAAAGCACATACCTCTCTTGAGCACAACCAAGTTCCCCCAAAAATCTCTTCATCCAGATCAACTCTTTGCAAGCTTCAACAGCAGCAATAAGCTCAGCCTCTGTAGTAGATAAAGCAACACATTTTTGCAACCTAGATTGCCAAGACACAGCTCCCCCTGCAAAAGTAATCAAGTAGCCTGAAGTAGACTTACGAGTATCAACATCACCAGTCATGCCCGAATCAGTGTAACCACAAAGAATAGGCTTCCCTATACCAAAACACAAACTCAAACTAGAAGTGCCACAAAGATATTTCATAATCCATTTAACAGCATTCCAATGCTCTCTTCCCGGATTAGAAAGAAAACAGCTAACAATACTAACAGCATGAGCAATAACTGGTCTTGTACACACCATCGCATACATCAAACTATCAATAGCTGAAACATAATGAACTTTCTTCATATCTTCCTTCTCACCATTACTGGAAGGACAATGTCTGGTACTCAATTTGAAGTGCATAGCTAAAGGTGTATTGACAACCTTAGCTTTGTCCATGTTGAATCTACGAAGTACTTTCTGAATATACTTCTCTTGTGACAACCACAACTTCTTGGCATCTCTATCACGGACAATCTGCATGCCAAGAATCTGCCTTGCTGGTCCCAAGTCTTTCATAGCAAAAGACTTATTCAACTCTTACTTCAACTCTTTAATCCTGCAAGCATTATGACCAATAACAAGCATGTCATCAACATAAAGCAAAACGATAATAAAGTCACCATCAGAGAATTTTTGCACAAAAACACAATGGTCTGAAGAAGTCTTCTTGAAGCCCTGTTGACTCATAAAAGAACCAAACTTCATGTACCATTGCCTGGGAGCTTGTTTTAAACCATACAAGCTCTTCTTCAATTTGCAAACATACTTCTCTTTTCCCTTGACTTCAAAGCCTTCCGGCTGCTCCATATAAATTTCTTCATCCAAGTCACCATGGAGAAAAGCAGTTTTAACATCCATCTGTTCAACCTCTAAGTCCAGACTTGCAACCAAGCCTAGAACCACACGAATGGATGACATCTTCACAACTGGAGAGAATATCTCATCAAAATCAATCCTTTTTTTCTGGCTAAAACCCTTCACAACTAATCTAGCCTTGTACCGTGGAACTGGGTTACCATCTTCACCCGGAAAACCCACCTGTTTTTCAAAGCTTTTCGATCTTTAGGTAACATAACCAAATCGAAGGTATGATTATCATGTAAAGACTTCATTTCATCCTCCATAGCATCAAACCACTTTTCTTTTTCTTCACTTTCCATGGCCTCATCAAGACTCTCTGGTTCTCCCCCATCAGTCAAGAGTACATACTCATTGGAAGAATAACGAGATTAAGGTATTTTCTCTCTAGTAGATCTTCTGAGAGAACTCTCTGGAGCATCAATAATAGTTGGTTGTAGACCAACCACATCGTCTTGCACTGGAGCATCAGCGGCATACTGGTCATTCTGAATATGATCGCCATCTTCAATATCAACTTGATTTTCATGAAGATTTTCACCTGGTGGAATAGTCAAAATGCACTGGATCAACATCAACTAGACTGTCACTGCTCTGAGAATCAACTTTCTCAACTTTGTCAAGATCTTCAATTGTTTGGTCTTCAAAGAACACAACATCACGGCTTCTAACAAGTTTTTTCTCAACTGGATCAAAGAAACGATAGCCAAATTTATCTTGACCATAACCAACAAAGATACATTGCCTAGTTTTAACATCTAACTTTGACCTTTCATCCTTAGGAACATGCACAAAGGCTTTACACCCAAAAACTTTAAGATGATCATAAGAAATATTCTTACCAGACCAAACTCTGTCAGGGACATCACCATTCAAAGCAACAGTAGGATATAAATTGATAGCATATGCAGCAGTATTAAGTGTTTTTGCCCAAAAGGAATCTGGCAGCTTAGCATCTGAAAGCATACATCTAACTCTCTCAACAAAAGTTCTATTCATCCTCTCCGCCAAACCATTTAGTTGAGGAGTCTTTGGAGGAGTTTTCTGATGTCGAATACCCTGCTCTCTGCAATATCTATCAAAGAGGCCAATATACTCACCACCATTATCAGAACGAATGCATTTCAATTTCTTCCCTGTTTGTCTCTCAACCAAGGCCTGAAAACTCTTGAACACATCAAGTACCTGATCCTTGGACTTCAAAGAGAATACCCAGAGTTTGCGTGAATAATCATCAATAAAAGTCACAAAATAAAGTGCACCACCATGAGACCTTACCTTAAAAGGACCACACAAATCAGAATGTACCAACTCCAGCAAATCAAGCTTTTTTGAAGGCGGATGACTCTGAAAAGAAACTCTCTTTTGTTTACCTACTAAGCAATGAACACACTTGTTCAACTTTGTTTGTTTCACTCCAGAAAGCAAATTCTTCTTAGCCAAATTGTTTATCCCCTTCTCGCTTATATGACTCAGTCTTCTATGCCATAACAATGATGAAGTATCATTCTCCACCAAATTTACTGAGCCTCTAAAAGTGGAGCCCTGAAAAACATACAAGTTAGACAACTTATCACCACGGGCTACAATCATCGAACCTTTAGTAAGCTTCCACTGGCCAGCACCAAGGGTATTAACATAACCCTCATCATCAAGGTATCCCACATAAATCAAATTCAAGCGAACATCTGGAGCATGTTTGACATTATTGAGAACTAGTTTGGAACCATTGTTACTTTCCAAACAAACTGTCCCAATACCAAGAACTGCAACCTCATGATTATTACCCATTTTCAACATCCCAAAATTACCTGGAGTATAAGAAGAAAATAATTCCTTCTTGGGCGTGACATGAGAAGTAGCACCAGAATCCACAAACCAGCTAGACTTATCACGAACAAGATTGACAGCATTTTCATCACAAGAAACAAGAAGATCATCATTAGCAACAATAGCAACACGATTTTTATTGTCACTTTCTTTCTTTTGTTGTC
Source organism: Solanum verrucosum (assembly GCF_900185275.1). Classification (NCBI taxonomy): domain Eukaryota; kingdom Viridiplantae; phylum Streptophyta; class Magnoliopsida; order Solanales; family Solanaceae; genus Solanum; species Solanum verrucosum. The sequence continues at coordinate 2,636,764 of NW_026020104.1, read as the reverse complement.
TCATATCTCTCTTGTACTTAAAACAAAATTTCTTGATATGCCCATTCTTGTGGCAATAGTCACATATAACATTCTTGTATTGAGACTTTGACTTACCTCTACGTTTATCTCTGTCACTCTGACCTCTGAACTTGTTTCTCCCCCTATCTTCAGTAACCAAAACATTAAAGTGTGAAGTAGAAGAAGTTGAGCCTTGAGATCTTCTTCTCATCTCTTCATTCAAGACACCACTCTTAGCATATTCCATGGTCACAACACCACTGGGAGCAGAATTAGTCAAAGAAACTCGAAGAGTTTCAAAAGAGTTTGGCAGAGTATTAAGAAGCCATAGTCCCTGTATTTCTTCATCGAATTTTACATTCATTCCAGATAGCTGGTCAAGAACACCCTGAAAATCATGAATATGATCAGAAATAGGAGTGCCCTCTTTATACCTGATATTCATCAATTGTTTCAATAGAAACAACTTATTATTGTTAGTCTTCAAAGCATATAGCGTCTCGAGCTTGTCCCACAAACTTCTGGCATGTGTCTCATTCACAATGTGATTTCGAACATTATCTTCAACTCATTGTCTAATATAGCCACAAACCTGCAGGTGCTCAAATTCCCATTCCTCATCGGTCATGGATTGGGGTTTATTAGAGGTAAAGACAGGTAAATGCATTTTCTTGACAAATAGAAGATCTTTCATCTTGCCTCTCCAAATATGATAGTTACTGTCATTCAAACAAACAATCTTGCTCATATTTGCCTCCATAATTCAAATCAATAATGAACAACAACCAAGGCTCTGATACCACTTTGTTGGGAAAAACAAGACACTAACAAGAATGTCAGACAGGATAACAGCGGAATAATACCCAAATCTAAACTTTCCCTTTCAATTTGAACAAAGAGAAGACAAATCAAATCAAGCAATATGAAGAATGGACAGCAAGTATAACAATCAAACTAAAGCAACAAGATAAGAATAACCCAATCACACAAGACACAACGATTTACGTAGAAAACCCTTCGATGTGAAGAGTAAAAAACCACAGGACCAAAAGCTCCACTATAAACACCAAGAGTTACAAAATTGTTCTCCAAAATTGGCCACAAAACAAGTGCCAAACAACGAGCAACAACAAATCAAGATTGCACCAAAACTAGAGAATTAAAGAAGAGATTTCACCCAAAAACGCGCTACTGTTCACGCCCCAAAATCAGAAGCTACAGACCTCCAAATTCGATCTCCACTGTTGAATTGCAAGAACCAGATGCTGAGAACTCCCAGTTCAAATTTGAGCACGATCCAACGGTTAACGAAGCAGAAAACTCTGTCTGAAGCAGACTGCCTGAGCAGAAAATTTCCAGAAGCAAAAACGGAATTTTTCTCTTTTCTCTAAATCTCTAAAACGAAACTCTCTTGATTTTTCTCTCTTGTGTTTCTGAAAATAAGACCAAATAAGCCTTATATATGCCACATAATATTTTGGGTTATGGGCTAAAGTGGACAAGTCCTAATAAGACTTTTATTTATCCACATAGGAAGGGAAAAAAGATCTTATACCCAACAGGAACTATGAGCTTTTTCCACAATAGTCCATCTCAAATCCCATATTGGGCACACAAAGTCTACCATCAAGTCTCATTAACCCATCAGGTTAGAGAATTAACTTCTTAACCTGTCCCCGGTCCACTTTCTACTTGAACTTAAGCAAATGGGGATCCTCAAACTGATAAGCTTTGATCCATTCATATCATGCACACAAGCATACCACTAGTAGTGAAGCATTAAGTTTAACCCTTTGGTTAGCCGATAGCAAAAAATCAATAGCCAAGGGTCGAATAGAAGCTGATGTGGAAGCCAAACTACTCATGGACTTCCTATTTCAGGTACCTTCCACCACGTTTGCTTTCCCCGACTGGTATGAGATAGTCATGCATGTCATAATCCTTAGGTAACTCAAGCCAGCTCCCCTACCTCAAGTTCTGATCTTTCTACTTGCAGATATATAGGTAGTTCTTATCGTGATTCTTCAGCTGTCTGTAGGTGTAATCACCCTTCCTCCGTGCATCAAAACCCTCTGAAGCCTATACGAGAGGCATGCATCACAATACATTGTATAACCTCCCTCCCTATTAGGCAAAGTCAACATTGGGGCTGTAGTCAAAGACGTAACTATAGCTACTGAAATGAATTTATCATGAAAAGTGTTTTTGCTGAAGTTGATTGTATATATAGCATGATATGATATGATATGAATTCAAATAACTGTATTGTTTTGAACATGTTTTATATGTGGTTACTTTGTATCTAAAGAAAAGCAGTTAGAGATCAGAGCTTGACAAATCTTGTAGTTAATGACGAGTTCGTTTGACCTAGTTTTTATCTCTGTATTACAATTATATTCCTTGTTAGAGGAAAGTCTTAAATCAGTACGCCATTATCAATTTTCCTTGAGTGGGGACTGTCATGATTAAACTCTCACAGAGGAGGGGTCCACAACTTATATTGGTTCTCTGTCGTGTTAGGGAATCAATCATTTACGCGGTTCTTTCTTGGAAATTTCCTGAACATACTTATTTGATTGTAACACCGCATCTTATAGAGTTTGTACTCATGAATTTGACGATGGGGCTGTAGTAATGTTCAGTGGCGGATCCAGAATTTGATGATCGTGGGTGCTCAATTCTTTTAGCAAGCCACAAAAAAATTCTTTCTAGAAGTTTACTACTAATATTTTTATAATTTAATTAATAAATGAAATACAAAAAATAGGAAAGTGGAAAAAACAAAAAGAAATATAAGCAAAATTTTGAAAAAGAAGTCGAGAAGTTTCTGTTGGCCTTTTTTCAACAAAAAAATAGATGTTGTCGCAGGGGGCCGAACCCTCAATGAAGGGCATCAGCGCTCCTAGAATCCTACTTCAGAACCACAGCGCCCATGGAACACTTTGTTTAATGGGTGCTGAAACAAACACTATATAACATTTTCAGTATTTTCTATACACATATATAAAGTTTTCGTCGGGGTCAATGGGTGCTCGAGCACCCAAAACTCTACACGTGGGTCCGCCCCTGGTAATGCTCATTTACATTTACGTAGGTTGTTCTTGTAAATATCCTGAATATACTTATTTGATTGTAACACCGCATCTTTTAGAGTTTGTACTCATGAATTTGATCTGCCCATTTATTTGTTGCAGTGTTTGTCATATACATGATGCAGAGGCGTATCCAGAGGGGGTGCTATGGGTTCACGTGAATCCATGCTCCCCTCTCTAGATCATGTATAATAGTGTTATATTTTTAAAAAAATATTTAAATATAGATGTGTGAACTCATGTTCAAAGTATATCATATAATAATGTGATGATGATTGGGTGCACCTTTCTAAGTGATGATATAAATTTAAATCTTATATCTATCTTGTCTCTGTATGTAACACCTTTTCAAGTGGTTATCGGTTACACTTTTGACGTTTCAGCTAATTTTGCTTTTGTTTTTTTCCTTTAATCTTTCAAAATTTTCAAGTGTGTTACATTGAAAATTCCTAAAATATTTAGTATTGTAAATTTTTTATATAATTAAATCAAATGTGTATATTAAAATTTAAAATTAGTAGTATTATACATTTTGAACCTATAATTTTTAAAATTTAATGGTTCATATACGAACTAAAAGTCAAATTGATCAAATTAATATTTAAAATATATTTTTTCGAAATCCTGGATACGCCTCTGACATAATGTATTCATTATATGATGGTTTATATCACTATTGCAAAAAAGCATTACTACTATGTTTTATGAATACTATATACTAGCATGTTTCCCAATTCACTAAGCTAGCTAACTCACCTTTACGTTATTATTTTGTTTTATAGAAACAACTATTGATATAGACAAGAACCCCCAGCAAGGGCTCTCAAAGTTGATAGTATTGGTGAATCTCACATTGGTTCAAGGGGGTCTTTATCATTTACTGTTGTCCTTCCTTTTAACTCGTGATATTGCTCCATTCGTTCGTTTCATGTGTACTTTGTTCATCATATGACTTAAAAGTATGCGTTAAAATTTCTTATTGGTAATGACCTTGAACTATTGTTTGACAAGTACAGATAGTATTGTGTTGTATGATTCTAGCTGAGACAGGTAAATTTGGATAGCCCTAGAAATAGGGGAAACTCTGTCCAATTTTTATTTTTTTAAATTTGGGTTGCGATATTTTCCCCGTTAGCAAGCTTTTGTGATAGAACAACATGGTGATATTGTGAAGGCAGGGTGTTAGTAGTATACTACTCCTCCATCATCAGCTACATATACAAGGGCTACCTTATCTGATACAAATTCCATAATGCTTTATTTATCCAACTAATTTTGGTTGTTCCAAGTAAAAAGGATATTACTTGTGGTGTGACACCATGCAACATGATTTCTGATTGTTTCACAGGTTGGCAGCTACCTTGTAGTGGAGGAACAAATGTCTGTTGACTTCAACATCTTGATCACACATAAAACATCTCGAACAAATATGTCTTCCTTTTTATGAAGCACTTCATGTGTTAGACATGTCCTTCTACTCACCAACCAAGAGAAACATGATACCTTTAGAGGTATTTTTATCTTCCAAATTAGTTTCCAAGGCCAGATTCTATTTCTTCTTTGACCAACATTGCTACTCCAGTAGCAAGACTTCATTGTGAACACTTATTTCCTCTGTATTTTTCATATAGGCTTGTCAGGCTCATTGGAGGTGCCTAGGAAGGTATTTAGGATCTGAAATAGAGCACTGATTCTCTCTATTTCCTAGTCATTGAGGGCTCTTCTAAACAAGAAATTCTATCCCTGAGGTCTCCACATCTGAGAAATTGTGTCCTTGTTCTGTTGGCTGAGTATAACCAAATCTGGAAATAGAGTTGCAAGACATTCTTCTCCAATCCATAAATCATTCGAGAAGTCAATTTTCCTACCATTTCCCACCTTAAGTGAGATGCTATCTTTAAACTATGGCCATAATCTTCTTATGGTCTTCCAAAAACTACACCCAAAAGTTCCCAGAACCTCCTCAGTAGACTAATGACTTTGTAGTCCATATTTGTCAATTACGAATCTATTCCATAGTGATAGCTCTTCAGTGCAGAATCTCCACAACTATTTCTATAGAAGGCAGGAGTTCTGGGGCTTAGCTTTTTCATGTCCAGTCCTCCATGCTTCCTACTAAGAGTAACAATATCCCACTTGACTAGCTTGTAACCTCTATTTTCTCTTTTTCCATTCCAAAGAAAAGATCTTCTAAGTTTGTTGATCCTTTTCTCAATATTCTTTGGAATAGGGAAAAGACTTATCATGTAAGAAGGTAAAGCATCTAGGACTGACTTGACCAGGGTCAATCTCCCTCCCAAAGAGAGGTAATGACTCTTCCACCTTGCAAGTTTCTTGTCACATCTCTTCAGAACATAATTCCACACTCCTATGTCCTTGTTTTGTGCTCCCAAAGGCATGCCCAAATACTTTGTGGGAAGAGTAGCTATTTGGCAACCAAGATTGCTAGCTAGCAAGTCCATGTTACTTACATGATTTACTGGATATAGGAAACTCTTTTGACAATTAACATGGAGGCCAAAAACACCTTAAAAATAGTGAGAATTGCTCTGATGTGTCTAATTTGGGTCACCTCAGCCTCACAGAAAATCAGAGAGTCATCTGCATAAAGTAAATGAGTAACCCCAACTCATTCTCCATATTCCCCTACATTTGAGCTTTAACACTTATTAACCATCCATTGACATTTGCTCTCCTTATCATGTGGTTGAGGTCTTTCATGACTAGAATGAATATGAAGGGTGAGAGAGGGTCCCCCTGCCTTAGCCCTTTTTGAGATTGGAAGAAACCTTCAGAGTTTCCATATAATTAGTGAGAACTTAACAGTGGATATGTATAAGCTTATCCAATTAAGCCACTTCCTCCAAAACCCATGTCTTTCAAGATTATTACTAGAAAAGACCAATTAACATGATCATATACCTTTTCTATATCCAGCTTACATAAGATACCAGCCTTTTTTTGTTTGACTCTCGAGTCCACCAATTCATTAGCAATAAGTGAGACATCTATAATTTGCCTTCATTTTAGGAAAGCCATTTGGTGTACATTAATCAATCTCCCCATTATTGTCTTCAACCTCTCGGTGATTAGTTCGAAAATAATCTTATATACTCCCCCTATCAAGCTAATAGGTCTGAAATCTTTTAATTCCTCTACCCCAATTTTTTTAGGAATCAATGCTATAAAAGTGGCATTAAAAGCTTTTTCAAGGACTTCCATTTGGTGAAAATTGTGAATGGTCAACATCAGATTTCAATGTTCCCCAACACGACTTGAAGAAACTCATTGTGAAGCCATTAGGACATGGAGCTTTATCTCCATCACATTGTTTTAAGCATCCCAGGACCTCTTCCTCAGTAAAAGGTCTTTGCATACAAGTCTGTTCCTCCTGAGTTATAGTTGGACAATCCAGGAAATCATATCTAGGTCTCCAGTTTTTAGATTCAGTGTAGAGGTTTCTATAAAAATCAATCATAGTGTTTCTGATTTCTATCGGGTCTTCTACTATCTCTCCTTTGTCTATCAGCCTGTCAATGGCGTTGTTCCTCTTGTGTGATGTTGCCATTCTTTGGAAAAACCTTGTATTATTATCCCATTGTTTCAGCCATAATACTCTGGATTTCTATCTCCACCTTGATTCTTCATTTTTTGCCAACTCTTCCAACTCCACTACTATGGTGGCTCTTATCATCATTTCATCTTTAGTCAAATCTCTTGTTCCCTGTAACTCATCAATTTCAGCCAGTTCTTCCAATAAGTTGTTCTTATGTTCTTCTTGTTTACTATCTTCCCAAAGTTAGCTTTGCTCCATTCTTTGAGTTTTTTCTTGAGCATTTTTAGCTTAACATTGAGTCTATAGTCTAGACATCATTCCACCAAGAATTCATTCCACCTTGAGCCACCAGTTCTCGAACTTGAAATTTGACCTTTTCTTCTCCCAATTTCCACATTCTAACATGATAGGGCAATGATCAGAGATGACTCTAGGTAGTAGCTTTTACTTGATATTTTTGAATTCTTCTTCCCATTCTATAGAGAGTAGGAATTTGTCTAGCCTAGCTGCACTTGGGTGATTGAGGCCTCTGAACCACGTAAAAACTCCACCATGTAGCTGGGGTCATGTAATTCCATCTCATGTATCCATGTTGATAAATTAGACATAATAAAAGAGATTCAGTTACATCATTTTCTTTCTTCCATAGTTCTAGTGTTAAAGTCTCCACATGTGACCCAAGGACCACCACAAATGGTTTTAATAACAATTAGTTCCTCCGAGCAAATTAACTTCTCATTCCTGGTATGAGGAGCATACACTCCAGTGAGGTACCATGTATAGAGATTATGAGTTGAGACAAACTCATAAGTGATGAAATATTGACCAGCTTCAACTGTTCCACACCATAAGGACCCCTCACTGGTACCCACAACTTCCAGGTAACCACATTTCATACATCGACATGACCATAATTTCTTAGACATTACTTCAACCTCCTTGCTGAGCTTTGTTTCTTGAAAACAGTAACCATCTGCCTTCCATTTTTTCATTAGACTCTTCACCATTGTTTTCTTTTTTTGGTCATTTAACCCTGTTACATTTTATGTCAATTTATTAGTGCGTATACTCTACAAATTGGATTTGATGGTAAAGGTGAAACTAAATTTCGGAAGATATTGACACCTTGATTCAAGTGATTCTATGCAACTAACAAATTCTTAATAGAAGTTGTGTAAAGTCGAAAGGCCACACATCTTGGATGGGTGTGGATAAATAAAGCATTCCAATCACATCAACATTTGGATGCAATGAAAATTAAGAAAGGATTCTCGTATTGTGAATGGATTAGGATAAAAAAACTAGTCTAGAAAGGAAAAATTAGGTAGGTAGCTAGAATAGAGACTTGACGAAAATTAATGGAAACCTTAAAAAAGAGGAGAGTTAATATTGTATGCCTACGGAAAACTAAATGAAATGTGCAAAAGGCTAGAGAGATGGGCAACACAGGATATTGATTATAGTTTTTTCAGATTTATAAAACTAGGAATATTGTGAGAATTGTTTTAGAACCAAGATTAAGGACAAAGTCGTAGAGGTAAAACGAGTTGGTAATAAGATTTTCTCGTTTACTCTTGTTGGTAAAATGGAAAAACCAATATTATTAGTGCTTATACTCTACAAATTCAATTTGATGCTAAAGGTCAAACTAAATTTTGGGAAGATATTGACACCTAGATTCAAGTGATTCTATGCAACCAACAAATTCTTAATATGGGAGATCTAAATAGGCATGTGGATAATGATAGTTATGATTATGATCAAGTGCACATGGAATATGGTTATGACACTAGGAATGATGAAGAAAGTGTTGTCCTAAGGCTAGCTTTAATGTATCATTTAATTGTAGCAAGCAAATGTTTTAAGAAGAGAGATTCTCACTTAATAGCATTTAGAAGTGGGGGCAAATAGTCAATTAAAGTTTATTCATACTAGAAGACATGATATAACTAAATGTAAAGAGTGTTAAGGTTATACTAGGAGAAACAATAACCATCCAACATGGATTGTTGATCTTGGATGAAAAATGTAGGTGATGTTTGCGTAATCAAGATACAACTTTCGATGTAAGTGTGTACGATCGTACAATAGTTTAGTAACTCAACCAAGGGTTGGGATCGTCCCAAAAGAGTGGTTTTGAGAATTTATAGAAAAATAAAATTTAGTTCTAACTAGTCGTAGCTAAAGACATTAACGAGTAAAAACATTATAAATTAAAGGAGGGACACAAGAGTGTCAATTAACAATGGGGGTTTTGTCACAAGTAAATAAAAAAAATAAAAAAATAAGGGTTTCTACGTAATGAGAGGGGATCCTTGGGATGTGACGGGAATACGGCTTAAGCTAGATTATTGAGTACATGCTTTCGATAGAAGATTCATAAAATAATTGTAACTAGGCTAAACTTTAAGGGGGATAATCTCTCTCTCGAGCAACTTACCCTGTTTCAAATGCGTTCCTCTCGGACACCCACTTGTCGCATGAAGACCAGCCTATGACTTAACCCACTCACTCTCTCGAGCTGAGTGAGTGGACATGGGACTAGGGTTCACTCTCTCAAGTTGAACCTCATGTCGACCCACTCACGCCGACCATCAATTTAGTGGTTTTAGTTTTACGACCTCTCTCTCGAGCAAGCCAAAAATACATAAATAAACTTGTATTTGCAACTACAAATTCATTAAATTCATCCACAACCACTAAACGAAATCACATTTAAACTACGAATAAACTATCAACAAGCAAGACCCAATAATTATCTTAACCCATATTCGCTAAATCACACCCCAAGAATTGGGGTTTTTAGCCACATATCAAGAGATATAAATTTATACCTAAATGAGCTTGCATTCAAATGGGTATGAAGATTTAAGTCTTGTTATAGGCCAAGAATGAAGAATCCAAGAGACCCAAGTCCAAATCCTTGGAGATGAAACCCTCATCTTCTTCAAGTCTTCAAAACCCTCTCAAACTTAGAGCAAAAATACCAAAAAGTACTATTCTATATGAAAATTATCACAATTGTTCGATTCTAAGTGAAAATTATAATAATTGTTCCACACTAAAACTAAAACTCTAACTAGTATTTATAGCTTTCACAATTTTGTGCTGCAGCGGATCATTCGGTGTCGTTAGTCGGAATCACCGATCAACTCGGCGATTCGCCCTTTGGTGTAGTTCATCGCAGTCTTGCACCAGCCTTCAGCATCGTCGTGCTCTGCGTCATTGGGCGGCATGGTACTGCTTCGCGGAACTGCTCGGCGATGCGCCAACTACTCCCTTTTTTCGCCAACTTGATCCTTTTCTTCAGGGCTCAGCACACTGGAATAAAAGGCGAAGTAAGACCCTTCGGCGACTCGCCAAGTGGACTCGGCGATCCTCAGGCCTTCATTTCTTCGTTCTTTTTAACCTTTTCGTTCTTTTTGCGACATAGTGTCCATGCTTTCCTTAAAACTTCAAATACCTCAAAATTAAGGGTTTTCATCAGATATTGAGATAAAATAAGCATTTGAGGACATAATTTCTATTAAAATATATCCCTGAATGAGTCTAATTTTGGACTCATCAACATCCCCAACTTAAGCATTTGCTATTCCTCAAGCAAACTCAAGTTCAGCCGTTCATAAAAGGTGTCTCGAGCAGTGCTATACAAGACTCAATCATGAATGTACACAACAAGACTCAATTTACTTATGCAAAGATCAAATGTGCACTCAAAGATTCAAAGATCCAAGTTGCTTCAAAGTGTTCAAATGCCCTCACTCAAAGAATGATTCCATATTCACACAATGGTTTCACAGTTTAAAGTTTCGGAATCAGATGCAACACTCACACTCACAAAGATGAACACAATGCATGCTTTCACCCATAGGTTTGCCCGTATTTTCCAATCAGCACTAGCTTCAACTCACTCAAGATCAAAAAGGTGTTTTCAAGGCATGTAATGGGGCGGGGCTGAGTGCAAAAGTTTGATCATTTAGGCTTAGTGACTTTCATCCTCATGAAATGTGGTGCTCAAACACTTCCTTTACTTTTCCTTCATAATTTTCTTCCGTGCTCATTAGTCATCCTATTATTCACTTTCCCATAGTGTGTTGGAAACGCCCTTTCTTTTGCACTTTATTCTGCAACTTTTTTTTTCATTCTTTTTTCTTTTCTTTATCTTTTTCTTTTTTTTTATATGGAAGGGTTCCATTTTTTCTCAACACCATGGGTCGAGGAGACTTTCCTTGTACTTCTTGACTTGCTCTTATCTTTTCACCATATCCCCAACTTAGGCTTTTGGCCTAAGTTGGCTATTCAATTAACCACAATTCAAGAGGATTATAAGTAGTGGATAAAGAAAGGTTATGATTTCATCAAGTTTCTTCCAAAGAAAGGTAAGGCTCAACGGGTGTTCAAGAGAGAATCACATACTTACAAGGTAGGTCACAAAAGAGGTATATGCCAAATTGGCTCACACTCGTAGAAGTTGCCTAAGATCATATCAAGATATAACATTACTTAGTTGACCGGACCAACGAGGTAAATTCTAGGATCTATCATGCATAGTTCACAGGTTAGCTCATCACACTAGGCATTGACACTATAAGTTAAACAAGACTCCACACTTTTGCTAGTGTGCAATGATCATCACAAGAGACTCAATTCGATACGAGGCTAGTCATAACGAGATGCAAAGAGTTCACATATTGTCTATGCAACTTCATTTGGCCTCATCGTAGCCGCACATTCATGTTCGTTCGATTGTAAGCACTATTCAAGTCATCGGTATTGATCGGAATCGAGACTTAAATTTTGCAAAAGAACACCCACATTCAAGAGCATATAACGAGTGGCAAAAATGTGCAAAAAATTCAAAAAATTTCGGAAGGGTCCAAATCATTTTGCAATATGAAATAAAAGGGAGCCATAATCTCAAACATCCACAAAAATGCAGTATAAACGCAATTTTAAACAAAACATCCCAAATATAAAAAAAACACGACTATTAACACAAAAGGTGTGGGCCTCACCCATCCACAAATAAAAATATTTGTCCTCAAATGCAAATAGAAGTATCCAAAATGACAATTAAAGAAAAACAGAGAAGGAGGTGAAGAAGGGATCATGTCTAAGAAGTCGCTCCATCTGTCTGGGCATCAATACCCGGAGTGTTGTCATTTTGCTTCTGGTTCTCTTCTTCTTTTCGCTCTGCTTTAGCTTCTGCAACGATATTAGCCTCGATCATATTGTCCAACTCGTGAGCCGCCACAAGGCGTGTATCGCATTGCTGAACCCTCGAGCCCACGAAGGGACATTATGGCCGATGGGCATCCTCCTCCTTGAACTGGTTGTCTTGTTCTGGCTCCTGGCAGTTCTTCTGAACTTTTGTGCTCTTATGTGTTTGGGTAACATGTTTCTTCCTGCAACTTTTGGTCTGGCCATGTCTGCAAAGTCTTGAGATAATGTTAGAACATATTTGACAACCAAAACACAGACATTTAGCTGCAGAAAGACTAGATAGTCCATTCGGCGTGCCACCGAATACATTCGGTGAGCCACAGACAATCCGCCGAAGGTCACAGTGCAGAAAAAGTTAGGGGTTCAGACAAAGGGCGAATAAGAAGATTTTCGGCGAGTCGTTGAGTGCTCTTGGCGACCTCATACTTCTTGCCGAAAGTTACAGATGCAACAACAAATAAAGCATGATAATAAAAGCGAGATAGGGTAATTAGGCGAACCACGTAATAGTTCGGCGAGCTCGCCACAGCTCGCCGAATGACCCAACGTGCCTATTTTTTTACCCAACTTCTCAAAATCAACCCCGCAACCCCCTCGAAAATGCAATTTAAGCACATAAAGCACAAATTCGACCAGGACCCATAACATACGAATACCACCCATCACACATTAACTTCACTCGATGCATTGAGAACAAAATTTCACAGTTTAGGCAATAAAGACAGGGTTATCGAAGAAAAATCGACACATAAACAATTAAACCCAATCAGAAAGGTTCAACAGATTTCGACAAGATTACAATATTTGCAAATGAGTACAATTTTGACAAGATAATTATGGGGGACACTAACCTTTTGTGCTGATCAAATGGATATTGAGATGCTAGGAAGCACTGTAATCCGACTCGTAGCACAATTCGACACTAAAAATACTCTAGAAATGCAAAAATATAGAAACTAGAGTGCAGGTGTCAATTTAGGAAGGTGAAAAAGTGAGGGAATGAAAAGAAGTTGAAATTTTTTTAAACCTTTGGCTGAGAGACTGCCCAGTTTTCGTCCATTCGGTGATATTAGTCAAGCTCTCCTACTCACTCGGCGGAACGCAGACTATTTGGTTTCTTCGCCAAAATTTACAGAACCTCTGGTTTACGGGGGTTCAAATGGCGGTTTCCATCGTGATCGCCAACATGGTCGACGATTCGCTAATAATCTGTAAAACTCGCCGAGTTTTACAGACTCCAATGTTGACAATGTCTTGAGTCAAATAACGGATAAGGTCGGATTCGCCAACCCTTTCGATGACTCACCAACTAGATCTATTGCTCGCCAATTTGCACTTTTCATTCACTCTCCACACTTCCATTTGCCCAATCAATACACCATTATTTTATCAAAGCATAAGAAAGTAATAAATGGTTTTTGGGTTGACTCTCAAATAGCGCCTTGGTTAACGTAGTGGCACAACACAAGTCCACCTTCAAACCTCGCTATTAGGATTAGCCATAGTATCACTAGGCAAACCCCCTTGTTGTCTCGGATTTAGGTGAGACGAGATTTGACCCATCTGGGTCTCCAATTGCTTGATTGAAACAAAATGGGAGGTGAAGGTCTGGCTAAGGGTAGAAACATCTTCTTTCATGCCTTTCAACATTTTATCTGACCCTTCAACTTTGTTGAGGATACGCGAGAGCATATCCTCAAACCTACCACCTTCTGAATTCGTCTTCTGGCGCTCATGCGGAGGCATATATCTATCATTCTCCCCATCTTTCCAGTTTGGATTTCGGTTCCTCCATTCACGATCTCTATCCTTCCAGCCTTCGTCTCTAGCCCAACCTTGCTTACTACCCTGCCTTGGGTAATTTGAGCGGTAGCCACCACCTTGGTTAGCTAGAAAATTTTACCTCCTCATTATACAAGGTTTCAAACTTCATCTCTTCATGATTAGCACACCCGATCCCCACAACGTTGACACCACAAGCACCAACCCCCATGACATTTTTTGGATAAAATATCCAGCTGCGTCATGATTTTGGACATGTTCTGGTCTCTCTCATTATCTTTTTCAATCTGCTCCTTGGATAACTTGAAGGTGAGAGGGGAGACTTGATCCTCGCGACTGTACCACGCTCTGTTGATGGTTATCATGCCATCTAAAAGTTGGGCTGCTACTGCATATGGCTGCTGCATTAAGCATCCAGGTGAGAGTTGGTCAGCGATGCATTTGTTTATCGAATCCAAACTCCAGTAAAAGTATTGAAGTAACACGTTATTCGATAAACCGTAGGTTGGGCATTGCAACACCAACTATTTGAACCTTAGCCTAGTTTCGTGCAGAGGCTCTCCTTTCAGACGTTTAAAGCTTTGGATGCTATCCCGCAGTGACATCATCTTCGAAGGAGGGAAAAATCACACATGAAATGCGGTTACCAACTCCTCCCAGAAAGTGATGGATTCACGCGGTAGCTCGGCTAGCCACTTGCATGCCCCTCCCATCAACGAGAAAGGGAATAGCCTCAATCAGACTAACTCCTGAGGGATGTTTTTGAACGAGAATGATCCGCACACATCTACAAAATTTTGAAGATGTTCGTGAGAATCCTCATGAGCCAGTCCGCTGAAAAGTCCCTTCAGTTGCAAGAGTAGCAACATGGTGCTCGTTATGCGGAAAACTGCATTTCCCTCGGCTGGGGGTAAACGAATGGCTCCTACACCTCCCATGAGGTGGGGACCATTGATGTTAGGCTCTTGGACATCGTTGAGATTTCTGAAGTCGTCTTGGTGGCCTACGTGGCTATCGTTGGTACCATTAACACTCATGCTTTCTGAAATATTCACACAACAAACAAAACAAAACTAAAAATTAGGTAAGTAGACTACAACTAAGAAGAACAAAAATTCTACTAATCTAAAAATTCTCAAATAACACCACTCCCCGGCAACGGTGCCATTTTGATGTTTGCGTAATCAAGACACAAACACTGATGCAAGTGTCTACAATCGTACAATAGTTTAGTAATCCAACCAAGGGTTGGGATCGTCCCAAGAGAGTGGTTTTGAGAATTTATAGAAAAATAAAATTTTGTTCTAACTAGTTGTAGCTAAAGACATTAACGAGTAAAAACATTGTAAATTAAAGGGGGACACAAGAGTGTCAATTAACAATTGGGGTTTTGTCACAAGTAAGTAAAAACATCAAAATAAACAAGGGTTTCTAAGTAATGAGAGGGGATCCTTGGGATGGGATGGGAATAAGGGTTAAGCTAGATTATTGGGTACATGCTTTCGATAGAAGATTCATAAAATAATTGTGACTAGGCTAAACTTTAAGAGGGATAAGCTCTCTCTCGAGTAACTTACCCCGTTTCAAATGCGTTCCTCTCGAACACCCACTTGTTGCATGAAGACCAGCAGCCTATGCCTTAACCCACTCACTCTCTCGAGTTGAGTGTGTGGACATGGGACTAGGGTTCACTCTCTCGAGCCGAACCTCATGTCAGCCCACTCACACTAGCCATCAATTTAGTGGTTTTAGTTTTACGACCTCTCTCTCGAGCAACCCGAAAGAACATAAATAAACTTATATTTGCAACTACAAATTCATTAAATTCATCCACAACAACTAAACAAAATCACATTTAAACTGTAACACCCCGACTTTTAAAAACGTCTAAACTAACTCATATCTTCGTGGAAAGACAAGGAGGGTGAGTAATAAATTAAAAAATGATGTGTTATGTGATATTTTAAGTGTTCAAGTGTGGTATCTCAAGTTTTGAAGTTAGGTAAGTGATAAAATAAAAGTTGGCGAAAGTTACCGTAAATTCCTTTTTAAAGATTTGTCTGAAATTTGAGTCAAATGTCTCGGAAGTTTTCTCCCAATCTATTAAGATTTATGGTCCCCGCAAACTATGAAATCGAAGGTCTACGAGTCTAGTTTCCAACGCATCAAACTGTTTGTTCATACGACTTCAGAATAGAGAGATATTCGCATTTTTGTGGGACTGCGCAAGCAGGCATGTGAGGTGGGGTCCTAAGTCGGTGGAATGTTACATATATCGTCTCCTTTGACCTTTTTCACCATTTTAAAGCTAAAAAAATAGAGAAATTAGAGAAACCCATTTCTAGGATCAAGTGAAATATAGATTTTCTAGACTTAAGTCCTTGAAGAAAGTTGTTCTACGCGTTGGGCTCATCATCATGGTATAATTTGTTTTATCGGTTGCATAGCATATCACACTTTAGTGTTGGGACAACAAGGGTTTGGATGTATTTGAAGGTTTTGAAGCGTATTACAACCTTAAGATCAAGTATCGAGGGAGTATTAAGTAAAAGTCATTAGGCCACGTGAATTTAGCGAAAAAGGTATGTTAAGGCTATTCCCTACTTACGACCTGTTTCCTTAAATTTAGAAGCAATGTATTTGGGTTGTTATCCTTGATATACTTGTAGCCGTGATTGTTGATTGTTGACTGCTCGAGTTGATATAATCCTCCTTTGTCGGGATTCTTATTCAGTTAGTAGCATCCCTTTGTTGGACACGACTTAGAGGCTATTGGTATAGGTTTCTTATAACTAAATTGCTTGCTTTTAGCGGTTGAATTGTTATTATTGCCGTTGGGGCTATTGTGGTTAGCTGCAGGAATATGATATATGCCTAGAAGGGCTATCTTCTGCCTACAGGGCTATATGGATGCCTAACAGGGCTATGAGTTGCCTACATGGCTATTTTGACGCTTAAGAAGGCTATGTGCTTCTTACAGGGCCATGTTGTTGCCTAAGAGGGCTATGAGTTGTCTATAAGCTACGTTGATGCCTAAGGGAGCTATGTGCTACCTAAGGGGCTATATTAATGCCTAAGAGGGCTATGTGACTGCCTACGGGGCTAGGGGACTACTGATAGGGGTATATAGGCTGATTGACACCTTCCGGGCTTATGGGGGCCTCAGTAGATGGTCTTGTGTGTTGTTTGTACCTGCCGAGCTTATGGGGGCTTGGTTAGGTTGTTGTTTTATTATTTTGATAAGTTTAGATTTAAGAGCAGGCCAGTACACTTATCTTAGCCTTGATTTATTTATTGGATTATTCCAGTATATCATAATACCTCATCATAGTCTATTGCCTTTTATACTCTGTACATTCTTTTGTACTGATGCCCCAAGGCCTTAGGGGCACTGTATTCATGCATGCAGGTCCTGATAGACGACTGAGTAGACCTCCTCAGTAGCAGGATTGACTTTTATTCGTTTGGCTAGCCCCTTTCCCTCGGAGCTGCCAGAGTTGGGAGGTTTGTTACCTTTTGTTGTATATATCTTTATGGGTAGGCTGGGGCCCTGTCCCACCAATCTTTACTACTCTTAGAGGCTTGTAGACTAGTATGTGGGGTTTATAGCTACGTTAATGCCATGATGACCTATGTTGTTGGTTTGCGGAAGCTTGTGAGCTGTTTGATGTATTGTATTGATATATACCTGCTTTTAGTTTTGGTATAGATATCATGGTGGCCTCGACGGCCCAATTAGGACTTCTTTTATGGATCAGTTGACAGGGGCCTTGCCGGCCGATGACTTAGTTTTAAGTCGAGATATACTTGTTTGATTTCTTGATTGCGTGTGGCTTCCATGCGCTAGTAGCAAATGGTTCAGCAGGGTCGGCTCGGGCCTGAGTTTTGGCATTATGAGCCAGTTGCGCCTCTCGAGTTTGGGGCATGACAAAACTTGGTATCAGAGCTACGTCGTATCCTAGGGAGTCTGCAAGGCATATCTAGTAGAGTCTTGTTTATAAATGTGTTGTGCACCACATTCGATAAGCAAGAAGCTGTCGGACATGTTAGAATGACTATCCTTCTTTTGCTCACCTCGTTCTATAGAGCAGTGTCTTAAGGGTTGAGGTTTCTAGCTTATAATTGATACTTGTATGCAGATAGAGATGACTGGCACTAGACAGACTACCACTAGCCAGGGGCTAGATACAACTGCAAGCGAGGGTACCGACAAAGTACCACAGGTGGAGGTGGCCCATTGTGAGACCCAGGGGGAGACATCTTCTCAGCCCCCTATAGCTTCTCCACAGCTTCAGGAGTCTCCGAGGGCTATAAGACTTCCGGCTCCACCAGCAATACCACCTCTAGTTCCTCCTGTTCCCTATGATCAGGATTTCAAGAGTGCAGTATATATGTTAGCACAGTTAGTAGCTACGCAGTGCCAACCAGTTGCACCAGATATTGCCGGACCTTCTGAAGGGTCCAGAAGTTTGAGAGTTCGTGAATTTCTTGCCTTGAATCCTCCACAGTTTACAGGGACAGATCGCAAAGAAGACCCTCAACACTTTGTTGATTAGCTTCATAGGATCTTTAGAGTCATACATGCCTCATCGACTGAGTCAGTCGAGTTAGCAACATTTCGATTGCGTGATGTTGCAGTATTGTGGTATGAAAGTTGGGAGAGATCTAGGAGAGAATATACATCTCTACCCATTTGGGATAGCTTTACAGAAGTTTTCATAGATCACTATTTGCCTCGAGAGATTAGGGATGGCCGGGTGGACCAGTTTCTGAACCTTTGACAAGGTGGCATGAGTGTACGAGAGTACGGGCTGAAATTTGATTCATTGGCTAGATATGCACCAACATATGTTGACACGATGCATGACAGGGTACGTAGATTTGTGGGAGGGCTTAACTCAGACTATATCGAGGCTTGTTCTACCGCTGCGCTGAATGATAGTATGGATATCTCGCGGATTCAGGCCTTTGCATAGGGCATAGAGGATCGCCGACATCTACAGTATACGAGTGAGAGGGTCTCGAAAGAGAGAGAGAGAAGAGGGCTAGGCCCGCTGGTTCGCAGGGAGATTTTCAGGGTGCTCCCAGACCCCAATATTTTATTAGGCCACCTAGACCTCCACCACAGCAGTTCCAGGGTAGTAGATTTGATCATCGGGAACAGTCAGGCTCAGGTGAGGGTTCACGAGCATCAGGTTTGCAGCAGCACAAGGGTTCAAGCCAAGCTAGGACATCTCCGCCACGTTGCATTACTTGCTGTAGGATGCATTTCGGGAGGTGCAGACAGGGTTCTACAAGTTGTTATTCTTGTGGACATGAGGGGTATGGGTGGAGAAACTGCCCTACCATAGGTCAGGGTGGTACATGTCAGTTGACCAGGTCAGCAGTAGGTTCCTCCTCATCAGCACAGTCTACAGGGCGTGGACCCCATACTTCAGCACGTAGGGGTAGAGGCGGAGGCAGAGAGGGAGCATCTAGTTCTGGTAGTGGACAGAATCGTACATATTCATTAACTGGCCGACAAGACTCAGAGTCATCACCGGATGTTGTGACAGGTACATTGATTGTTTGCTCCCATTGTGTTTACGCTTTGATAGATCCTGTATTTACTTTGTCTTATGTTACTCCATTTATTGCGGGGAGGTAATGTATAGTAGCAGATTCATTAGATCGACCCTTTACTGTATCTACACCAGTTGGTGAGTCTACTATTGCCAAGAGAGTCTATCGAGGTTGCACGGTAGAAATTATCGACCGTCAGACCTCTGTAGACCTGGTAGAATTAGAGATGGTTGATTTTGACGTCATTATGGGTATGGACTGGTTAGCATCTTGTTATGCTAATGTTGAGTGCCAGACAAAGATTGTCAGATTCCACTTTCCAAGAGAGGCAGTTCGGGAATGGAAAAGCGATACAACAACGCCGAAAGGTAGATTTATTTCCTATCTTAAGGCAAGGAGGATGATTACCAAGGATTGTATTTATCATCTTGTTCACGTTCATGATATAGATGCAGAACCACCGACTTTTCAGTCTATTCTGATAGTTAATGAGTTTCTAGATGTATTTCCAGACGAACTCCCTGGTATCCCTCCAGAATGGGATATTGATTTTGCTATCGAAATGCTACCAAGTACACAACCCATAGCTATCCCTCCTTATAGAATGACTCCTGCTGAGTTAAAGGATCAACTGAAAGACTTGCTGGATAAAGGCTTTATTAGGCCTAGTGCTTCACCATGGGGTGCACCAGTGTTGTTCGTAAGGAAGAAAGATGGCTTACTAAGAATGTGTATTGATTACCGACAACTAAATAAGTCAACTATAAAGAATAAGTATCCCCTTCCGAGGATAGATAACTTGTTTGATCAGTTACAAAGTGCTAAGTGTTTCTCAAAGATTGATTTAAGATCAGGGTACCACCAGATACGAGTTCGGGAGAAAGACGTTCCAAAGATAGCTCTTAGAACTAGATATGGACACTTTGAGTTCTTGGTAATGTCTTTTGGATTAACTAATGCCACAACAGTATTCATGGACCAGATGAATAGTATATTTAGGCCGTATCTAGATTTGTTTGTGATTGTATTTATTGATGATATTTTGGTGTATTCACGTTCAAAAGATGAGCATGCAAATCATCTGCAAGCAGTCTTTCAGGTTCTTCGAGATCGAGAACTTTATGCAAAGTTTCCTAAGTGTGAGTTATGGTTAGACTCTGTAGATTTCTTAGGCCATATTGTATCAGATGCATGAATTGCGGTAGATACACAAAAGATTGAGGCCGTAAAGACTTGGCCCATACCCATGACTCCGACTGAGGTTCGTAGTTTCTTAGGGTTACCTAGGTACTACAGAAGGTTTGAAGAGGGATTTTCTTCAATTTCAGGCCCATTAACGAAGCTAACTCAAAAAGTAGCTAAGTTCCAGTGGACTGAGGCTTGCGAGCACAGTTTCCAGGAGCTGAAGGACAGGTTGACATCAGCACCAGTTCTTGCATTACCAGACGGTTCAGAAGGCTATGTGGTGTATTGTGATGCTTCTGGTGTTAGGTTGGGATGTGTTCTAATGCAACATGGTAAGGTTATCGCATATGCTTCAAGGCAGTTGGGGAAGGATGAGAAGAACTATCTGACCCACGATTTAGAGTTGGTTGCAGTTGTGCATGAGTTAAAGATCTGGAGACACTATTTGTATGGCGTTCATGTTGACATCTTCACAGATCATAAGAGCCTTCAATATATATTTAGACAGAAAGAGTTAAATTTGCGACAACGTCGATGGCTTGAGTTACTAAAAGACTACGACGTGAATATTTTATATCATCAATGTGCTAGTCGATGCCCTCAGTTGAAAATCTATGGGTAGTTTATCCCACTTAGGTGTTGAGAAGCGGGAGCTAGCGTGAGAGTTTCATAAGTTAGCTAGATTAGGAGTCAGATTGTTAGAGGCAGACAATAGTGGGGTCACAATTCAGGTTACAGCCATATCATCTCTTGTTGTAGAAGTAAAATCATGGTAACAAGTGGATCCTAGCTTAGAGAAGCTTAGAGACAAGGCTCAGGATCCACAGTCTTTAGCATTTGACATAGCAGAAGATAGAGTCCTCAGATATAGCGGTCGATTGTGTGTTCCAAATATTGCAGGGCTTCGACATCGAATTATGGAAGAGGCACATTATTCCCATTATTCTATTCACCCTGGTTCGACGAAGATGTACCATGATATTAAGGAGATCTATTAGTGGCACGGGATGAAGAATGCCGTTGCTGAATTTGTGGCACAGTGTCCTAACTACCAACAGGTGAAGGTTGAGCAACAAAAGCCCGCTGGGCTAGTTCAGAAGATAGCCATTCCTTTGTGGAAGTGGGAAGCAATTAATATGGATTTTATTACAGGGTTACCTCAATCGCGTCGCAAGTTTAACTCTATTTGGGTAATTGTTGATAGACTAACAAAATCAGCCCACTTTTTACCAGTCAGGGCTACTTTTTCGGCCGAAGACTATGCAGGGCTCTATATTAGAGAGATTGTTAGGCTACACGGTGTCCCAGTATCTATTATCTCTGATAGAGGTGCACAATTTACCGCCAACTTCTGGAAGTCCTTCCAGAAAGGACTGGGACACAGGTTAATCTTAGTACTGCCTTTCATCCTCAGACAGATGGTCAGGATGAGTGCACAATTTTGACACTCGAAGATATGTTACGGGCGTGCGCACTAGACTTCAAGGGGAGTTGGGATGACCACTTACCTCTTATAGAGTTCGCATACAATAATAGTTATCATTCCAGCATAGGGATGGCACCTTATGAGGCTTTGTATGGGAGAAATTGTAGATCCCCCATTGGATGGTTCGAGATAGGTGAGTCAGGGTTGATTGGACTCGACTTAGTCCAGCAGACAGTGGATAAAGTTAAGCTCATTCGGGAGAGGCTCCTAATAGCTCAAAGCCGACAAAAGTCATACTCAGATGTGCGACAAAGGGACTTAGAGTTTTGCGTCAATGACTGGGTATTCTTAAAAGTTTCACCTATGAAAGGTTTTATGCGATTTGGCAAAAAGGGAAAGCTTAGTCCAAGATTCATTGGGCCATACCGGATCCTTCGAAGGGTAGGACGAGTGGCTTATGAGTTAGAATTGCCTTTGGGGCTAAAATATGTTCATCCAGTTTTCCATGTATCGATGCTACAGAAGTGTGTAGGAGACCCTTCTCGGGTTGTCCCAGTTGAGGATGTTCAAATCACAGAGGAGTTGTCCTACGAGGAAACTCCAGATGCTATATTAGATCGGCAGGTCCGTAAATTGAGGACCAAAGAGGTGGCTTCGGTTAAAGTATTGTGGAGGAACAAAAATAGAGAAGAGGTGACCTGGGAAGCTGAGGATGGCATGAGGTCCAAATATCCTCACTTGTTTCATACCCCAAGGTGATGTCATATTAGTTTATATTAGGGCAATAAGGTAAGATACCTATATATATATATATATATATATATATACTATTGCTTATTTTTATTATTGTGGTTGTCATTGTATATCTGCTCGCATTGTTGTGGTGGAGCTATAACGCTTAGCTATTTATGTTGTCATGTGAGACGCCTAGGTTAGAAATTTTACATTTTAGGTTCCTGGATAGTGACTTTTACAATGGATACACTACTTAAATTTTGGCAACTCCTAAGGACTGAACAGCGTGACTCAGATTTTTCATTCGAGGACAAATGTTTCTAGGGGGGAAGGATGTAACACCCCGACTTTTAAAAACGTCTAAATTAACTCGTATCTTCGTGGAAAGACAAGGAGGGTGAGTAATAAATTAAAAATGATGTGTTATGTGATATTTTAAGTGTTCAAGTGTGGTATCTCAAGTTTTGAAGTTAGGTAAGTGATAAATAAAAGTTGGCGAAAGTTATCGTAAATTCCTTTTTAAAGATTTGTCTGAAATTTGAGTCAAATGTCTTGGACGTTTTCTCCCAATCTATTAAGAGTTATGGTCTCCGCAAACTATGAAATCGAAGGTCTACGAGTCTAGTTTCCAACGCATCAAACCGTTCGTTTATACGACTTAAGAATAGAGAGATATTTGCATTTTCGTGGGACTGCACAAGTAGGCATGTGAGGTGGGGCCCTAAGTCGGTGGAATGTTACATATATCGTCTCCTTCGACCTTTTTCACCATTTTTAAGCTAAAAAAATAGAGAAATTAGAGAAACCCATTTCTAGAATCAAGTGAAATATAGATTTTCTCGACTTAAGTCCTTGACGAAAGTTGTTCTACGCGTTGGGCTCATCATCGTGGTATAATTTGTTTTATCGATTGCATAGCATATCACACTTTAGTGTTGGGACAACAAGGGTTTGGATATATTTGAAGGTTTTGAAGCGTATTACAACCTTAAGATCAAGTATCGATGGAGTATTGAGTAAAAGTCATTAGGCCACGTGAATTTAGTGAAAAAGGTATGTTAAGGCTATTCCCTACTTACGACATGTTTCCTTAAAGTTTAGAAGCAATGTATTTGGGTTGTTATCCTTGATATACTTGTAGCCGTGATTGTTGATTGTTGGCTGCTCGAGTTGATATAATCCTCCCTTGACGGGATTCTTATTCAGTTAGTAGCGTCCCTTTGTCGGACACGACTTAGAGGCTATTGGTATAGGTTTCTTATAACTAAATTGCTCGCTTTTAGCGGTTGGATTGTTATTATTGTTGTTGGGGCTATTGTGGTTAGCTGCATGAATGTGATCTATGCCTAGAAGGGCTATGTTCTGCCTACATGGCTATATCGATGCCTAACAGGGCTATGAGTTGCCTACAGGGCTATTTTGACACCTAAGAAGGCTATGTGCTTCTTACAGGGCCATGTTGTTGCCTAAGAGGGCTATGAGTTGTCTATAAGCTACGTTGATGCCTAAGGGAGCTATGTGCTACCTAAGGGGCTATATTAATGCCTAAGAGGGCTATGTGACTGCCTACGGGGCTAGGGGACTACTGATAGGGGTATATAGGCTAATTGACACCTTTCGGGCTTATGGGGGCCTGAGTAGATGGTCTTGTGTGCTGTTTGTACCTGTCGAGCTTATGGGGGCTTGGTTAGGTTGTTGTTTTATTATTTTTGATAAGTTTAGATTTAGGAGCAGGTCAGTACACTTATCTTAGCCTTGATTTATTTATTGGATTATTCTAGTATATCATACCTCATCATAGTCCATTGCCTTTCATACTCTGTACATTATTTTGTACTGACGCCCCATGGCCTTGGGGGCGTTGCATTCATGCATACAGGTCCTGACAGACGACTGAGTAGACCTCCTTAGCAGCAGGATTGACTTTTATCCGGGTTGCTAGCCCCTTTCCTCCGTAGCTTCCAGAGTTGGGAGGTTTGTTACCTTTTGTTGTATATATCTTTATGGGTAGGCTGGGGCCCTGTCCCACCAATCTTTACTACTCTTAGAGGTTTGTAGACTAGTGTGTGGGGTTTATAGCTACGTTAATGCCATGCTGGCCTATGTTGTTGGTTTGCGGAAGCTTGTGAGTTGTTTGATGTATTGTATTGATATATACCTGCTTTTAGTTTTGGTATAGATATCATGGTGGCCTCGACGGCCCAATTAGGACCTCTGTACTAGTTGACTATTTATTTATATGATCTCCTGAGACTAGCTGTTTCTTTTATAGATCAGTTGACAGGGGCCTTGCCAGCCGATGACTTAGTTTTAAGCCGAGATATACTTATTTGATTTCTTGATTGCGTGTGGCTGCCATGTGCTAGTAGCAAATGGTTCAGTAGGGTCGGCTCGGGCCTGAGTTTTGGCATTAGGAGCCAATTGCGCCTCTCGAGTTTGGGGCGTGACATAAACTACGAATAAACTATCAGCAAGAAAGACCCAACAATTATCTTAACCCATATTCGCTAAATCATACCCCAAGAATTGGGGTTTTAGCCACACAGATATAAATTTATACCTAAATGAACTTGCATTCAAATGGGTATGATGATTTGAGTCTTGTTACAGGTCGAGAATGAAGAATCCAAGAGACCCAAGTCTAAATCCTTGGAGATGAAACCCTCTTCTTCTTCAAGTCTTCAAAACCCTCTCAAACTTAGAGCAAAAATACCAAAAAGTACTATTCTATATGAAAATTATCACAATTGTTCGATTCTAAGTGAAAATTATAATTATTGTTCCACACTAAAACTAAAACTCTAACTAGTATTTATAGCTTTCACAAATTTGTGCTGCAGCGGATCATTCAGCGTCGTTAGTCGTAATCGCCGATCAACTCGGCGATTCGCCCTTTGGTGTAGTTCATCGCAGTCTTGCACCAGCCTTCAGCATCGTCGTGCTCTGCATCATTGGGCGGCATGGTGCTGCTTCGAGTAACTGCTCGGCGATGCGCCGACTGCTTCATTTTTTCACCAACTTGATCCTTTTCTTCAGGGCTCAGCACACTGGAATAAAAGGAGAAGTAAGATCCTTCGGCGACTCGCCAAGTGGACTCGGCGATCCTCATGCCTTCATTTCTTTGTTCTTTTCAGCCTTTTCGTTCCTTTTTGCGACATAGTGTCCATGCTTTCCTTAAAACTTCAAATACCTCAAAGTTAAGGGTTTTCATCAGATATTGAGATAAAATAAGCATTTGAGGACACAATTTCTATTAAAATATATTCCTGAATGAGTCCAATTTGTGGACTCATCTATAGGAGAAAGTGAGAAAAAGACGACATGTTAGTAATCAATAATTCAATAGTGGACACTAAAGACGACAACTAGCTAGCGATTCAAGAAGAATTATAAAGGAAGTATTATGGGACTTTGAGGCTGTCATAGATGTTTGATGGAAGGAAATGTCATGTTCCATTAAAAAAGTAGCAAGCAAAGTGTAGGGTGTATCTATAAGTGTAGGGCGTGATCTCAAGATCTTGGTGATGGAATGGGAAAGTGGAAGGAGTGAGTTACTATAGCTAAAAGAAAGTGCTATAGGAACAAAATCAAAAGATGGACAAGAGGAAAGCTAAGAAGGTTATTATTAAAGCACGAGGGGATTCCTAAATTACTTAACCAAAAGTGAGGACACGAGACGAGGAGAAAGAAATGAGTTGAATTTCACAATGGAGAGAAGAGAATCAAGAAAGTAAATAAGGTGTCGATCCTAAATAAGTGTTGATGGGAGATAATGAGATTAACCAGAGATTGAGAGGCTATTCTGATCCATTGTTCTATTCAAACTACGATTATAACATTCTTAATCTCCAAGCCGCATAGAATTAGGCAAACAAAGATAAAGAGATACCATGATAAATATGAGTAAATAAAGGCAGTGGTCTAGATAGTATCTACATTTTTGTTTAGAAGTGTCTCACAGAAGTTGGCATAGGATGACATACAACTACTTAACGCTATACTAGGAAGTGACTAAGTGCCTGATGGGTGGAGAAAGTGTACCATGATTCTAATTTATTAAAACAAAGGAGACATAAAAAGTTATGCGAACTATCGTGACATTAAGCATTCAAACTGAATCCACTGGTAATCCAATCAATCAGTTATTCTCTTTGTCTAAGGTAAAATTTAATGACTTTCTTCGATATAAGGCAAGTAAGCAGACATCGACCCAGATTAGTAATCTTGTTGCTTGTATCTCACAGTCCACCATATTTGGTCCTAGGGTCATGGACTTGGGCGCGCTTCTGACCACATTTCTGCTAAAAAATCTTTATTGTCTAATATTACTTACTCTCAGTCCCTTCCCATAGTTACGTTAGCTAATGATTCTCAAATCATGGCAACCAGAGTCGGTCAAGACAATCCCTTACCTTCCTTGACTCTAAATTATGTTCTTTTTGTCCTTGGTTATCCCTTTAGCCTCTTGTTAATAAGCCGCTTGACTAAGGCTTTAAATTGTTTCATCTTATTCTTTAATGACTTCTTTGTTATACTGGACCTCAATATCAGAAGGTGAATTAGTGAAGGGCATGAGTCAAATGGACTTTATTATCTCAATTCTCACTGATCCACTGCAGTTTGTTTAGTCTCCGACTCTCCGAATCTAATCCACAGACAATTGGGCCACCCTAGTTTGTCCAAACTCCAAAAGATAGTACCTAGCTTTTCCAAATTGTCCAAGTTAGATTGCGAGTCATGTCAACTCAGGAAGCACACCCGAGCTACTTTTCCACAATCTTAATAATTGTGCAGTATTTTTTCATTTAGTTCATTATGATATTAGGGTCCTAGTAGAGTTAGTTCTTCTATATTGGGTTTCAAGTATTTTGATACTTTTATTGATGATTACTCAAGGTGAACTTGGATGTCCTTAATGAAAGATTGTTCACCGTTCTGATTTTTTTTAATGTTTCAAACTTTTTGTGCTGAAATAAAAAAAATTAATTTGGTGTTTCTATTCACACTTTTCATAGTGATAATGCATGTAAATATTTATCATCTCAATTTAAACAATTTATGTCTTCCCATTAAATTCTTCATCAGACATCTTGTCCTTACAATGCACAATAAAATGGGGTTGCAGAGAGAATAGGCATATTGTTGAGATTGCACACACTCTTCTCATATAAGTAAATGTTCCATTCCTTTTTTGGAGGGACACAATGCTTACCTTTTGTTGTATGATTAACCATATGCCTTCCCTTTTTATTCAAAATGAGGTACCACTCTTTGTTTTGTTTCCCTATTAACCTTATTCTCTCTTCCACCATGCATATTTGGAAGCACGTGCTCTGTTCATATACTCACTTCAGGAAAAAAAAACAAATTTGCTCTTCGTGCTCTTAAATGTGTCTTTCTCGGTTATTCAAGGGTACATAAGGGATGTCGATACTTCTCACCTAACCTATAATGATAACTTATGGCCACTAATGTTACTTCTTTTTAAGGTCAGACCTACGTTACATCCTCTTTGAACAATTAGGCATTTATGAGGTTTTACGAGTTCCATCTTTGGGGGATCCCATCATAGGTTTGCCCTTCCAAGTCATCTCCTACAACTCCATCTTCCTCCTCTGTACCTACATCACTATTGACCTATCATTATTGTCCGCGCCCAAATGATTCATGCCTGCCACTTGAATTCTTGCCTTTTGAGGACTTGTCTACACAATCCTTCTATTACCACTCGAAAAGGTAATTGTTTTACTCCTAACCCTCACCCTATCTATACTTGTTTGAGCTATCATCATTTTACATCGACCCATTCTGCCTTTGTATCATCACTATCATTTGTGTCTATTCCTAAGACTACAGGTGAAGTTTTTTCTCATCCAGGCTAGAAACAAACTATGGTTGAGGAGATATCTGCCTTACACTCTAGTGGTACTTGGGAGATTATTCCTCAACCTCTAGATAAATCTACATTTGGTTGTCGTTGGGTAAATAAAGTGAAGGTTGGCCCTGATGGACAAATTGATTGCCTAAAAGCTCAACTAGTGACTAAAGGTTATACAAAGATTTTTTGTCTTGACTATGGTGATACCTACTCTCCTGGTGGCCAAGATTGCTTTAATCTGTCTCTTTTTGTCCATGGTTGTTGTTCGTTATTGGCCTATTTATCAGTTAGATATTAAAAATGTCCTTCTTCATAAGGAGATCTTGAAGATGAGGTATATATGAAGCAACCACCTGGTTTTGTTACTTAGGAGAAGTCTAGTAACATAGTGTGTAGATTACAACGAACACTCTATGGTCTGAAGCTATCTCCTCAAGTATGGTTTGGGATGTATAGCATGGTTATCCAAGAGTTTGGCATGGTCCGAAGTGAAGTTGATCATTTTTTGTTCTATTGTCACTCTACTCTAGGTTTGTGCATCTATTTGGTAGTGTACATTAATGATATAGTGTAATGATGATGAAGGAATTAACAAATTGAAACATCACCTTTTCTAGCACTTTCAGTCTAAGGGTCTTGAATGATTGAGGTACTTCTTGGGCATTGAGGTTGCTCATTCCAAATGTAAAATTGCCATTTCACAAAGAAAGTATGCACTTGATATTTTTGAAGAGGTGGGGATGACAGATTGTAGGCCTATTGATTCTCCAATGGATTCAAATGTTAAGCTCCCACAGCCTGGTAGGAATGTTGAATTATCTCACAATGACTCGACCTAATATTACCTTCTCATTGAGTATTGAAAGTCAGTTCTTAAATTCACCTGTGACAGTAATTGGAATGCAATTATTTGCATCCTTCAATACATAAAATTTTCTCTAGGGAAAGGAATACTTTACGAAGATCAAGGACATGAGAAAATTATTAGATATTCGGATGTAGAGTGTGAAAGCATTTGACAGACAATCCACTTATGGATATTGTGTTCTAGTTGGGGAAAATTTAATGTCTTGAAAAAGTAAGAACCAAAATATGGTTGCTAGATCCAGTGCAGAAGCAAAATATCGGACTATGGCAGTGGCAACATGTGAACTCACATGGATAAGGCAACTATTGGCAAAGTTGATTTGCAAATTCTAAAGGAATGAAATTCGTGTGCTATAATGAAGTTGCACTTCACATTGTATCACACTGAGTATTTCTAGAGGGGACACAACACACAAAGATTGATTGTCATTTTGTCAAAGAAAAGATGCTCTCCAGACATATCGTCACAAGGTTTGTATGGTCAAGTGATCAGCTTGCGCCTTGAAGACATATTCACAAAGTCCCTAGTCAGTGCTAGAACAAGTTATATATGTAAAATTGTTGATACATATAACTTTTATGCACAAGCTTGAGGGAGTGTTAGAATCCTAGGAATATTCTATAGCATATGTATAAATATAGTAGGTAGCTTGATTTACTCCTATTTTAATTAGGTATTGATTTCCTTTCCTTTTTAGGACATGTATACTTAGTTATTTAAACCCTAATAGATTGTGGGAATAATCAAGTTGAGTTCACTCTCAAACTCCCGTCTTTTCACAGATTTCATAGACTCAATAGCCCTTACATGTTGCGTTCATAATATTGCTTAAATAGCCTTGCATCTTTGTATTAAATCAAATTCACATGGTCTGCGTGATATCTCAAAGCAGACTCCCATGATTCCTAAATCTCGCGTCTTAACTGTGCAATAATAACACTACATATATAAGGAGAGAAAACAACTAACACGCTTGTCACGACCCAAGCCTAGGGCCTAGACGTGACCGGCGAATGGGGAACCCGAAGGAACCCCAAACAAGCCTCATAGCGTATCATTACACATCCTTGGTCGCGGAAGCAATTAAAATGACCATAAGCAATAAGCATAATCAAAGGGGGAAATCGGGACTAAGGGAGCAAGAGAAAAAAAGAAGAAATGGTACATAAATACCATAGATGAGTCAAGCTCAAGCATAATACACAACTTGTCCAACACCACCTCTAAACATGAGTACTTAGCGGGGGCCAAGACAAACTACCGGGCTCACCCTCATAGTCAAAACATAACTAAAAAGAAAAGTCTTATACATAGCAAAAGATCATGAGCAACGTCCCCGGAATGGAGGACTCACCAATAACCTTGATAGGAAATCGTATTAGCCACGCGGAGGAGGATGGTCAAGCGGTGCTCCGGTCCCTACATGGTGACATCATGTAGGCATAGAGTATGCGTTAGTACGTTTGAATGTACTAAGTATGTGGGATGCAATGCAATGCTACAATAGATAGACATCATAGGAAAAATGCATAATCATACCCGATAGATAGCACATAAATGAAATGATGTATATAATGACGCTTACATAAAAATCATATTTAGTGGGACGTAGTACATGTGTGGTGAGTGACCATCAATATAGTATTTCCAAGGCCTACCACCCCCTTGGAGAGGCGAAAGAGGTACAAACCCCTCAATGTGGTTACCCGGGCCTACCACCCCCCGAGCTAGGGACCAAGGTACCAACCCCTCGATATGGTTATACGGGCCTACTACCCCCCGTACTAGGCAACCAAGGTACAAACCCCTCGATACGGTTATACGGGCCTACTACCCCCCGTACTAGGCAACCAAGGTACCAACCCCTTGATACGGTTACCCGGGCCTACAACCCCCCGAGCTAGGCTTGGTCGACTCACACACTATATAGAGAAAATCATATACATGTATCCATTTCATCATCATTTCAATACTTATATAATCATCCGACTCATAGGACGTACATTGGACCTTCCATTTCATAAGAATTCTATAAATGGCATTTTATCAAACATATGGTGGGCTACTTGTTCATGTAAATAAAATCATGTGTTTCAAGAGTACTAAGTCCAACCAATTTCAAAATCCATATAAAACAGCCCACCAACAACATACATATATATATACATATATAACAACCTTCATAATTTGATCATGGAGGCATGAAAACCATAAACATCATATAATCATTCCATTTCATGATAATATACAAAAATAGACCATAATAGGATGTGTAGTAATAATTCCATAATTCAAGAGTTCATAAATGATCATAAGGACCCATAAACTTGAAGTAAAATAGAGGATAAATGGTTGGACTTGTGGAAAGGAAGGTTTCCACAATCAATCCACATACCTCAACTTTGGAGAATTCTTGATGAAGATTGGAATGGAGAATTGCTTGAGATTGAATCTTGAATCCGGAATTAAAGCTTGGGATCCTTGAATTTGGTTGATGATCTTGGTGGAATTTTTGGAGAGGGTTTAGAGAGAGTTTTTGGATGTTTGAGAAATGTTTTAGAGAGAACTAATGATATATAGGGAATATCATATGCCCTTTTGGAAAAAAAATTGTCCAACACTTAGAAAAATTAATGGGGCGGGTGAACAGTGTTTCGGCTTACTGGAAATGGCACTTTTCTGCCGGCGAGGTTTTACGAAAATGGTCATAACTCCTTCATCCTAACTCGGAATGAGGTGAAACAAATTGCGTTGGAAAGCTAACTCACAGAGCTTTAATTTTGATAGTTTGAGCTCCTTCCAGTTCCTTGTGTGCTGAGAGATATGCCCCTTTAAAGTTGACCCTCAAAATCGCATTTTTTTGCGATTTTCGAAATTTGATACGGTTGTTCTAAAATTCGGGTTAGACCCATTTCCCACTCAATTTGACCCCCTGAATAAGAATATGAAGTCGAATTTCCGAAATCATGCACGGATTTTGAGATATATGGAAATTACAATTATAGGTGCTTCCGAAGCACATTTTCGGGCATTTTTGGGGTCGTTTCAATATCTCCCCCTTGGGAACATTCGTCCCCGAATGTTAAAGAAACATACATGAGAGACACAAACATGGTAATTTCAGCCCACATAAGGATGCAACAATGCACTTACACCTTATTTCAAAAACCTCAACATAATTGTAAAACCACAATAAACCAATTGTCAACTTAAACATGAATGTATGCAATGACATTATCATGTTTAGTGATGTTCAAGGAGAAACTACCTTCTCCTAGTCATAACACACCAACATCAACATTTCTCATGTTCATAGGAGGAACTACCTTCTCCTAGTCATTACATAGTCCATACATCATTAAGCACATATGCAAGTTTCCATGTTCAATAGCACTCTTTCAAGGAGGAACTTCTCAACTCCTTACTAAGACATGCTCATACCTTATTTTCATGAAGTACAATAGATCACTTATAACCAATGCACTACAACATGAGGGAAACAACTCATACAACTCATCTTTCTTCAAAAACACAAGTTTTTATGGAAATGCGCAAACCTCATTAATTCACATAAACATGGGAGGAACTACCTCCTCTACTCTTTAGGAAAGTTTCCACCACATAAGGAGCTAACATTCCATTTCATAAGAACACATTCAAGCATGTTCATTTAATTCACATCATCAAGTCAAGTATGCCATATTACACACAATGCACAACTTAGGAGAAAAAAATCTCCATTTAAAACACACATCATACAACATGAGAGAATAGGACTACTTCTACGAACTCAATATGCATGCAACTTAGACATATTCCGTTTCATTGGAGGAATTTCCTCCTTCAACTCAAATCATGCTTATCATATGATCTTCGGCCAATTATGCAATTACTTCTTAAAAGCACATTTAAACCATTCACCTCATGAATCACATAGGTTACTTACTCTAATTGCCTATCAACATGAGGGGCATGAAACATGAAAACTCATTTTTTATCTCAAAACATGAATTCTCAAAAACATACCTTTCATAAGGAAATCATCAGAATATAAAAATCACACATGACTTCTAAAACATAACATAGGCCCATCTAGGAACTCTTGGTCTCAAGCTAGAATAGGAATGGAAGAAAGAGATGAGGATGTTGGGATTTCAACAAATCATGCTTTTTAAGCACACCATCCCCTCCTTAGGAGGAAGCCCTCACTACAACCCTCAAGAAAACTTTTTCCAAGCACTCCTAAAGACATAACCAAACTCACATTTTGCCATTTTTGCAAAAGTCTATGGTCCTCAACATCTAGCCATACCACCCTTATATGACACAATCAAACACCAAATCCATAATAGGAAGAAATTGTACCCAAATGTCATCTTACTCAACAAGGTGATAACTAGTACACACTCAAGGGCCCCATATTCTTCTAACCATCCGAGCCCTATCATCAATAAAAACACACCAAGTATGCAACCCATCCATACTAAGAGTCACATCAAGGCTTAACATGCCAAGTTTCACTAAGTCAACAAGAGTATTCCTAGGGGAACAAGGTAAGAGATATTCTTCACAAACCCCTTTTTTTCTAACTTTAAACCACTAACCGGGGTAAAATCCGAAAAAGGTTCTATTAACTCATCCGGAGAACTCTAAGCCTCATAGCCTCATAAGGCATCATACAAGATAAGGTAGTACCGGAAATCAACATAACACTTACTCTCATATGAAATTACCACATACCGGTACCTTCATCCCAAAAATTCTTCCAAGTCAACCCTAGTAGCATCCTTTTCTAAGGCCGTCACTAGGATATCACTCAAGATCTCATATGAATCTACCAATTCGGGTCTAGATTGCTCCAATTCACTAAACCACATAAGGTGAGAATTCAAGCAAACCTATCTCATAAACATCAAGGACACTCAATAACCTTACCATCTAAGCATATTATCCCGCATTGGGGTAAGCCTAAACTATCTCATTACACAACATGATTCTCAAACCAATGAGGATCTCACTCCTACCCTCTTTTAAAGGAGCTTAATCACTCAACATCTCTAGGTACCACTTAAGAATCACTATTCGTCAAAATCCAACACATCATAAAACTCATAAGGACTAAGTTGAGTTATACTAATCACTCACATATGGCCATAACTAAACCCATGAATATTAAGGACGACACAAAAAAAAAAAAAAAAAAAATTTTCGCGATATTCTCTTTATCAAGTCACGAAAGACAAGTATTACTAAGATTACTCCTACAAGGTTCATCACCTTAGATAACTCCTTTATAAACTCTAGAGGATCTTCCTCTATCTTTGGCCCATGGAATTTCCGCAATTCAATAAAACATAAAACACATACCGGAACCCTTAAGATCCACTACCACTCACTCTTTGAGACTTACGGGTAGACATCCTTTCTTGGTTAAACCTTAGAGGAACTTAGAGGAATTTTGACCAAGAAACCTTTCTCTTTTTCACTAAAGTTGGATTAAGACAACTCTAGACCATGTCAACCCTTATCACCACTTTTGGTGGGGTCTACCAACCAACTATGCCTAGGTATTATCTAAGCACCCTACTTAAGTGACCATACTTAAGATCAATCTTAAAATACAACAACTAACCCTTTGAAGTTGGTCAACACTTATACTTCTTATTCTTCACCTTAACTAGATGGTACATGCAACCCTCAAAGTCAACTTCAAAACACAACATAATCCCGACCTAGGGCATATAATTTCTTTTCCCATCTCCACTCTCGGATAGGCTCCTTTGGGAATCAACAATTTGACCATATGGGTTCTACCATCAACTAAACATAACCTCACAATTACCTTGCTAGGTAGGCACACTATCTCCCCCTTTGGAGTAAGCCTACACAAGTTCTTCTAACCAACACAAAGACAATTATGAAGCATTAATCACACAAAATACAACTTCATAATCTATTCCATCAAAGCTCACAAGTCACATAGCCATAATTGGCATTACAACCACTCGCTCCTTCTAGCAAGAACCCTTCAACTGGTCCAACTTTAAACACCATAAGACAAGGAATAAGAGAGAGAGCTTATAGATCTATGGCACGACTTAGAGAATGAAGAAGTGAAACATTTCCTAAAACGTCTCATAGCCTCCTACTCATAGTTGTGGTGCACAACACAACCATGAATCGGACTCTAATCAACGCGGTGTGTTGGACTCCGAGGATCTATCAACCTAGTGCTCTGATACCAAGTTTGTCACGACCCAAGCCTAGGGCCTAGACGTGACCGGCGAATGGGGAACCCGAAGGAACCCCAAACAAGCCTCATAGCGTATCATTACACATCCTTGGTCGCGGAAGCAATTAAAATGACCATAAGCAATAAGCATAATCAAAGGGGGAAATCGGGACTAAGGGAGCAAGAGAAAAAAAGAAGAAATGGTACATAAATACCATAGATGAGTCAAGCTCAAGCATAATACACAACTTGTCCAACACCACCTCTAAACATGAGTACTTAGCGGGGGCCAAGACAAACTACCGGGCTCACCCTCATAGTCAAAACATAACTAAAAAGAAAAGTCTTATACATAGCAAAAGATCATGAGCAACGTCCCCGGAATGGAGGACTCACCAATAACCTTGATAGGAAATCGTATTAGCCACGCGGAGGAGGATGGTCAAGCGGTGCTCCGGTCCCTACATGGTGACATCATGTAGGCATAGAGTATGCGTTAGTACGTTTGAATGTACTAAGTATGTGGGATGCAATGCAATGCTACAATAGATAGACATCATAGGAAAAATGCATAATCATACCCGATAGATAGCACATAAATGAAATGATGTATATAATGACGCTTACATAAAAATCATATTTAGTGGGACGTAGTACATGTGTGGTGAGTGACCATCAATATAGTATTTCCAAGGCCTACCACCCCCTTGGAGAGGCGAAAGAGGTACAAACCCCTCAATGTGGTTACCCGGGCCTACCACCCCCCGAGCTAGGGACCAAGGTACCAACCCCTCGATATGGTTATACGGGCCTACTACCCCCCGTACTAGGCAACCAAGGTACAAACCCCTCGATACGGTTATACGGGCCTACTACCCCCCGTACTAGGCAACCAAGGTACCAACCCCTTGATACGGTTACCCGGGCCTACAACCCCCCGAGCTAGGCTTGGTCGACTCACACACTATATAGAGAAAATCATATACATGTATCCATTTCATCATCATTTCAATACTTATATAATCATCCGACTCATAGGACGTACATTGGACCTTCCATTTCATAAGAATTCTATAAATGGCATTTTATCAAACATATGGTGGGCTACTTGTTCATGTAAATAAAATCATGTGTTTCAAGAGTACTAAGTCCAACCAATTTCAAAATCCATATAAAACAGCCCACCAACAACATACATATATATATACATATATAACAACCTTCATAATTTGATCATGGAGGCATGAAAACCATAAACATCATATAATCATTCCATTTCATGATAATATACAAAAATAGACCATAATAGGATGTGTAGTAATAATTCCATAATTCAAGAGTTCATAAATGATCATAAGGACCCATAAACTTGAAGTAAAATAGAGGAT
Source organism: Solanum verrucosum (assembly GCF_900185275.1). Taxonomy (NCBI): domain Eukaryota; kingdom Viridiplantae; phylum Streptophyta; class Magnoliopsida; order Solanales; family Solanaceae; genus Solanum; species Solanum verrucosum. The sequence goes on along the minus strand of NW_026020104.1, from coordinate 2,599,837 downwards.
AAATGGTTGGACTTGTGGAAAGGAAGGTTTCCACAATCAATCCACATACCTCAACTTTGGAGAATTCTTGATGAAGATTGGAATGGAGAATTGCTTGAGATTGAATCTTGAATCCGGAATTAAAGCTTGGGATCCTTGAATTTGGTTGATGATCTTGGTGGAATTTTTGGAGAGGGTTTAGAGAGAGTTTTTGGATGTTTGAGAAATGTTTTAGAGAGAACTAATGATATATAGGGAATATCATATGCCCTTTTGGAAAAAAAATTGTCCAACACTTAGAAAAATTAATGGGGCGGGTGAACAGTGTTTCGGCTTACTGGAAATGGCACTTTTCTGCCGGCGAGGTTTTACGAAAATGGTCATAACTCCTTCATCCTAACTCGGAATGAGGTGAAACAAATTGCGTTGGAAAGCTAACTCACAGAGCTTTAATTTTGATAGTTTGAGCTCCTTCCAGTTCCTTGTGTGCTGAGAGATATGCCCCTTTAAAGTTGACCCTCAAAATCGCATTTTTTTGCGATTTTCGAAATTTGATACGGTTGTTCTAAAATTCGGGTTAGACCCATTTCCCACTCAATTTGACCCCCTGAATAAGAATATGAAGTCGAATTTCCGAAATCATGCACGGATTTTGAGATATATGGAAATTACAATTATAGGTGTTTCCGAAGCACATTTTCGGGCATTTTTGGGGTCGTTTCAACGCTAAAGGCATATCAATGATTAAAATAGGATTTTTGCGGATACGGGGAAAATATAGGTCTCTCTAGCGTATAACTAGTTTGAATACATCACAAGGCATATATATCATGCTCAATTCATCAAAATATGAATATAGGATACAAAGCTACATATAAGGATTTAAGTACTTTGCCCACTATAACTATCACGACCCAAAACTACCCCTAGATGTGACATAGTACCTATAATCCCGAGAGACTCTAAGTGAACCACATGACATAACATGACACTAAGAAAATATACATAACTGAAATAACATGATCAGTGGAATAAGTCTCAATGATAATTTCAACATAATAGAGAAATCTGAATAGAACGGCTCATAAGCGAAAGTACTAATGTATGAAATAGCCTCTAATCATAAGTGAGTCGCTAGGATAAGCCTAGCTCACTCAAACATCTGAAACTGAAATAAAGTCTGAAATGATCATAAGAAAACATGAGTGGTATGTCCCCAAACTATGAGGACTCACCAATACTGACCTAAGCTGATAAAAGTATGTACTAACCACGAGCCTGATATGGAGTGCCAACACTTATATTATAAAACAATACAGGCACAAGAATGTATGCAGTCAGTACTCAGAATGTATTGAATATGGGAAAAATACATGAACATGACAAAATAACATGATGGTCTGAAAACATGATAATGTAATGACCGAGTAAATATAACATGAAGCTGGGAATCCAATTTTGAAAACATAGTACATGGTCATGCATTTCTCTTTAAATCATAATCATAACATATGTGGGAGATACCATTAATCGACATAAATCATTTGAGCTATAACATGAAGCTCAATGTACTGCTCCCACACCAAAAACAAAGTTTCCTACTAGTCAAGGTAAAGACCATAATCATAAGCTTAGGTGGATCCATCAGCTTGAGTCAATTAAGACTAAGTCTTATGGGAACACGTAGTTCTGGGAGAAGGGGATTACTACTAAAGGTCTCAAGCATGCTATGTTGCTCGGACTCTTCCAAAATGTTGACGGGTGTGTGTTGGATCCTCCAAAAGTAGTGTAACTTTGAAGGATCTGACACGGGTCCGACATCATTTTCGGAGAGTCTGAGAAACTTAGCAAGCCTCTACTAACGTGTGAGCCTTCATCCCAGGTCCACTCGGTGCTATGTAAACTCCTAACGAAAAAAATGCATGATTATAATCATATTCATAATCCTTGAAACGGTAAAAATCTAGTAATACTGAATCATTCATAGAGAATCTCATAGTCATAAGAATAGCTCCTTTAAATCTTGATTTCATAGCACATACTTCTTTGAGACACTTATCTTAAGCATCTAAATCATGATATTCATACATAATGAGAGGTACTTCAATTGGAAGCATCCTATTTTATAAAACTGATTGATACTTTATCTAGCATCCTTGGTTCGTAAAATCCTTCATAACATAATGCATGCATATTGAAATAACTTAAATCGTGATCATAAACTACTTGCGTAGCATGGGTTCATGAAAATATCATTGAAAACACTAAATTATGATCAAATCATGCATAATAAGATCAATCATGAAACATAGACTTAAATTCAATAGAACCCATAAGAGAATCATGAAAACCCTAGAATTTGGTAGAATCATTAATGAGAAATTGAGGTTTCTTTGAGACTTAATGGGTGAAGAAGAACCTATTGATGAAGTTCCATATACCTTGATAGAAACCCTAGGTGAAACTCTTCAATGAAGGCTTGAAATCCTTGGAACCCTTGATTGCTTGAGGAAGAAGACTTGATAGAGAAATTTGGAGTTTGAGAGAATGAGGGTGAATGGGGTGGTTAGGGTGATTAGGAACCCCTTAACGTCTTCAAAATAAAACCAAAACGATATAGCATAAGAATTAAAAGAGTAAAATGACCTAACTACCCCTAAAAATAACTGACGAACTACCATTTACAGGCACCACCCACAGATTGTGCATCCTTACGCGGACCGTGAAGCCTCCCATCCTATCGAAGACAAAAATGCCAAGTATCTAATCTACCATTCCACGACCGGGTCATTATTCATTAAAAGAAATAATTTCCATATAAAGTTATAGTTGCAAAGTATGATGATGCTAAGGTAAAAAATGAAAACATAACATAAACCTAGACATCAACTATAATATGTCTATGAAGCCTGTAGCATAATCTGAATAACAATGTTTACTAGGACAGGGACTCAACATACCCATAACTAGAAAGTTGAAATAAATAATTCTCTAGAGCAATGTGGGACTCACCAGTAGCTAAGATGAAAAATCCTACTTGATAGCTTGATCATGATGATACGCATCATAAAATGTAGTGTCACTAATATAAAGGGACGTAAGTATATATGAAATAGTACGCGTATGTAAAATAACATGGAATGAAACATAATAGGGACATCAAACAGAAGGGCAACCAAAGAATATAAGACAGAGTGGAATCGAAGGATTCAAATCATGGGGTTGACCTTATTGTTTTCATCTTTCATCATTATTGAAATCATTATGGGAATTTCTTAGCATAACCATGGAGTTAAATATCTGCTCGATCAGCTAAGTCATCCCTTTTCTTATCGGGGTATGAGACATACATAACATGTTTGCTATCAACGATTCATAAAAATGCCATATCATGGCACCATATAAGATTCGCCCGACCCAAAAGAGTGATCTAAAACTTTTGTTGGGATACATAGTTTTAGGCACTTTTTATATAAACTTATGCCTTCTCGCATTAACAATATCACTCCCAATTCATTACATGAAAAAGTTTATATATATCAAGAAATCAGGAATCATACTTAGCTCGAAAGCTCATAAATCATGGTATGTGTTGTGTGCATCATATTGCCAAAATCATTAGTTAAATCATGGTCCATAAATCAAAGTCATGTAAATCATGTCATAATACCAAAAAGTTAATATTTTGAAGAAAAATTACGGTTCTTACGATGTCATAATTTGATAGAAAATCATGGGCTCATAGGTTTTGATCATGAAGAGAATTTAGAATGATGGTAACGAGTTCATGACATTCGCTGTGAATTAACGTGAGCAAGAAAATAGGCTTTCACAACTTGGCATGCTCATTCATTGAGGAGAACTCATGCAAATGAAGAATATAAAAAACAATGATGTTCCCGCACGTAGAGGATAACCTTACTTACCTTAGTCTCTCCTGAACCATGGATAAAATTCCAAACTTGGCGAAGAACGCCCAACAATTCTACATTTGGCCTTTAAAAAGGATTTCTATGAAGACCTTAACCGTGTTACGAATCCATATATGAGTGTTAGAAACACTACAAAATACCTAGAATGGTGTGGGGGAACTTATCTCGGTGTGGGGGGATTTTGAGAGGAGAAATGAGTCGTCGTAGGAGTTTAAAAAATGAAGAACAAGTTAAAAGTTCAGAAAAATGTGGACTAGGTTCAATTTATAGACCTGGGGTCTGGTGCGACACGATACCACAATGGGCAATGCGTCGTACTACCCGCTACATTCCACACTTAGCCAAATTTCCAAAGTGGCCACTACCTTTCATCATGGCGCAATCTTCATCATTAATTGTGAACTTCACTGCGATGGCCGGCTTCACATCACGGTCCTTATCCCCACCAACACACAAAAAATGTTTCCCGTTTTAGGCAAAGCATGCATAGTTTAATTTCTTGTATAGAACTCAATTTGATGGGTTACTACATAAACATGAACATGGTGTCTGGCATAACCACACATTCTTATTACCACCGCACCATTTGTCTAAATCTACTCTTTACCAATGGGCCTTAATTAGTGAGGTGTTACAAGGTCCACTTAGATGTATCAAAGCGGATATTGCTAAACTTGTTTCTGACTATTGACTTATATTAAGTGAAGGTTGGGCATTGATAACCCGCATGCTTACTTCAAAATCTAGAGATCTCGAAGTGGAAAGGGCAATAATTACCATGGTCGTAGTAACTAGGCTAACTCAGGCCTTTAAAGGTTGTGAATATGTATGGTTCTTATTGGTCCAACTATGTGTATAGTGGAGTGAGATATGAACAAATATACACGGACAAAACTAACTTTTTTTGGGCAAAATATCCCAAATTGGATTGCAAAAGCATATGGCATGACACCTTAGCCTAATCTAAGGTAGCACATAAAATTTCTTAAGAACACTAAAGAAACTTTGAGGCGCTTTATTATTTGGACACGTAGGGTCAAGTTCATTTTTCTATAATTATTTCAAGGGCTTCAAGTTTGTTTAAGGAAGCATAATCAAATTATTCCTAGATTAAGATTTATAAGTCTTGGAACTTAGGTCCAGGGGCGGCTCTATGCTTTAGAAAATAAGGCCTTTGCCTTAGGCCCCCAAATTTCGGGGGCCCCAAATTATTGTCAAGAATAAATTATGTGTTTAAACTTTTATAGAAAAAATAATTATTTATGATAAAAAAGTATAATTTTTTTTTAAATAAATTATTTTATCCACTTTAACATCTTTTGTACTTTGTTAAAAATAAAAATTAATAGTGAAAAGTGTTGAACAAAGTGAATTACAAATTCTTTTTTATTTCTTTTTAAATTTTAGTTTCAAGCATTACTATAAGCATATTAAAATGAGGTATATCAAGTCATCAACTTCTTGAGTCAACTTCTATGGTTCTAACTCTTATTTTTATTTAATATTTATCAACTTATTACTTATAGCATTATGTTAACAATACATATAAATTGTCTCACTTAAAGCATGTTTTTCAATGTTGAGTTGATAAAATCATACCTAAAACTAGTAACTGAAAAAAACAATATTAAGTACTAGTAATTTTCATCTAAATAGTGTAATTTTTTTTTTTTTGAATAAATACATATATGAAGTATATTTATTATTTTAGGCCGCGAATTGAAATTTTGTTTTAGGCCCCCAATTACGTTGAGCCGCCCCTGCTTAGGTCAAGTTCATTTGTTACCATAAGTAAGTGTTTTTCGATCTTTTTTGGTCCATAAACACTCTTAGTTTAACACAACATGACCTCGTCAGCCAAATAAAAATATATCCTTGCACATCAAGATGACTAAGTTCATCATATGTATAAGCGATACGCATGCCCAAGTTAGTGTTCAAGTATGGTGTGTCAGATATAACTTCTTCAATGAGACTTTTGCCTAAGGATGTGTTTAGACTTGAGGGAACATGTTTAGGTCCATTGTTAGGAATTAAAATATACTCCCTCCGTCCCATTTTATATGAGATACTTTGACTCGGCACGGAGTTTAAGAAAGAAAGGAAGACTTTTAAAACTTGTGGTCCAAAATGAATGATAGAAACTTGTGTGGTTGTAAATCATTTCATTAAGGATAAAATAAATATTTTATCGTTAGATTGTTACTTTATATAGAAATATGTCATTCTTTTTGGGACTGACTAAAAAGGAAAGTGAGTCATATAAATTGGGACAGAGGGAGTAATTGTCTTGTATTCACGCCAAGTCTTCATTGATAGATCACATCAAGGCCACTTAGGATGAAAGGTGGCACAACTATTGAGTACTTGTCTTTCCCTTTTTGTGAGAAATATAAGAGAAACATATTATTGAATTATGTATGTACATGATTACATTTAACCCTAGTTATAGACACTTCGTTACAATCCTTATCCAAAAAGAATTCCATCTACTATTCCTATTTAAATTCTATCACTCGCCCTCAAGTTGGTGCATGCAAGTCATATGTAATGAACTTATTTCAGATGTAATTATTGTGAGGACCAAAGAGAGACTTGGTGAAGATACGTGCAAGCTAATCACTTGAATTCACAAATTTTATAACAATATCATCTCAGGATAGCTTTACTCTGACAAAGTGACCGTCAATCTCAATGTGCTTAGTCCTCTCATGAAAAACCGGATTTGATGCTATATGAAGGGCCGCTTGGTTATCACACACAAGTTTCATCTTCTTTATTTCTACAAATTTTAGCTCTCTTAATTAGCAGTTGTTTTAAGCCTCGTTCCTCAAAGAGTAGTCATTTACCTAGAGCTTACTTTATGTATCACAGAGGACAAACAACTACATCCCAATGACTATCACAATGGGAAGTCATAAACTTCCTTTCACTTGGTTTGAACCATCTAATTGGAGAACGACACCACCTACTATACAAAGCCTAAGACACCGCCATCTGAATACCAGATTGGTAACTGTTACATAGGCAAACTCCACCAAAAGGTAACTAATTATCCGATGAATTCAAAAGTCAATGGCACATGATCTCAAAATGTCCTGCAAGATCTGAATGACTCGCTTAGAGTTCCCATCAGTCTGCACATGAAATGTTGTGATGAACTCGACCTAAGTACCCAACGCTTTTTTTAAATTGTAATTGAGTTGTGAACTATGACCCTCCGTCAGAAATGATGGAAGCATGTACACCATGCAACTGAACTATATCATGGATGTAGATATTTGTTAATGCTCCAATGTGTGAATAGGCTGTTCCGAAATGAAATGTGCGGAGTTTGTGAAACTGACTACAATTACTCAAACAGACGAATGCTTAATTCCTCAAAGTGCAACACAAGCCTATCTACCACAAAGTTCATGGTGATCTTCTCCAATTTCCACTCAGGATTAACCAGATTCTGACTTATCCCCCCAGGTTTCAGATGTTCATAGTTTACTTTCTGACAAGTCAAGCAACGAGTTATATGGTTAAATATGTTTGTTTTCATTCTTCTCTACCAGAAATGCCTCTTCAAGTCTTGACCCATATTTGTAGCCCCTAGATAGATTGAATAGCAGGAACTATGAGCTTTCTCTATAATAGTCCATCTCAAATCCCCATATATATTGGGCACACCAAGTCTACCATCAAGTCTCATTGACTTATTCAGGTTCGAGAATCACCTTCTTTGCCTGTCCCTGGTCCACTTTCTACTTGAGCTTAAGCAAACAGGGATCCCATTTAGATTGTAACACCGTATCTTATAGAGTTTGTACGATGATGGGGCTGCGGTGATGCTCATTTATTTGTTGCAGTGTTTGTCATATCTATGATGTATTCGTTATATGATGGTTTATCACTATTGCAAAAAAGCATTACCACTATATTTATGAATACTCTCTACTAGCATGTTTCCCAACTTGCCCCTTTATAGAATAGCTATTGGTAAGCGTTATCAATTCACTAAGCTAGCTAACTCACTTTTACGTTATTATTGTTTTACAGAGACAACTATTGACATAGATGAGAACCCCCAGCGAAGTTGATAGTATTGGTGAATCTCACATTGGTTCAAGCTAAGGGGGCCTTTATCATTTATTGTTGTGTCCTTCCTTTATAACTCGTAATATTGCTCCATTCATTAGTTTCATGTGTACTTTGTTCATCATGTTACTTATAAGTGTTCATCATAGAAAGTTAGTAAGATCATTTGTAGAATAGATTACTCAAATGAGAATACAGATAGAATATGGGTGCTCTTCAATGCATAATATTGAGAACGCCAATTGGTGATGACTTTTTTTCGAGTGCTGCTTGTGTTGTATGATTCTAGCTGAGACAGGTAAATTTGGATAGCTCTAGAAATAGGGGAAACTCTGTCAAATTTTTATGTAAAATTTGGGGCTCTTCTCCTGGCCTTGAATTGGGTTGCTGACATTTTACTAGTTAGCAAATTTAAAATGCACAAATAAAATTGGGATTTACATATTGGATGTAATGCTGCAAAGATGACGAGCAGAGTATTTTACCTGTGTTTGTTGAATATCAAGTTCTTGTGATAGAACAACATGATGATGTTGTGAAGGCAGGGTGTTACAAGTGTATTCCATCATCAGCTATAAATCATGACAATATTTATGTCATTTTTTCAAGAAAAATTGTGAGGCAATATGTAATGAAAGAGGCATTTTGAAAAATGATTTACCTGAATGCAATGCAGTATGCCTGAATGCTTTTACTTGCCTATTCTCTGTTTTCTTTGAAAAATGGTGGAATGGCTTAATCATTCTATTAGATGTACATGCAATTACTTTTGGTCATTTCCTTAGTAAATTCAATGACTTTTTGGCCATTTCCTTGGTACAATAGTACCAAAAATGGTGGATTGATATGCTAGTTTTGCCTCAGGCTATTGAGTGTACAACTCTACATGACTACATCACTTACATAATCTTTTATTGCTTGGTATTAATTCAATTGGCCACTTAACTATCTGAATCTATTGCTTGGTATTAATTATTTAATTAGACCTTATTAATCAAATGATCACTTAACTATCTGAATCTACCTACTAAAATTGTGTTCTTTTTTTTAAAAAAAAAAATGGAAAAACTTTATGAAGTAGTTTTGAATAACTAAGTATTGAACTCTAATTAATTATTCATGTATTTTAGATGTACATGCAATGGCTTTTTGCCACTTGTGTACCATTTAACTATTTCATTGGTTTAACTCTACATCACTTTTCCAATCTTGTAGGAGTACTTGATATTTAGATTATTTTGCTGCTATGCACAAGTGTCTTACCCCCAACGATCCCAAATACTATGTCCTATTCATTTGAAATTTCAACTTAGATTGCAAGTACAAAATTAAGAAAATAACCATTCAACCACTCAAATTCTAAGTTCCCTACATAAATAGGGGTGGATCTGACCTGAACCCCTTCAGCAAAATATTACATTGTATATATAAGATAATTTTTTAATGTCTATATATATAGATTTTTGAATTTCCTAAACACAACACTAGTGGTTAGATGAGTAGTTTAGGGGATTTAAAATCACCTTCCAAACTAATACGGCATACATTGTTAACGTTTACCAACACATAGGTGTTCTAAATTCCTATAACGCAATTTCGGAAGGAGTCGGTACTTGGACACTGAATCCCTTCGGACCTGGAGTATGTGTGACGTGTCAAAAATTAGACCCATTAGTCAAATGCAATTCACATCCCTCCCCATATAATCTGGATTGGTTTGCATCATCTTGTTATGAAGAAATTGTACTGGTGAAATAACCCAGAAGCGTAAGCTCTTCTTGAAATTATACATACCATCATTAGTGTATATATTACGTAAAATCTATTGTTGTTTGTTTATAAAAAGATCAAATTTGTTTTTTGGTATCTTCTTCAAATTTCAAGTACTTTAAAAAATCAATACTTTTTGAAAATTACTATATCAACTTATCAAATTCAGTGCAACACTATTTCAATATCATTATAAAACTTTTTGAGTCAGCTTAATTATTCTAGATTTATATTATATTTTTTTCGTTGAAAATTTACATTGTTTATTCTTACTTCATAAGGTCCTTGTATATCATATCATCTCTACACCTTATTGATTACATTGATTATGTTACAGTTATTTAATTTATATATCTCAATTAAAAAAATAAGGTCTCTCTATAAAGTTTGACTTTAGGCTCCCAAACTTGTTGAGATGACCTGATTTAGGTAAATCGATAATCCATTAAGCCTGTAGTAATTTACTACTTTACGCATACATAAATATTAAGTATTAATCTCAATGTCTTACTAGTTACTTTCTTTGTCCTTTAGACTTAAAGTCACACTTTTCTATCTTTGAATTCACAACTTCACATTATATAAAACGTCAACACCTAAAGTAAGAACCCTATTCCTCCTAATTTTTATTTATGTTACGCTTGTATAGTTCTTTTCATGTTAGTTATTACTGTTTCTATTTTATGAGCATTTGTAAAGTTATATTATTGTCTTGTCATGTCAAATTACTGGAGAAGTTGTATATTTATTTTATAAGAATTTTCTTATTGGTTAAATAAAAAATCGAACCGATAAGAACCAAAATCGATAAATCAAAAACTGATAAAAATATCTTATTGATTTGACTATTGATTTAGTGTATTTGAAAATCGAAAACCGATAAGCCGAACCAATAATACATAAAATCGAATCAAACTGAACGATGCACACATCCCGCATGGCATAAGTTCGTCCCATTAAATAATTTGTTGTTTATATATATCAAAATAGTTTTAAATTATTTATACAAGTACTTTTTAGTATTCTCTTGTCACAATTTCTAAACTCACATATTTGATCTCCCTATGTCAGTCTTTTAGTGGAAATTGTAAGTTAAGCAGCCAATTAAAATTACAGTGGAAATTGTATAAATTTTTTTACGAGAAAATTACATGGAAAAAACAAACTTATATCAATAAGTTACTTAAAATAGCTACTGTTTACTTTATTTATCATTCACCACCTGTTCTTTGTCATAATTATGCTTGTCAGTTTTGTATAAGCGTGCTTCTTTTTACCGGGTTCACACGCTACTTGTTTGTTTCTACATATTTTTTCTTTTAACCTTTTTCACCCTAAATTCAAATTTTCAATCTCTCCCTCTCAATTTGTTCTCCCAGATTTTTCAGGTAATTGTTTTGCCGGTTTCAGACTTATTTCATTATTTTGTATTTGTATATTATGTGAATTTTTTTGTGCCTTTTCAATTTTTTGGTTTGATACATCCAAAAGCATGGATGAAGAAGAAACACCTTCTAAGAGAATCACAACAGGTATACAACCGAATCAACATTTTTTGGATGATTTTCTATCTTTCTCTTTGGATTTAACTCAGGATTTTCAAGAAATTTCAGAATCCATTGCTAAATCTCGAATTAATCAACAAGAGGGTATGTCGAAGTCTGGTAATACCCCACTGAAGATGCAAGAAGTCATGCATGTTGCAAATTCAAAAGGAAAAACCCAAAAAGTGGATAAACATAAAGAAGACAAATCAGTTGATGTTTTGACTTCAAAGAAGAAGCGTAAAGTAAAAGAGATTGCATCTACAAGCAATAAACAAGACAAATCAGTTGATGTTTTGATTTCAATGAAGAAGTGTAAAGTAAAAGAGATTGCATCTACAAGTAATAAAGAAGATGCCCAATCTGATTCAGTTGAACAACTACATTTTGAAAGAATTGAGGTAATTTGTATAATATATAACTGTATATATGTTTGAAGTTCAGATCTAAAATTGTATGCATATCTGTAACTGTTTGAATATATTTGTACATGTATATACAAAATGAAATTCTATATATCAATAGTTGTTGTCATTATTTTGAAATTTGTATTATAACCCCACTTATTGGATGACGTAAGTAAGGTTTAGAACAACATGACATCACTTCTTATTTTCAAATTGTATAATTCTTTTTGTTTCACAGTTATATCCATATTTGTATAACTTTGTATTTGTATATAGATATTCACTTTGTATAACTCCGTATTTGTATGTATATATATATATATATATTCACTTTGTATAGCTTCAACTTTGTGTATAGATATTCAATTTGTATAGTTCTATATTTTTGTCACTATTTTGTTGTGTTGTATAATTATACATTTGAAATTGTATAATACATTTACATTATTTGTTAGGGAGTACAATTTATTCTCAAGGAAGATCCACTTTACACCCCACACATGCAATGCTATACCAATATTGGGGTAATTGATAAATTACGCTCCACATTGCCCGAAGTTGCGTTCAATCAATTTTGCACATCATCTTGTTTTGCTCAAATATCAAGCATGCATCGTTGTCATATTCAAGCACAACTGTTTAGATGTTTTATGTTGCGAGAGGTAGAGGGTAGTTCTACTGATGCCATTATGATTTACATAAATGGTACCACTCTACGTTTCACCCGTAGAGATTTCTGTCTTGTTTCTGGGCTTAAATGCAGTGATGATTGTCAGAATTTGTGTTCAACATTGAAGAACCAAATAGTATTCTTCAGATGTATTTTTCAGAAAAAAAGAGCATATCGAAAGCATAATTTGTTCAAAGTTTTAATAATAAGGTATGGGGTGACAACGTTGACGATGCATTGAAGTTTGGAATTCTGTATTACATTCTATCTGAAGAGCCAATCTCTACAAGAATTGAGCGAATCGACTTTGACTTGGTAGAATCTGGAATGTATATGGATTATCCGTGGGATAACAAAGCGTTTGAGGAGCTAACAAAAAATATACATGGAAAGATGAAAAGAACAGGGAAGTACTACAGAATTCATGGGTTTCCTATTGCTATGCAAGTTTTATTTTATGAATGTTGTTCACAGGTAGACAAAAATATTGTTGTTAATTAATCTGACCACATTCCTAGAATTCTCAACTGGGTCACCAAAAAAGATTATCCCCGCATCGAGTACTTCATGAAAGGAATGTTCCGTGATGTCAAAAATTTGATATGTTTTTTTGCCTATTTTTAATGTGTGTTGTTCTTTATTTTATATACAAATATTGTTTATCATATTCATACATATACAAATAGAACTTTCATTTTTATACATATACAAATATTGAGTTACAAGTGTTTATACATATACAAATTTTGTGTTCTTCATAAATAATGTATGTATTTACTCACTAATTTTATATATATAATTTATATGCAATCATTTTTTGTATAGATTTCAGATTACTTTTCGGAACATAACTCCAACCCCATTGGAAATTGCAATTATTCCATTGCCGTTGGAGTATGTCCAATCTGATACAGCTTCACCATCAATACCACCTTCCAACATTGAAGCAGATGATGTTATACAATCCCCTGATCTAGATGATGACTTTCAAGACCCACCAAAATCAATTAATAATAAGGGAAAGGAAAGGGTTGTATCTAATTCTGATATCTTACCTACCAAGAAGATGGTCAAACAATCTGTCCCGACTATACCAAAGAAGATCCCACCCAAATTTGTTCAAGATCATGATATAAAAAGGCCACAAACACGTAATGCCCCAGTCTCTCCATCAGTGAAGACTCGATGTGTGAGGCACACAAAGCAACCTGTTGTTGTTGTTGTAACCAAGCCAGTTATCAAATAATTACCTGTCAAACGTAAAAAAATGAATGATATAGGTATTACAACATCGAATAACGATTCATCTCAAATCACCATTTTGCGTCCTGAATTTGATTTATTCAAATTGTCTGTAAGTATAATACTATTGCACATATTGTTGTATATTTATTTTAAACATTTTAAAATTCATACCTTCATGTATTTCTAGGTTAAAGAAGAGTTTACAAATTTAATAAAGTTGATACAAGACAACTTCAATGTTGTATTGAATGCCATTAACACCAAAAAATCAACTGCCAAGGTTCTGTATTCAAACATATAATTACATTTGTTATATAAATTCAATTTTGTATGTTGAATTTATAAGAGTTCGTTTCAGGATTTTGATTTAGAAGTTCCACCGAAATATCCAATTGAGGGCATGCCGCAGTCACCTATACAGTCTCCATCTTCAAGTTCCAGACTACAACGTCCAGATGAAATGAATAACTTAGAGAACAATGAGGTAATTCAATATTATCTGAACGTATATGTGCAACTTTCAACTGTTTATTTCTATAATTACTTATATATACAAATTGAAATCTATATTTATTACACAACACCCATTTGTATAGTTGTTATACAATATATATTCATATGTTAATTTATGGCGTTCTTATTTATTGAAGGTCCCCGTAACAGATGAGTTGTCACTAGATCAGAAAAAAGAGGAGGTTTGATTATGTTCTTAACTTATGTTTTTGTATATGTATTTATGCTTTGAACTTTTATGTAAAAAGTCTATGTTTGCATACACATTTATTAAGAATTTGTTTTTTAAGCCTGTTGGTCAGTCTTTGAAGCTTCCTATCATTGATGAGTTATCACCGGATGAAAAGATTTCAGAGATTTGTTTTTACTTTTCTATTGTCTTTGTATACCTCTGTTTGTATTTGATATATTTTTAGAAATTAATTAAAAAATCCAAGACTGTTGGTCAGTCTTTGAAGGTTCTCATCACTGACGAGTTATCACCGGATGATACAATTTTAGAGGTTTGATTATGGCTTATATGATGTTTTTGCATACGTCTATATATATTGATAATTTTGTATAACTGATCGGCTCTTTTATTTATTAAGAGTTTGTGTTTATATTATTTTTAGCATGTTGGTCAAGATTTACCTCCTGAATATCGAGTAGATCCAAACACTACTAAAAAACTGCTAAAAAATAACGGAAGAAAAAGCTACGGACGGCGTCGCTCCAAAAAAGCGACGGACTAAGAGATGCCGTCCATCGCTTTTTAATTAAAATAATAATTTTTAAAATTATTTTACAAAAAGCGACGGACTGCATCTCTTAGTCCGTCGCTTTTTATTAAAAATAATTATTTACAAATTAAACAATAACCACGCTGTCCGTCGTTTAAATTTATTTTATTTTATTAATTAATTTTTAAAAAAACCGACGGACGGCATCTCTTAATCCGTCGCTTTTTGGTCAAAATATCTAGCCAAACATTTTTAAAAAGCGACGGACAACGTCTCTTAGTCCGTCGCTTTTTAATTAATTAATTGTTTTTTTAATTTTTGTTAAAAGCGACGGACGGCATCGCTTAGTCCGTCGCTTTTTTTTCGGGTATTTTTGCTAATTAACTATTTTATATAGATAGTGACGGAGTCCGTTGGTTTTTATTAAAAATAATTATTTATTATTTTAAAAAAAGTCACGCCGTCCGTCGCTTTTTATTAATTTTAATTGTTTAATTATTTTTTAAATTAGCGACGGACAACATCTTTATGTCCGTCGCTTCTTGGTCAAAATATCTGGTCAAATATTTTAAGAAAGCGACGGACAATGTCTCTTAGTCTGTCGCTTTTTGGTCAAAATGTTGGCCAAACATTTTTTTTAAAAAGTGACGGACATGGAGACGTTGTCCGTCGCTTTTTTAAAAATATATGCACTAGCAGACGCGATTTTCTCCATTTCTCCATATAAAAATAACAAAATCGAGAAATATTTTGATTTAATTTTATTTAAATCGTCTTCCGGATAATGGTTTTGTGTAAAATAAAAAACAAAAAAAATTATAATACCGACTTTCAGATGTCGGTAAAATTAAATAGTATGTAATAAATTAATATTTTCAATTAAATTTAAATAAATCGTTCTCCGAATGACGGTTTTATATAAGTTAAAAAATAATTTATTATAAAATACCGACCTCCCGATGTCAATATTATTTAATTAACATAATTATTTTTATTTATCTTAAAATTTAATGTGATATCGACCTCATGAGGTCGGTATTTTTTATTATATCTAATTACTTTTAATAAAAGCGACATCCGGAGGTCGGTATGTTTAAAATATTTGTATTAATCATAATTTTGCTATTGTGCATAATATTAAATTTTCATTTTACACCTACGATTAATTGTTCAAAAAGTGTAACAATTTTGTATACTTTTACAAATAAAATGTTAGAATTCGTGAAATAAATAAAAAAAATCTATAATCCATATTTAGAGTATGAAACTACGTTGATATGAATTAGGAGATAATTATACTTATATTTATAGAGTAATGTACAAATCCTATCAGTCCGTCGTCTTATCATAAACTTAATATCTCATGTCATGATGTAGTAGAGGTGAAGAGCTAGCATATAATTCATTCCAGTATGAAATGCGAGATAGTATTATTATATACGTTCGATCTTGAATGGATGTCAAGTGTAGTGATCACCTCCTAATTATGATGACATGTAAAGGATACTTCATCGAGTATGAAATACGTTGATTAATTATATATATATATTCCTCGAGTAGTTTAACAAATCAAGTCTTATATACTAGTGGTTCAGATATGAAATACATTATCAATTAAAGAAATATCAATGATCAATTAAAGGAGATTTATATATTAAATTTGATATTGATAAATTTTGTTGATCAATAAAATTAAATTTATATAATTAGAAGGTATATAATTTAAATTTATAAAATTAACTTGATCGATATATATATATATATATATATATATAATTTAACTACACATCAACAAAAGTTTAATTTAATAAATTTAATTTATCGATCAAGTTAATTATTTTATAAATTTAAATTGTATACCTTCTAATTATATATATGGCCAAACACATATACAACCCTTCTAACTTGTCCACATTTTTCATTTTGGCACTTTATCTTAGCCTTGTTCCATTTTAACCCTTGAACTCCATTTTTTATGTTCCATTTTAACACGAAATACTATTTTTATGATTTATTTATTTTTATATATATTCTTCAATTGCAACTTCTTATTTTAAATCGACACGTGTCATTTAATTTTAGTTAAAAAATTAAAAATTCACAAAAAATAATTCTTTTTAAAAAATAATAATTTCTTTTTAAGAGTGTTATGTATTTTTGTGTGAAAAATAACCGACGAAATTGTGTTGATTTTCTTTCTTTAAAATCACTGACAACCTTATAACAAAGTCAGTCGAGTTGTAACATTGTTTAGTAGTGTTATTTGCAATGAACAAGAGTCTTTTTTTAGAAGTGTTATTAACTAAGTCAATCGAGTCTTTTTGAAGATGGGTTTTTTTATTCGTCTTGATTTATATTAAAAATTAAAAGTGAGTATTTGCATTAAATTTAGATAGCCTAGATGATAAGAAAAAATAAATAAGTAGTGTTATTTAATTTGATTGAATGTTTAAGAAAGAAAATCAAAGAACTTTCGTCAATTTATTTTCATGCAAAAATACAGAGAAATATAAAAAAATAATATTATTATTTGAAATTTTTATGTTCGTTCGCAAATGTTTAATTTTTTTAATTAACACGCACACGTCTATATGTGTTTGGTATATATATATATATATATGTATGTATGTATGTATGTGTATGTAATTTTAATTAATAAAATCAACCTCAAAAGGTGAGTTTATATTAAAATAAATTAATAAATACCGACCTAAAGAGGTCGGTATATTTAAATAATTATTTTATTTAGATAATATCGACTTCACGATGTCGGTATGTTGACACCCAATTTTGACAGACCTATAACCCTTTCGAAAGTGCTATTTGGTTAAATACGTGTTTTTTTAAAAATATTCCGAGTTTAAATTTTTAATCGATTTTGTCTAAAAATTATATATTTTAGTTTGCATGCTTTATAAAATTATCGTAAATATTTTTAAAATTATAAGTAAAACTCGGAATAATTATTTTATTCAAATGTTTTAAAATTTAAGTGATTTTTATTATATAAAATGTTATAATATTTGTAGTATTTTAATTGGATAGCATTTCTTTAATTTTTCTCGAAATCATTTAATTTTTAGCTCATTCTAATCTAATTCCTTTCAATTTTAGCTTTTCCCTTATTCAATTCATTGCAATTCTAGCCACCTCAATCCAATTTCGTTTTTCAATTATAGCCTCTTATATCAATTTTAGTTGCAATTTTAGCCATCCATTCATTGAAATTATAACCCTTTTGTCCAAATTTTGAAACATTAGTTTAAATCTTAACCATCCATCCTTTAAGTGAATCCTAGATCAAATCCTAGCCGTTCATCTTAACTAATCCAATGGCTCAAATTAAATCTACTAACCTTCCTATTTTTGACCTAAAAAAGACCAAATCCTCTAATCCCTCTAATCTCTTCTCTCTAGCAGCCCTAGCTCCTCCGATCCTCCCGTCGCCCTCCCCCGCCGGCCTCCTCCCCCCGCCGCCCTCCTCTTCTCATCTCTTCTCTCCTTCCCTCCCGTCTCTTCTCACTGGCGAGACAAATCAGTATATCTCTCATCTCTCCAATCAACATCAACAGCCGGCGAGGAGAGCAACATCTCCGGCCAACTGACCCCGACGTCGATCCACTGCCCTTCTCCTTTAATTAAAGGTTAGCGTTTCATAATATCATTTTTAATTTCTTTCAATGTGAGTATTGAATTTGTTAATTAGTGTATTGAGTGTGTTTGGTATGAATCAAAGTATTGCTCAATTTTTTTTTTTACAATAAACTACTTAATTCAAATGTAGCCATAAAACAACTTGTTTAATTTATGGAAATTTTATTTTGTAGTTCAAATATGCATTTAATTAGTGTGTCTTTCACTTCACTAATTAATATGGCCCTATCTACGTTATTGGCTTCCACATTTTTTGCTCATTCAAATTTTGAATCTATATTTATTAAGGAAAGTATACACAATGACGTGACTACTATATAATTATTATTAGGGGTTTTTGATGGTTAGTTTGAATTAGGGATTATTTGATTGTTAGTTTGTGTTTGTTGATTGTGAAATGAAAATTTTAATGTTGGGGTTTGTTTGAATTAGGGTGTCTTAGGATTAGTTTGAAATTTGGTATTTCTTGAGTTAATTAGTTCGATTTTGAAATTGTAAGATTAGATTGAATTAGGGTATTTAAGGAGTTGTTTGAATTTAGGATTTTAGCACTAGTTAGATTTTGGGATTTTAGGACTAGTTTGAATTTGTGATTTCAAGACTAGTTTGAATTTTGAATTTAGGACTAGTTTGAATTATTATTGAAGTTGAACTTAGAATTTGAACATGAACTTGAACTTGAACTTAGAATTTGAAGTTAAACTTAGAACTTGAACTTGAAATTAGAACTTGAACTTGAACTTAGAATTTGAACTTGAAATTAGAACTTGATGTTGAAATTAGAACTTGAACTTAGAATTAGAACTTGAACTTGAACTTAGAAATTGAACTTGAAATTAGAACTTGAAATTTGAATATTGAATTTGTTAATTAGTGTATTGAATTAGAACTTGAACTTGAACTTATAATTTGAAGTTAAACTTAGAACTTGAACTTGAACTAGAACTTGAACTTAAACTTAAACTTAGTTATTGAAGTTGAACTTAGAATTTGAACACAAACTTGAAATTAGAACTTGAACTTAGAATTAGAACTTGAACTTGAAATTATAAATTGAACTTGAACTTAGAACTTGAAATTAGAACTTGAACTTAGAACTTGAACTTAGAACTTGACTTGAACTTAGAACTTGAACTTGAAATTAGAACTTGAACTTAGTTATTGAAGTTGAACTTAGAATTAGAACATGAACTTGAAATTAGAACTTGAACTTAGAATTAGAACTTGAACTTGAAATTATAAATTGAACTTGAACTTAGAACTTGAAATTAGAACTTGAACTTAGATTTTGACTTGAACTTAGAACTTGAACTTGAAATTAGAACTTGAACTTGAACTTATAATTTGAAGTTAAACTTAGAACTTGATGTTGAAATTTGAACTTGAACTTGAACTTAGAATTAGAACTTGAACTTGAACTTAGAATTAGAACTTGAACTTGAATTAGAACTTGAACTTAGAACTTGAACTTAGATTTTGACTTGAACTTAGAACTTGAACATGAACTAGAACTTGAACTTAAACTTAGTTATTGAAGTTGAACTTAGAATTTGAACACGAACTTGAAATTAGAATTAGAACTTGAACTTAGAACTTGAACTTGAAATTAGAATTTGAACTTGAACTTAGAATTAGAACTTGAACTTGAAATTATAGATTGAACTTGAACTTAGAACTTGAAATTAGAACTTGAACTTAGAACTTGAACTTGAAATTAGAATTAGAATTTGAACCTGAACTTAGAACTTGAACTTAGATTTTGACTTGAACTTGAACTTAGAATTTGAAGTTAAACTTAGAACTTGAACTTGAAATTAGAATTTGAACTTGAACTTAGAATTTGAACTTGAACTTGAACTTGAAATTATAAATTGAACTTGAACTTAGAACTTGAAATTAGAACTTGAACTTAGAACTTGAACTTGAAATTAGAATTTGAACTTGAACTTAGAATTTGAACTTGAACTTGAACTTAGATTTTGACTTGAACTTAGAACTTGAACTTGAACTTGAAATTAAATTAGAATTAAAACTTGAAATTAGAACTTGAATTAGAACTTGAACTTGAACTTAGAATTTGAAACTTAGAACTTGAACTAGAACTTGAACTTAGAACTTGAACTTAAACTTAGTTATTGAAGTTGAACTTAGAATTTGAACATGAACTTAGAATTTGAACATGAACTTGAAATTAGAACTTGAAATAAGAATTAGAACTTGAACTTGAAATTATAAATTGAACTTCAACTTAGAACTTGAACTTGAAATTAGAATTTGAACTTGCACTTAGAACTTGAACTTGAACTTAGAACTTGAACTTGAACTTAGAACTTGAACTTTGAACTTAGAATTTGACTTGAACTTGAAATTAGAACTTGAACTTGAACTTAGAATTTGAAGTTAAACTTAGAACTTGATGTTGAAATTTGAACTTGAACTTGAACTTAGAATTAGAACTTTAACTTGAACTTAGAATTAGAATTTGAACTTGAACTTAGAACTTGAAATTTGAGTATTGAATTTGTTAATTAGTGTATTGAATTAGAACTTGAACTTGAACTTAGAATTTGAAACTTAGAACTTGAACATGAACTAGAGCTTGAACTTAAACTTAGTTATTGAAGTTGAACTTAGAATTTGAACACGAACTTGAAATTAGAACTTGAACTTAGAATTAAAACTTGAACTTGAACTTAGAACTTGAAATTAGAACTTGAAGTTAGAACTTGAACTTGAAATTAGAATTTGAACTTGAAATTAGAACTTGAACTTGAAATTTAACTAATTTTAGAAGTTTTCGTGCTAGGCAACTGAGGAAGCTCAACATCTAAAAAAGTTGATACAAGACTATATTGCTTCTTTCATCAAAGTAGGAGATAAGGTTGGTGCTTCTAAATTTCTAAAGTTCAAGTACAATTGTTTTCAATAATGTGTTTGTGTCCATCTAGTATTGATATTTAGCTTTAATTTTATGATAATATTTTTGTGTCCATCGATTGTTTGTTAAGCATAAGTACCAACACTAGTTGATCCTATTGATGACAAAATTGATTTTCTTGCAAGATCGATTTGTGTCCATCTAGTGTTGATACTTAGTTTTAAATTTAGAAATAATATATTTGTTAAGCATGAGTACCAACACTAGTTGATCCTATTGATGACAAAATTGATTTTCTTGCAAGATCGATTTGTGTCCATCTAGTGTTGACACTTAGCTTTAAATTTAGAAATAATATATTTGTTAAGCATGAGTACCAACACTAGTTGATCATATTTATGACAAAATTGATTTTCTTGCAAGATCGATTTGTGTCCATCTAGTGTTGACACTTAACTTTAAATTTAGAAATAATATATTTGTTAAGCATGAGTACCAACATTAGTTGATCCTATTGATGACAAAATTGATTTTCTTGCAAGATCGATTTGTGTCCATCTAGTGTTGACACTTAGCTTTAAATTTAGAAATAATATATTTGTTAAGCATGAGTACCAACACTAGTTGATCCTATTGATGACAAAATTGATTTTCTTGCAAGATCGATTTGTATCCATCTAGTGTTGACACTTAGCTTTAAATTTAGAAATAATGTATTTGTTAAGCATGAGTACCAACACTAGTTGATCCTATTGATGACAAAATTGATTTTCTTGCAAGATCGATTTGTGTCCAACTAGTGTTGACACTTAGCTTTAAATTGAGAAATAAGTTAAATTAAAAAAATGTGGTTTTGTTGATGGATTTAGTTGTTGGAATTAAGTCAAAACTAAACTAGTTAAAGTTGTTAAGTTGTTTAAATAAGTTAAATTAAATAATATGGTTTAGTTGGTGGATTTAGTGTTGTATTAAGTCAAAACTAAACTAGTTCAAGAGTTAAAGTTGTTTAAATAAGTTAAATTAATTAATGTGGTTTAGTTGGTGGATTTAGTGTTGTATTAAGTCAAAACTAAACTAGTTAAAGAGTTAAAGTTGTTTAAATAAGTTAAATTAATTAATGTGGTTTAGTTGGTGGCTTTAGTGTTGTATTAAGTCAAAACTAAACTAGTTAAAATTGTGAAGTTGTTTAAATAAGTTAAATTAATTAATGTGGTTTAGTTGGTGGATTTAGTGTTGTATTAAGTCATAAATAAACTAGTTAAAGTTGTTTAAATAAGTTAAATTAATTAATGTGGTTTAGTTGGTGGATTTAGTGTTGTATTAAGTCAAAACTAAACTAGTTCAAGAGTTAAAGTTGTTTAAATAAGTTAAATTAATTAATGTGGTTTAGTTGGTGGATTTAGTGTTGTATTAAGTCAAAACTAAACTAGTTCAAGAGTTAAAGTTGTTTAAATAAGTTAAATTAATTAATGTGATTTAGTTGGTGGATTTAGTGTTGTATTAAGTCAAAACTAAACTAGTTAAAGAGTTAAAGTTGTTTAAATAAGTTAAATTAATTAATGTGGTTTAGTTGGTGGATTTAGTGTTGTATTAAGTCAAAACTAAACTAGTTAAAATTGTGAAGTTGTTTAAATAAGTTAAATTAATTAATGTGGTTTAGTTGGTGGATTTAGTGTTGTATTAAGTCATAAATAAACTAGTTAAAGTTGTTTAAATAAGTTAAATTAATTAATGTGGTTTAGTTGGTGGATTTAGTGTTGTATTAAGTCATAAATAAACTAGTTAAAGTTGTTTAAATAAGTTAAATTAATTAATGTGGTTTAGTTGGTGGATTTAGTGTTGTATTAAGTCAAAACTAAACTAGTTAAAGAGTTAAAGTTGTTTAAATAAGTTAAATTAATTAATGTGGTTTAGTTGGTGGATTTAGTGTTGTATTAAGTCAAAACTAAACTAGTTAAAATTGTGAAGTTGTTTAAATAAGTTAAATTAATTAATGTGGTTTAGTTGGTGGATTTAGTGTTGTATTAAGTCAAAACTAAACTAGTTCAAGAGTTAAAGTTGTTTAAATAAGTTGAATTAATTAATGTGGTTTAGTTGGTGGATTTAGTGTTGTATTAAGTCAAAACTAAACTAGTTAAAGAGTTAAAGTTGTTTAAATAAGTTAAATTAATTAATGTGGTTTAGTCAATACTAAACTAGTTTTAGGACTACTACTAGTAAAATTATTATTAAATTATATTTATAATATAATTGAATATCTATATTTTTGTAGATGGATCATCGTTTGTGGATGTATAATATGCATTATGAAACTGGTGTTGGTTTGAAACCTGAGTTTATTGACGGTATTAGAAATTTTATTGAACATACAATGACTCTTGACATTTTCAAGATTAATGGATTGGTTAGGTGTCCTTGTAGTGTATGTAAGTGCTTAAAATTTTTCGAACCAGATAGAGTTATGGTTCATTTGTACCGTAATGGATTTAAGCCTAGATATTTTGTATGGATTGATCATGGAGAAAGTGATGGATTGGATGGTATCTTTTATAATTCGATGCATGTTGATGTATATAATATGGTTGCACCACATGGCCAAATTAGGGTTGAACATGATAGAGTTCATGAAATGATCAATGATGCTTTCGGGGTTCAAGGTGGAATGGAATCGGAACAATATTTTGATGAAGCTCCTAATGAAGAAGCAAGACACTTTTATGATCAATTAGAAGAGTCTAGTCGTCCACTATGTGACGGGAGTCCGCATTCTGCTTTGTCAGTTGACGGTGTTCAGATTGCTGCTATGTCGGATCAAATAACTAAACTTACAGCGGCACTAGCAGAGTCGGAGCGAAAAAGAGTAGCTGAACAACAAAGCATGAGTGAGACCGTTCAGCAAATCAAAGAACAAGTGATGAACCTCGCTCGTCGACCAACTACTTCGGCTCCCGATGACACCGACGACGAGAGTGATGAGGATGATTTTGTAGATCTCACTCCCTAGTTTAGATCTCTGGACATTTATGAACTTTTTGAAATTTTAAAACGAATTTTAAAAGACTTTATAAGTCTTTAATTTATGATTTAAATACTTTTGAATGTTATTTTAAGTTTGTTATTTTATGTTTTGTTTAGACTGTTTATAATTGTGTGTTTTTGATTGGGTTGAATAGTGTAGAATTGAATTGAATTGAATTTGCAGGTGGGCAGCAGAAGCTGAGATCTGCTACTGTCAAATATTGCAGAAAAAGCGACGGACAGCGTGGTTTAGTCCGTCGCTTTTTTGAGTTTTAATTTTTTTAAAAACCCAGAAAAGCGACGGACAGCGTGGTTTTTTCCATCGCTTTTTTGGGTTTTTAAAAATAAAATTTCCAGAAAAGCGACGGACAGTGTCCTTTTATACGTCGCTTTTCTGGGATTTTCAAAAAATAAATTTCCAGAAAAGCGACGGACTGCGTTGCCCTGTAGAAATTTTAAAAAAATGAAAATTAAAATAAAGCGACGGACTCCGTCGCTTTTTTAAAAAAATTCAAAAAAAAATATATTCGAAAAGCGACTCAGTCCGTCGCTAAAAGAGACGCAGTCCGTCTCTTTCTTAGCGACGTAGTCCGTCGCGTTTTTTGCGACACAGTCCGTCGCTTTTTGAAAAACGACGGAAGTGACTGCGTCGCTTTTCCGTCAATTTTGACCAAAAAAGCGACGCAGTCCGTCGCTTTTGACCGTCGTTTTTTGACAATTTTTTAGTAGTGAAATTTCATGGATGATCATTTAGAAGTTAACAAAAACTCAGTGGTACGTCTGTTGTTTTTGTATTATTTAATGTAAACATATTTTTATACTTGATTATTTTGATTTTATATAGGATGTCCTTGTCAACGATGAATATGTACCTGATCAAATAGAAGATGTTCAAAAACAAGATTCCACTGTTGGTGTTGATCAATTAGATGATAACATGCAAAACGCTAAAGAACACATCATATGTGTTGCACCGATTCAGATGCTATCTCATGTTGATGCAAGCTACAATAGAGTCTTAACTGAATCTCCGATACTGATTCCTGGTCTACAACTTTCGAGACTCAACCCAGAAAGAAGTATTGTCTTACATTCAGGGGCAGGAGTGGTGGATGAAATACCAATCCATCGAATTAGGCGTCCAGGTCGATATAATACATCGCCATACATTACAACTTTTAAATCTTCTTGTGGTATAATTTCAACTTTATACATTTATTTTTATTTATACATATACAATCATGATTTATACAGTCTAACAATTACTTATTATCTCATTTCAGGTAGTTCTTCAAAGTTGCCTGTAATCTTTGATCAAAAACATCCATTTGATTCTATTAGTGGAACACATGATACATCGCTATATACCAATTTTGGAAATGGTTAAGAGAAGGTCTTCTTGCTAGACACTAAAACAAGTAAGTGTACATTTATATAATAAAAATTAAATTATACCACTCATGTTTAATTTGTATAATATATTTAATTTCACAATTATGTATATTACATATCAGTTGTACATAACCTTTTAACTCAATAATAGAAAAAATACTGATGATCGATACAAAAAGAAACAGAGTACCTTAAAAGAGCACATGAATTTTGGTATATGCATTGTTTCTGACAAGAATTAGTTCTACAAACTAGCTAACCCTGGACAATTGCTGGATGATTCGGTATAACTTTTGCTCCATTTTTTTTACAATATAAATTCATTACATTTGTATAATATTTTTTTTACTTTAATTCCTACAACACATAAATATGATATTGTACTATTTGAGGAAAAAGGGAAAGCACAATCCTAGCAGCATATACACCTTCATCACTGTTGACTGTTATTTTAACATGCTGATTCACAACATTTGGGATGTATATTTTGGAACCAATACTCTTGCATCTAAGGCTAGCTATGAAGAGGCTGTTCTTGAATATATTAATGGATATAGGATGCACGTTGTTGTGCCATGGTTTACTGTTGATAATATATTCATTCCGGTTAATGTGAAGGAGAGATTACATTGGGTATTGATTGTTGTGCCTTTTAACGAACGTTGTATACACTGGTATATGATTCACTCAGAGATGCCATTCACGTTTCACACGTACTCACTCAGATAAAAAAGTATGCACAACTTACACCCATGTATCTTTTAATGTCTGAATTTTATCAAAAGAAAGGATTGTATGTATTTTCACACCCGAAATACAAATTGCACACAAATTTTGATTCTTTTGACATCGTTCATGTGAATGATATCCCTCGGCAACCTCAAGGCAGCTTGTAAGTTATTATACACTTATTCTTTTTTGATGACCTTCTTTTTTCATAATTCAACTGTTGAAAAACACCTTGTATTTTTGTGGATTTGTATATAAGGATTGTGGTCTATACATTTCAACATATGCAGAGTTCTTGAGTGATGGCAATGGCATTTCAACAGGTCCATTTGATCCTGATTTAATGCGTAGAAAATATGCAGTGCTGTGTGGAATTATGGCATGCTCAAAATTTAAGCTGAGGCGATTAGTGACAGTGAGGCACCAGACAAGCCAATCAGATCAAACGTTGATGTGGATAGTAGTGAACGTATCACAATCATTTAGTTTTATTGTTTTTTTGGAATTTTTGTATT
This sequence comes from Solanum verrucosum, assembly GCF_900185275.1. Lineage (NCBI taxonomy): Eukaryota > Viridiplantae > Streptophyta > Magnoliopsida > Solanales > Solanaceae > Solanum > Solanum verrucosum. The sequence goes on along the minus strand of NW_026020104.1, from coordinate 2,572,786 downwards.
CGCAGTAATACTTTTTGAATATTTCAATTTGATGGGAACAACATTTTGTTGGCTCTATTATTTTGTTTAATGAACTCAGTTTTGTGTTTTTATTTGTTGATGTTTCATATATTATACAATTTTTTTCGTGAATATAAACTGATATATACTAATTTATACAAATGAATAGTTTGACATATTATACAATAATTTTTGAATAATTATACAACTTAATTGAGAAATCATTATACAAACTCAATTATTACTATAGAATACAAACTGACAGTAAATTTCTACAAATAACAAAAATTTATATCAGTTGTCTTCTTAGTTTGTTTGTTAGTTTATATGTCATATGCAATTATACAGTCCAATTGAAGTATCTAGTGGACTCACTAATCCTACAAATATCACCTTTTGATTTTCAAATTCGTCAAAATTAGTTATACAAAGTAATCCCAAAAATATCAAATGTTATTTGCAGACTGTATACCAAAATACAATTGCAGATATCAAGTCTACATTTGTACGAACATTAATTTATACAGACTCTAACTCCACATATTCAAGTAGAAATTCAACTAAAACTAATTTATACAATTTTATAAATTAAAATTACTTTATACCAACTAATTTATACAATACTTAACACAGTTTAATTCTTTCAACTATTTTATACAATTAACCACTGAAATAGCTCAATTATACAACTGCAGAGATAAAGTCTACATTTATAAGAACACTAAGTTATACTTAGTTCAACTTTCACAAAATTCACTGTTCTGATAACACCTATCGGAAATAGTTATACATAGTGGGTACCTGTTAAATTCATTTGTAAATAGTTATACATAGGGGGTACCTGTTAAACAGTACAATACTATTGAAATATATTGAAATATCATTTTAAAACTAAATTGAAATATCAACAGTGATCATGTAGCAATACAACTCAAATAATATTCAAATGGCAAAAGTGAGGCAATATTAAATGTATAAAATCTTCATACGCATTTCAAATTGAGTCTTTTCTAAACTTCCCGAGGTTGATTTCTACAAGAACGCATATTGTGACTTGCAATGCCACATGTACTACATGTATTTGTCCCCTTAGATTCAAACATCTCTCTTGCTGATTTGTCGCGAGACTTTTTTCTTGGTCTTCGAGGAGGCCTTTTGAATTCTGGAGGTAGAACTAAATCAGTCATTATGTATCCAGGGACCACCCACTTTGTTTTATCTGGTAATGGGTATATTGGAAAATCATAAGTCTTCAACACTGTTGTTGGTGTGTATAAATTTGAGCAAACCTCATCTGGTCCTAAACTCTTGAACTTCAAAACAACCCAAGCATGTTCACATGGTATTTCTTCATACTGAAAGCTTCCACAAGTACACCTTTTCTTCTGAAGACAAACTATATAATTTCTACCTTTATCATTGACATTGTGAACATATTCAGTTGACGGAAAAATCTGCAATATACAAAAATAAATCAAAACAAATTATTATGTACAAATTTATACAAATATATAGAAACCATACCATCAGTCGTGTACTCATTGCTTAATTGATTTTGAGTATCTCCTGAAAGTTTCCAATCAAGGGAGTAAATGTGAATGATGACTCTTTTTTGTTATCACAATTCCATCTGCCGAACATCAGCCTAACTTTCTCTAGAAAATCATAAATTGACAATTCTATTGCTGAAACTAATGCCGCATTTATACTTTCTATGATATTCGATGTCATTGACCAACCGATGAACTGGTGCATAAATCCTAGACCACTTATCATATCCAAGTATTCCTTTACTCATATATCTCTCTACTATTTCTATTAGCCTATCAAAATCTGATTGATTGCATGTCTTTGCCATTGTATAGAATACTGGACTTAACTTTTCATGGAATTTTCTGTACTTTGTCTCAACATTCTTCCAAAGGTGCCACATACAAGCATAGTGTTGCACATCATTATACACTTGCGTAACAGCCTTTGTGATGCTCTCGTTTCTATCAGACACAATACACATATTGTTCCTTTCCCCATACGATGCTCTTAGTTGTTCAAAGAACCATGTCCAAGAGGCATCATTCTCTGAATCTAAGACATTGTATGCTAGTGGAAAGATATGACCTACACATACATATTTATAAAGTTACAGAATTGTAGATTATAAGTATATATACAAAGAGTTATGTATAACAGTCATTCAGAATGGGATCCTGGATATGTGATATCCAATATATACAAATACTCAGGTAGTTTGTTGTACGATCCTCTTGGCTCAAAGAAATCAAAGCCCTTTCTTTAGCTCTCCAAGCCAACATGTAAGTTATATCAACACCAAGATCCAACTTCAAATCTTTTTTTATGTCAGCAGGTGTGTATTTCCGTTTACGATCTACCAATTTAGGCTTAACAATTCCACCAACTAAATTGCTTGTTACTTGTCGTTGTGATTACACCTTATCTTTCAGTAAACATGTATGTTCAGCGTTCAACACTCTTATTCTAAACATTCCTGATTTGTTAATATTTGAGGCCTTCATTAACCAGTCGCGTTCATCGGAGAAACACACAAGTGTATAACTACACGTAAAATAATCAATATATACAGATAAGTCAAAATTATACACCTAATTACAGTTGAACCGATTTATACAAATTATGTTATAACCTAATTGAATTTGACCTCTTTGTTTTAAACTGAAATCATTCCGCAATTGCATATTGCTCCATCAAACACTTCAATGTAGCTTTATTATTGTATACTTGATCTACCTTTACATACTTATGTGATGGATCAATAATCACCACACTGCAATTCTCTATTTGAAAGGTATCGAGGGGATTTACTATTTCTGCAACTGTCAGTTTCTGTTTTTCAAATTCCTCAAAATCAGTTATACAAGTGATCCAAAAATACCAGATGCTACCTTAGTTGAACTTTCACAATGTTCATTGTTCTGATAACACCTATCAGAAATAGTTATACAAAGGGGGTATTTGTTAAATTTATTTGTAGATATTTTTAGCATTACATATACCCACACCCCCATCTCATTGTGTATCACCATCCTAGTACTGCTCTGATCAATCTTATATTCAATTTTTAGTACCTTCAAAGTCACATTCATAGCTAGTTGAGTTGCAATTATATTATACAACTCTGTAAAAAGAGGGATTTTCTCTAAAAACAACTCCCTCAATAACATAGTCAACATAACAGTTTGCATTATCCCATTTTTTAGAATGCATTACCAAAATAGTTATGGAAGACATTCTTGTATACAATTAAATATCAGTATAAATCAATTGTTATTAATCCATTTATACATACACTAATTTATACAATTTTACAAATCAAAATCACTTTATGATAACTAATTTATACAAAACAAATCAAACTCACTTTATAATAACTAATTTATACAATAATTAACACAATTCAATTCTTTCAACTATTTTATACAATTAATCACTGAAATAGCTCAATTATACAACTGTAGATTTAAAAGTCTACATTTATACAAACACTAACTTATACAGACACTAACTACACATAAACTACAACTGTCAATGAATTATACATATTCAAATTGCATTTCAACTAAAACTAATTTATACAATTTTACAAATCAAAATCATTTTATACCAACTAATTTATACAATAATTAACTTTATACAATTAATCACTGAAATAGCTCAATTATACAACTGCAGATATACAAGTCTACATTTATACAAACACTAACTTATACAGACACTAACTCCACATAAACTACAAATATCAATGAATTATACATATTCAAATAGCAATTCAACTAAAATTAATTTATACAATTTTACAAATCAAAATCACTTTATACCAACTAATTTATACAATAATTAATTTTATACAATTAATCACTGAAATAGCTCAATTATACAATTGCATATATAAAACTCTACATTTATACAAACAATAACTTATACAGACACTAACTCCACATAAACTACAACTATCAATGAATTATACACATTCAAATTTCAATTCAACTAAAACTAATTTATACAATTTTACAAATCAAAATCATTTTATACCAACTAATTTATACAATAATTAACTTTATACAATTAATCACTGAAATAGCTCAATTATACAATTGCAGATATAAAAGTCTACATTTATACAAACACTAACTTATACAAACACTAACTCCACATAAACTACAAATATTAATGAATTATACATATTCAAATAGCAATTCAACTAAAATTAGTTTATACAATTTTACAAATCAAAATCATTTTATACCAACTAATTTATACAATAATTAACTTTATACAATTAATCACTGAAATAGCTCAATTATACAATTGCAGATATAAAAGTCTACATTTATACAAACACTAACTTATACAAACACTAACTCCACATAAACTACAAATATTAATGAATTATACATATTCAAATAGCAATTCAACTAAAATTAGTTTATACAATTTTACAAATCAAAACGAGAATAATGAATATAGACAAAAACTTACTGAAATAATTATAGCAAAAAGACAAGAATTGAGACATAGGCAAAATAGACTTAATAGTAATATATTTGCAGGAATTTGTAAAAAAATCTATAGTAGCACAAAGAAAAACTATTTTATACCTACAAATATAAATAGAAAACTTAGAATATAAACTACAACACAATTTATAAATGAATAAAGAAGAATACGCAATAGATGAAAAAACATATGAAAACTATGACGGATTAAAAATAAAAATAATATTTTCTAATTTAGGAAGAAGATATAAGAAAATAGGTGACAATCTAAGTTTAATGTTAGAAAAAGAAATGGTAAAACTATAAGATAGTTTAACTGCGATAGAAAGAACTGTCTATATTAAGCTTGATGAAACTTACGGGCGGTCTATGCCATTGAACAAAACTCGAGCATCTGGGGGAATTGGAGAGGACACAATAAGATCGATGATAAAATTTCAAGGCATTGAAGGAGATATTTTGAGTGTTAATACCAGGGCCATGGACATTTTTGTTTTTAAAGAGACTATTGTTCTATTTTTTCAGATATTCCAGAGGATAAAAGGGGTTAGGATTGCAGTAGGCACTCTTTGATAAAGATGAGAATTGACCAGAGTAGTAGTTTTGGTGTAGCATCCACAGAAAATAATTGAAACATACATTCAATCAAAACTCCGATTATCAATTTCAATTTGAATTTCAATTAAACAGTTTATACAATTATAGATATATATTCCTCATTAATAGATCAATAAAAATACAATTGAAACAGTTTCTTCAATTAGAAGAACTAAATATCAATCGATTCAACCAAAGCTCCAGAGCACCAAACAGAAAAGAAATGAAATTTATTGTATTATCTACCTGTTGTATAATAAACTATGAAATCAATTGATTTGTTCTTGAATTGTAGTCGCCGATACGACGATCTCAGAAGAAAAGTGAGTTGCCGACAAGATTGAATCGGATGTACACAGATGAAATTAATTCGGTTGTAGAAAGTAGATATAACGGGTAGGAAAGTCTAACGAGCGTGAATTAAGGGATTTTATACCCTCTCCAAGCCAAGATTACCGCCATTAACTTTCAAAAAATTTGAATTCTATTTTATATAAAACTGTGAAAAAAAAAGTAAATTATACACGCGATCACAGATGTAGCAACTGAAAATATAGCTACAGTTGGTAATTATGGAAACTTTAGCTAAGGAGAATAATTAATTTAATTATGGTAGCTATATGCGAAAATTTCCCATAATTTTATACAAGTATATTTATTGTTTCTTATATTATACGTGCATTCAAAAACTTTCCTTCCCAATTTAGAATTTGGCTCATCTTTATTATATTTTCTCTTCATTTTCTCAAGTGTATATTTAGATGAGCGACACTTGTCATATTTAAAATTTAAAGATCTAGATTAAATTAATTAAACAAGTCATTTAACCATAGTTAAAAAAAAAAATTAGAAAAAAAAAATCACTAACTTTAATATAAAAAATCTGTCTTTCAATATTTTTGGTTCCTCATTAATATTATTTTCATGATATTTGTTTTACATCTCTAGAATATCATTCCCTAATCTAAAGTTAAAAAAATTCTTCGTTTTTTTTGCATATCTGACAAAAAAAACAAGATAAATAATTAAGAAAAAAAAACCAACTTTATTTTTAAACATAAATTATTCTAAAACATTTTACAATACTATTATATTGCAGTAACTTATTTCCTTTCCATTTTTTGGCATAATTTTATTTGTCAAATACTTATCTTTTTACTCAACAAAAAATAGATTTCTTTTTCTATCAAAGGTAGTTTATAAGATTTTAATGAAAAAAATAATTATATACGTTAAAAATAATTTAGAAAACATGATTTGAATTTATTTTTTTAATACTAAATTTAGAGATTATCTTGAGTTCTTTTTGTGTATTTTGTATTTTCAATGTATTTTTATTAAAAATATTCATGACTTCATTTGATTAAATAAAATTAAAACTACAGAAAAAAAATGAGAAAGTATAATCAAAATGATGACATAATTGAGGAGCAAAAATTTGTGGAAGATGAATTTTTTCGTACCAAAGTTGGTGAGTTTTTTCTTAATTTATTCTTTAACTATGATTAAGTGACTTATTAAATTAAATTTAATCTAAAATTTTAAATTTTAAATATGACAAGTGTCACTTGTCTAAATACTAGATAATGTTGCCCGTGCTATGCACGGGCCCAATAATATAAATGGTATGTTTTGGGGCTAATAACGAAGTTTTTGAAGCGATTGTTTGCGTGGATAAAGGAATAATTTTTTTTTTATCACAAACATGTACTTTCTTTGACGCTATTCAAGGCACAATAAGACTACCCACATACAACATTTTTGAAATATTTTATGTTGTCAATTATCATGATTTATAGTATTTTTACGATAGATTCACTTAAAGAATGAGTGGAATTTTTTTGTATTTTTTTCAAAACATATTTTATGTTGTCAACTATCATGATTTATAGTATTTTTACGCATTTTTTAAATATAAAAAACCCAAAAAAAAATAAGACAAATAAATTAAAATGGACCCAATATATGTTATTTTTGTTGTCTCAATTTATGTCACACAAATAAAATTTGGAGAGTCATCCAAATTTTAATTTTTTTAAAAAATGTTTTAAGTTATTAATTATTGTGATTTATAATATTTTTATATAACTTTCAAATAACCAACATTACTGGTCACTTTGTCCTAATTTATGTGATATGAATAAAATTACAAAATTAACCCTTTTAAAATGTCTTTCAGATATTTTAAGTTGTTAATTATTATTATTTATAATACTTTTTTGGTAATTTTAAAATGATATGTGTTATTTTTTCTGTCCCAATATATGTGAGCCTGATAGAATTCTGAGAGTGAACCTATTTTATTATATAGCTTTTAAATATTTTAAATTGGTAATTATTGTAATTGTTGATGCTTTTTAAGTCATTTGTAAATGATATGTGTTGCTTCCTTTGTCCCATTTTATATAGTATAAATAAAATTCCCGAAACCAACTCAATTTTTAATATATTTTTAAAAATATTTTAAATTATTAATTATTGCGATTTATAATATTAAAAAAAATTGAAAATGTACAAAACTTGTATTAGCCTAAAAAATGACCACGATAATTTGAAGCCTACAGAAAACAATATGGTTGTACGTAATTTTTAAATACTTAATATATATTACTCCGCTTGTCTCAATGTATGTAGCATAGATAAAATTTCAAGAGTCAATCAAATGTTGTTAATTGTTAAGATTTATAATACATTTTACGTAGTTTTCAATAATTTCACATTAAACAATACATATTACTACTTTTGTCTCATCTTATGTGACATTGATAGATTAATTTTAAGAATCAGTCAATTTATTTTTTTCTATTTTTTTTAATAAATATTTTAAGTTATCAATTATCACGATTTATTGAATTTTATACATAATTTTTAACGATAGATTAATTTCAAGAATCAATCGAATTTTTTTATATGTATTTATTTTTGAAATATTTTATGTTGTCAGTAATCATGATTTATAGTATTTTTACGATAGATAAACTTCAAGAATCAGTGGAATTTTTTGTATCTTTTTCAAAACATATTTTATGTTGTCAATTATCATGATTTATAGTATTTTTATGCAATTTTTAAATATAAAAAAAAACTAAAAAAATAAGACAAATAAATTAAAATGGACCCAATATATGTTATTTTTGTTGTCTCAATTTATGTGACACAAATGAAATTTGGAGAGTCATTGAATATTATATATTATACCTGGGCATAAACTCCCTTACGCACGGGCCCAATAACTATTATTTTTTGTCCTAATGTATGTGACACAGATAAAATATAGTGAGTTATTTAAATTTAATATGATTTTTAAATATTTTAAGTTGTTAATAATGTAATTTATAATATTTTTACATAATTTGTAAATACTTAATATATATTACTCCGCTTGTCTCAATGTATGTAACATAGATAAAATTTCAAGAGTTAATCAAATGTTGTTAATTGTTAAGATTTACAATACATTTTACGTAGTTTTCAATAATTTCACATTAAATAATACATATTACTACTTTTGTCTCATTTTATGTGACATTGATAAATTAATTTTAAGAATCAGTCAATTTCTTTTTTTGTGTTTTTTTAATAAATATTTTAAGTTGTCAATTATCACGATTTATTGTATTTTATACATAAATTTTAACGATAGATTAATTTCAAGAATCAATCGAAATTTTTTATATGTATTATTTTTTTTGAAATATTTTATGTTGTCAATTATCATGATTTATAGTATTTTTACGCAATTTTTAAATATAAAAAAAATTAAGACAAATAAATTAAAATGGACGCAATGTATGTTATTTTTGTTGTTTCAATTTATGTGACACAAATGAAATTTGAAGAGTCATCTAAATTTGCATATTTTTTTTTAAAAAAATGTTTTAAGTTACTAATTATTGTGATTTATAATATTTTTATGTAACTTTCAAATAACCTACATTGCTGATCACTTTGTCCTAATTTATGTGATATAGATAAAATTACAAAATTAACCCTTTTAAAATGTCTTTCAGATATTTTAAGTTGTTAATTATTATTATTTATAATACTTTTTTGGTAATTTTAAAATGTTCCAATATATGTGACCCGGATAGAATTTTGAGAGTCAACCTATTTTTATATATCTTTTAAATATTAAATATTTTAAGTCATTTGTAAATGATTTTATATTATATATATTTATTTCTACTATATAATAAAAGGAAATTTATGTATATATTATATAGTAGAAAAAATAATTTATTATATTATATTATTATATTATATATTATTTAGGGAGTTTATGATGGAACACATAAAATGTCCCATCATAAACTCTCTCTTATATAATAGCAGAATACATTGAGGAAATGGAGAGAGCCTAAATTTCACATCTTTTTATACATCTTTTAAAGTTGAGCAATAAAATACTTGTATATAAAGATGCATTTACATTTGGTATGCACGTATATAATATCAGAAACAAATTGAAATTACAGTGGTGTTGAATTTTTCTTTTCTTTTTATTTAGCCTTAAAATGGGATTAAAAAAATTATATTTTTTTCTTGTATCTTTTGCCTTGAATTTTGTATTTTCTATGAAAAATTAATATAAAAATAAAAAACATTCACGATTTGTTGTTTCATAGTTGTAAGTTATGTTAATGATTTTGTTTTATGTAAAATAATTTAAATAACATTTCACGAATTAGAACTATAAGAGTAAATTTGAAGGATACAAAAGAGTATTTGTTTGATTTTATATTGTCATGTTTGCTCCCAATGCAAAATTTAACAAAGAACGATTTTTTTTTGTGTACATACCAAAATTATTACGTATTAATCTTTCGGTCAAAATGTGTGATAATATTTCTATGGAGTTAATATGTCAGATGGTCACTCAACTATACATTCTTTTCTCAGAAAGTCACTCAACTTTCAATTTAACTTAAAAGTCACTCAACTTTGAATTTTATCTCAAAAGTCATTCAACTATCCACTCTTCTCACAGAAAGTCACTCACCTATTAAATTGTTATTTTAATTAAAATTTGCTAACATAAATTGTTTATATAAAAAAACCAAAATTTTAAAAAATAAAAAAATAGTACCATTTAAACCATTTAGTTATCCACCACTTGACCCGTCCCGCGAAAAATATAACATTGACTCATTTGATTGACTTTTTCTCCTCCTCCTGTGCGTTTTTTTCTAGTTCACCATTGATGTTTCTTCTTCCTCTTTTAGAGGTAGCTCTTTTAGTTAGATGTTAATTTAGGCATCTCAATTTCAAGCTCTATATTAGGTAGGAAATTAAAGGAATTGATGGCATGATTTGTTTTCCCGTATTATTTCTCAATTTCTTGGTAAGATTTAGACAGTGTCCTATCATCGTGATATGAAGTTCTGTTTGTCACAGGGCCACACCATGATCTGATTGATTCCATGATGAACAAGACTAAACAGTGCAACACAGCTGTTTTAGGATCATTAGGCAATAGCAGCAGCAAGATTGCAAGCTAAAGGACTGGGGAGATGAGTTGGAGCCATTTATTTGAGATTCAGTTGTTCCTTGATTTAGTAGCATAGTCCATCTTCAAAAGTTAAACTTTGGACTATAAAGAAAGATGCCTAAATCAAAATAGAGGAAGAGGAGAATCCATTGAGATTTCTACGTAATATAGAGCTTGAAGTCGAGATGCCCAAATTAAAACCTAGCTAAAAAGGAAAGAAGAGGCAAGAACAATGGAGAACGAGAAATAAATGTAGAGCAGAAGAGGAGAAAGAGTCATAAAGAGAGGGAATAATTTGGGAGAATATAAAGAGAGGGAATAATTTGGGAGAATAAGGGTAAAATACAATGGGTCATATTATATTTTTTAATGGGTCGGGTCAAGTGAGTGGATCACTAAATGGTTTAAATGGTATTTTTATTTTTAAAATTTTTGGTTTTTTATATAAACAATTTATAGTAGCAAATTTTAATTAAAAGCAATTAAATAGATTGAGTGACTTTCTGAGAGAAAAGTGGATAGTTAAGTGATATTTGCGTTCAAATTCAAAGATGAGTGACTTTCTGAGAGAAAAGTGGATAGTTAAGTGATATTTGCGTTCAAATTCAAAGATGAGTGACTTTTTGAGAGAAAAGTGCATAGTTGAGTGACTTTTGAGTTAAAATTGAAGGTTGAGTGACTTAGAAAACATGAGTATATGTTACTCTCTCTCAATTTATGTGGCATGCTTCAAATTTTGAGAGTAAAATAATTTAGTTTTGATTGGAAATTCAAATACGTAATCTTTAAATTTTTTGAATTGAAATTTATGTAAAAAGCAATACAAATAATAATAATTGACTATTCAAAATATTTAAAAAAATATATAAGAAAAAATTATGATTAACATATTTCCATTATACAGTATTTTCTCCCATTTACTAAAGCTTCTTCTTTGATGGAAAATATGGTATGTTTCCATATTTTCTGCTCATTGTTTCATTGGATTTGTCGCAATCCTAATTCCGAAAGGCATCCTTTTATGCTCTTGGAATCTTCATTAACCTACTCAACATTCTCTTTTAGTTTATCATGAGGGAATTTGATGTCCGTATTAGTGCTCTGATTGAATTTGAATTGTGCATTGCAGGACACATTCGGGGGTGGAGCTCCCATAGAGAGAGTTTTTCCATATCTAGGGCTCTAACTAGAGATCTCTGATTAAGGGTGGAACAATTCCACCACAATGTTGGTCCCGGTTCCTTTACTAATGATGAACCCTTAATATATAGGCATAATACATAAATGTGTCATTTAACTTGACATCGTTTCACATTTATGCCCTCCAACTTTGGGTGTGCACATGCTTTTGAACTTGTATAAAATTGAACAAATAGACACATGAGTCCTACATAGTATAATGCACCTGAGACACCACGTAGGATACAAATTGCCATGTAGGATGCCACGTAAGATGCGTGTTTTTTTTAAAAAAACTAGTAACTTTTTGTATTCCTCAGCATTAAGGGCTATGCTGGCCACCTTCAAAAAACTGTTACAAGAAAGGGAAAGAACTAAAAAGAAATACTTACAAAGAACCTATGAAGTCCACTAATTAGAACTCCTCTTCTATATCATGTTCTTTACACCAAAAACCTAAAATAGTAATTAGTTTCCATTTGATCTTCTGTATTGTACACTCTTTTCCTTAAAAAATTCTCTGATTCTTTTCTTTCCATATAAACCACCAGATACATGCTGGAACTGTTCTCCACCATCTTTTCTGACTTTTTTTGCCTCCCCTTTTGATCCAGCAACTAAGAAGGTTAGAGGTGTGTTCAGGCATAGTCCAATATTCATTGTCTATGCTTGTAAATAGAGCCTACACCTGAGCAGTTACCTTACAGTGCATGAATAAGTGTTTGTTAGTCTCCAGAGCTTCTTTACAAAGGAGGCATCTAGATACTATGTTGATGTGCCTCTTCTGCATTGCCTCATGAGCAAACATTTTTTCCTAGCAACCAAGTGAAGCACTTCACCTTGGCAGGAGCCACACTTTTCCATATTGTGTTCCAAGGTCCAATGGATCTTTATGCACTTCTTTTAAGCCCCCAATTGTATAATTTATTCATAGAAAATACCCCATCTTTGTGATGTTCCCATGTTAATCTGTCTGGCTCTAGAGTAGTACCTGGGAATTCACCAATCAAGCCCAAAAAGGCCACTATTCCATCAATCTCCCAGTCATTTAGCAGCCTTCTAAATATTAAATTCCAACCTTGTGGTGACCACATCTCCTCTACCTTGTTGTTGGTATTTGTGCATACTGAGAAAAGAATAAGGAACAGGTCTCTCAAAATCTCATTTCCACACCAATCATCTAACCAGAACTTTGTTTTGTCTCCTCTGCCTACCACAATCTGTGAGTTGTTCTTTAGACTCTCCCAAAGGTTTTTGATGGTCCTCCACACCTCAACCCCATAAGGTTCATTAACTTCACTAGTGCACCAGAAGTCCTCTTGCCCAAATTTGTGATTTATTATCTCTTTCCATAGAGCCTGCTCCTCCTGATTATATCTCCACAACCATTTTGAGAGGAGGCTACAGTTATGAACTTTTAAATTCCTCACTCCCATCCCCCCATTTTTCTTGCTTTGTTGTACTACAAACCATTTCACCATATTGAATCCCTTTTCTATATTGTTCCCTTCCCATAAGAAGTTCCTTCTAAGTGCATCTAAAACCTTCACTATCTTACTAGGAATAGGAAAGAGGGACATCACATAAGGGTAAAGAATCCAGAACTGAGTTGATTAGTGTAACTCTACCTCCCAGAGATAGGTATTGAGATTTCCATATAGCCGATTTCTTCTCTGTTTTCTCAATAATGCCATCACAAATTTTTTCTGCTTTGTGCTCGGAGCCCAAAGGCATACCAAGGTAAACTGTTAGGAGCTTCTCTATCTTGCATTTCAAAATACTTGCAAGATCCTCAAATTGTTGCACTTCCTTAATTGGAAAAATGCTACTCTTTCTCCAGTTTACTTTTAATCCTGAGCAAGCCTCAAAGACCACCACAAAACCAATGTGTCATCTGTTTACAAAAAGATGTGTTAGTTCAATTGTATCATTTACCCTGTTCTTTATGGAAAAGCCCCTTATCCAGTTATTCTGAGAAGCAACTCTCATCAACCTGTCCAAACCTTTCATGGCTAAGATAAAGAGAAAGTGGGATAGTGGGTCCCTTATCTAAGGCCTTTTTCTATTGGAAAAAAAACAAATGGTTCTCCTTTTACTAGTATGGAGAACCGAGTGGTTTTAATGCATAAATTTATCCAGCTTAACCATCTCTGCCCAAACCCCATCTGCCTTAGGATATTGATTAGAAACTCTCAGTTTAGATGGTCATATGCCTTCTCAATGTCTAGCTTTCACATCAATCCAGGGGTTCCTCCAACCTAATTCTAGAATCAATGCACTCACTAGCTAGAAGTGCAACATCCATGATTTGCCTTCCTTTGATAAAGGCCATTTGGTGCTTGTATATTAGCTTACTGATCACCATCTTCAACCTTTCTGCCAGAACCTTAGCTATAATCTTGTATACCCATGTGATCAAGCTGATAGGTCTAAAATCTTTTAACTCATTTGCCCCCACCTTCTTTGGAATTAAAGCTACAAATATGGCATTAAAACTCTTCTCAAACTTTTGATGAGCATGAAATTTGTGGAAGGTTTGCATCACATCATCTTTGATAGTTTCCGAAAAAGCACTGAAGAAATCCATTGTATAGCCATCTAGTCCAGGTGCTTTATCAACAACACATTGTTTTATTCCTTCAAAAACTTCTTCCTCCTCAAAGTCTCTAGACAACAAGATTTGTTCTTCTTTTGTGATTGTTTGAACATCCAAGATGGTCTCCAACATTCTGTCTCCTTGTACAAAATCTGATAAAAATCCACAATTGAATTTCTAATTGCCACAGGATCTGAAGACTCTTCTCCATTAATCACTAAGGATTCTATAATATTGTTTCTTTTGTGGGATGTATCCATTCTTAGGAAGAAATTGGTGTTCTTATCTCCATTATTTATCTACTAAATTCTGGATCTTTGTCTCCAATGGATTTCCTCATTTCTAGCTACTTCCTCATACTCTATTGATATATGAGCTTTCAAAAGTTGCTCATCATCTGTTAATACTCTGTGCCCTTGAATGTCTTCCAAACTGCCAATTTGTTCTAGTAAGTATTCTTTTCTGACCCTCCAGTTGCCTCTATTCTCTTTGCTCCACTCTTTGAGCTTCTTTTTTAAGAAGCTCAATTTTGAGGCTGGTATGAAGTCAGGACTGCCTGTCACATTAAAGGAACCCCACCACTCCTTAACTCTGTCTCGAAAATCCTCCACATTTAACCACCACTTCTCAAACTTGAAATATGATTTTTTGAAAACCTCATCCCACAGGTTAGTACTATGGGATTATGATCAGACCCCAAGCTAGGTAAAATACTTTGTCTAATTTGAGTGAACATTTCATCCCAAGGAAAAGAGTACATGAATATGTCGATTCTTGAAGTATTTTTCTTATTTGCCCCTCTTTTCCATGTGTAGGGTCCCCCAAATAAAGGGGGATCCACAAGTTCCAATTCATTGATACAACTGGAGAAATTAGACATAGCCTCGAAAATTCTGCTACAATTGGTCTTTTCTGATGGAAACCTTGTGGTGTTGAAATCCCTACAGAAGCTCCTCATTGCACCCAACTCCTTCCACAATTCATTTCTCTCCCTCCCATCATATGATGCATATACTGCACTAATGAACCAGATGAGGTCTTGATTTAAACCACTGAACTTGCATGTAATGCTTTGGTTTCTTCTTTCTACTGGTCCCCCTTTCTAATTCCTCTTGTCCCACATTATCAAGATACCCCTCTTACTACCTAAAGATTCCATCCACATTCTTCCCATCCATTTGTTTTCCCCCAACTGTTGCACATACTCCCCTACCTCCCCCCTAAGTTTCGTCTCCACCAATACTATTATGTCCACCCCCTCTTGTTGTATTCTACTCCTTATAAGATTCCTCTTAGTATCCATGTTGAGCCCCCTCATATTCCATGAAAATATTTTTAACTTCATGATAAATGTGAGGTTGCATTTCTCCCTCTACTCCTTGTTGCACTCCTGGAATCCTTATCTTTGTAATTAACATCAAAGATAAGGATCCTTACTTCTTTAGGCACCATCTGATTCTCATATGTCCCTGAGATGGGTCTATTTTTGTTAACTTTTTGAGCCTCCTTTGATCAATTTTCAGAAGTAAATTGAAAGCTTCCTCTGTGCACCCTTCAAAAGCTACTCTAAACTCTTTGCTTAGCCTAAACAAATTTTATGTACCCATTTTGTTGCCTTGCCTTCAAATTCTTTGCTACATTCCGAAGCATCACATTGAATGGGTGTTGGGTCACCCAGAATTGTGATTTGTTTCAAACTATTCTACCCATATAACTCAACTTTTTTTTCATTTAGTTCTTCCGAAATTTGGAGATGCTTCTGCATTCACATGTGCATTGACTTATGATTGTATATAATTGCTAATTGAATCTTTCACCTTTGTTTCTTCCATCAGATTCTAATAAGTTGAGAAGTATATAATTTCATGATTTCTTTCCCAACAATTTACATCGCAAATAAAAGGCTCAGATTCTATTGGGAATCTTTTAAAAATTGGGCTTTAAACAAGCCCAAATGACTTGGTCCAGGGTTTAAAACCAAGTGGCCTTCTATTTGCTCTGAAGTGGCCCCTTTTGTGACTTTTCCACCCCCGTGACTGCTTTCACCAAAAAAACCTTATATTCTCTGTTAGGTTTAACAGGCAACTTTTCAGACCTATGAATATTTCTGCACCTCGAAAGATTTGATGGGTTCCTCCCTCGATACCCACCCTCTTCTCTTTCCTTACTTGTACACGCTCCCTCATCGTACTTTATACGAAAAGTCATTGGCGCTTCTACCCATATAGGTAGAGAAAAAATGTTCTCCTCATCGACGATCTCGATGGATAACATAATTTTTTTTTGTCAGACCTTTGACACAAATCCTAGCCCAACAAAGATGATTTTTGAAATCGGTTTCTTCTTCTGTCTATATCCAGCCGGCACACCGATCTCCAATTTCCTTCATTATTAGCCTAGACCAAAAATGTAGAGGCAACCCTAGAACACGAATCCAAAACCATTCGAACTCATGGGTTATTGGGAAAGCTCCAATGGTCGGCGACCACCATTGAAGCTTTAATCTTCCCCCTTGTCTTCTCCAGTCACCCATCAAAACATGTTCTACTGCTTTTCTGGACTAGAATTCAAAAAGAAATAAAATCCCATTCCTATCATAGACTTAGACTCCATGTGCTCCATTCCAAGTCTGTTGGGCCCATCTTCTTACATCATTTCTAGTGGGTGTATCATCTTCTCCAAAAAAATTCCCCACTAGACAACGTGCCAATAGGTCTTCGTCTTCTAACTGGACTCAAGCTTTCAACATGCTGCCTTCTTCTGCTAGCTCTGTCTCAATTCTGGTCCATTTACTTTTCTGCAAAACGTCTCTACAACTCCCCCCTTTTGTTAGCAGCATAGTATGCCTTCCCTGATAATTTAAGTGCTTTTGTTTGTTTTGTACCCCTATTAATGAATGCTTCTATTTTCTTAGATAACTTCTCCCACCTCTCATTGAATGCTCTTTTTGGAAGTATAATAATTGCTATGTTGCTACCATTAACTGAAATTAGAGATAGGTATCTCCCTCATTGATCGAATTTTAAAGCTATAAAGAAGTTAGTTGAGAAATCCCTGCACCTCCATGACTTGTCCGCTTTATCTCTGATCTCTGAAGCCTCTGTTAGCCTTTTGCATACCCAACCGAGTGCTCCCCTGCTAAGAACCATTCTCCTCATGTGATTCCTAGCACTTTCAACCCAGTCATACCATACTTCAGCTATAAAGAAGTTAGTTGAGAAATCCCTGCACCTCCATGACTTATCCGCTTTCTCTCTAATCTCTGAAGCCTCTGTTAGCCTTTTGCAGACCCAATCGAGTGCTCCCCTGCTAAGAACCATTCTCCTCGTGTGATGCCTAGCACTTTCAACCCAGTCATACCATACTTCACCTTTTGATCTAAACTTTGTGATGTCGTAAGATTTCCCCCCAAATCTGAAATAAACTCTGTTGTCCATCTGAACAGTAATGGAGTTAAAAAAAAAAGAGAAAGAAAGAAGGAGAAAGAAAGAAAGAGAGTGGTATTTTGGTGAAAGAACTCCATCGGAGAAAAAAAACAACCAAAGTCTAGAAGGGACTTCAGAAGATTGTCTCGAAACTAGTCTCTGGGAGCATTTTCCTCTTACCTTTACTTAGTTTCCCTCTTGAGTCGTGTTCCGTAGGATGCGTGTGTTTATTTGTTCAACTTTATGCAAGTTTAAGTGTTCCCAAAGTTGAAGAGCATAAATGTGAGATAACGCCAAGTTAAAAGACACATTTATGTATTATGCATAATATATAACAGCTTTTTGTTATATATATATATATATATATATATAACAAATATATCTTGATAAAAGTTGTTTGTTGTAGACTTGGATATGAATTAGTTTGCTATAGCATTTTGTTCTAAATAGTACCGGTCTTTTGTTGGGACCACATGTTTGTTGTGTTTTGTTACTCATTTTTTAATCCTCAAAACTTTATATTGTTAGTCTTAGCTCATGACTCTGTCATCTTCTCAGGCTATCAAATTACCTTGTCTTCCATATTACTCATTTTGGTGACTAGTTTCAAAGTCATGATATTGAAGCTATAGTCTACCAATTCTCTATTTGTTTTCTCTAATCGATTCATCTTTCCTTCAAAATTCCAATCAAAAGGAATGGCTATATGGTCATAATAATTCCCTCATGTAGGGAAAATTTTAAGTTAAGACCCGAATTATTCTTCATTTACATGTATGGTCATATCAAGTGATTCTTAAATTGTCCATATGTGCAAAGGTAAATTCTTTAGTGTAAGAATGATTGTTGATATCAATTGAGGTCACTAAAAACTCCTAGCACAAAGTCGAGTTGAAAGTTTCGTTAGCTATTGAGTTGAAAGTTTTCTTCAGTTCTAGATTTTCAATTTCTAAAGCTCCCATTTGTTCATTCAACTCAGATATTTGGGTGACTATGGCGATTTTTCCATCTTGAGAAATATATAGATTAATACTTAAGAGAACTTTCTTAGTGGTCAGATCACTGAATAAATCTATCAGCACATTCACTAGTTTTCTCAATTTTTTAACGAAAAGAAAATTCAGATTTTGTTTGAGATCAGAGAAGTTACCTCTTCAACAACTTTTTTGTCATCTGATAGAGCCATGAATGCAAACATGGAGTCAGATACTTATTCATCTTTTTCAACCGCAAGCATGGAGGCATCGTCAGGATGTTCAGATTCATCTGAATCACTTGAAGAATTTCCCCACACAACCAAGGCCATTTTTACTACATAGTTAGTTGTTGCCTTCCTGTTTGACTTTTCCACGATCAGGTCTTTGCATTTGTCCTTGTCTCCTCTAGACTTAACATACTCTTTATGTTCTACCTTGTGCATTGGGAGGTCTCTGATGAAGTGACCAGGTTAGCCACATTTGTGACACAAGTCATTTGTAGTCACACCCCTGCTAGAGTTACCTTTCTTCATAAATCCTCCATGTTTTCTCATGATTTTTTGAAATCTTTGAGTAAGATAAGTCATATCATTAATCAATGTTGGAAGTCTCACTTTGGGAGATCTTTAGATTAAGAGATTTATCCCTTTTTACCTTTTTCTTTAAGGGATCTTGATTTCTATGCATCTCATGGGTTCGCCAATAACAACATCTATTGTGAGACCCTTCAGGTCTTTGGCTTCATTGATTGCATTTACTTTACTGGCCCAAGACTTAGGAAGAATCCTAAGTATCTTCCTTACTTGTTTGCTTGGATGTATGGGCTCAGCCAAGCATCCGAGTTCATTAGTGATACCTGGGAATTTGGTGTGCATCTCCTGAATGGATTCACCTTCTTTCATGGTGAAGTTCTCATACTGGGTGGTTAGCATATTCACCTTAGACTGCTTCACTTTCTCAGTCCCCTCATGAGAAGTCTTAAGGCAATTTCAAATTTCTTTTGTTGATTCACATGTTAAGATTTTGTTGTATTCCTCAGCTCCGATGCCACACACTAAGAGCTTCTTAGCCTTGTAATTTTTTTCTATCTTCTCTATGTCTGCATCATTGTACTGTTGTCAAGTTTTGGGAACGACTCTTGTAATTTTTCCATCTTTTACATCCACCGTAGGGATGTGAGAGCCATCAAGAACTATGTCCCATAATTCGCTATCTTCAGCCATCAGATAGTCATGCATTTGTGCCTTCACAAATGAGCATGCTTCACAACTTGGGAGAAATTTGGTTGAGATGGAAAGTGAAAACGAGACACCTTATAATCTCGTTGATATTCCAATGTATGATGGGACAGGTCCTCCCCAGAACCACTTGAAGGCATATCTTGATTGGTTAGCAAGCATAGGGCAAGACAATGAATTTAATATGATACTTTTTGTTAGGACGCTTACAGGGTCAGCCTTGATGTGGTATGCAAACCAAGACACAAGGAAATGGTTCTCTTGGGTCGATATGGCTAAAGATTTTATTAAGAAATATGGGCCTCCTAATATGGCATCTAAAGGGTGTGAGCTTTAAGTGATCATTTATTTGTATGCTTTAAATTCCTTTTTATGTAAGGTGAACTATGCTTGACCTGATTTCCTTGGTGGATACGTAGGCAGCCCACATAGGGACTCGGTCATATTTAATTAGAAATTTCAATATATCTTTTGCATGTAATTGGAACTACGTTCGACCTGATTTCCTTGGCAGATACGTAGGCAGCCTATATAAGGCTCGGTCGATTTATTATAAAATTTTAATATTCCTCAGAAGAAGCTGGGGCATAATTTTGGCACATAACCGAGTTGGAAGCATGCACAAGTTTACAAAGGATAAGGATAAAGTTGAAGTCAAAATTTGATGCTCAACATGAGTCAACCTTTCTCCAAATTAATTTTTCTACTCCAAATCAATTTCCTTTCCTTATATTTCCAACGTTAGAGCCCACTAGCTAATACCTTTCTCTCGTACATTCATTTTAAAACTTAAATCGTTGTCTTAAGCCTAAAGTTCATATTTTACAAAAGCACATGCATAATCTATTTTATCTAATATTTATTATTTTTGCATTTATTTCATATATTCTCATGCACTAACAATTTTTTTTTATTTTTTTTTAGTTTGTTTCTTCTTTAGAGGTTGCCTAGCATTGAACACTATTTTGGCTGCGAATCTGTATAAAGGACGAAGCTACAATGGAAAACGAATTGAAAGCATTCAACAACGGCATGAAATTTGTGCAAGCACAAAATGATGATTGTAAGAAGAATGTGGTTCAAAGAAATAATTTAGTCAATTTGCAAACTACCTTTAGCCTTCTTCCTACCACCACCAAAGCTTCCAGCTCAACTCAGAATATTTGTCTAACCATATCTCCTCACCCAACTTCTACCTATGCAATCTCTCCACAAATGCCATCAGTATACACTATCAATCCCAATAACTTTCAAGTTACCATGATGCCAAATATCCATCCTCCCGCAATTGTATTTCCTTTAAATGAAAACAAGCATGACCAATTAGCCACTCATCTATATTCTAGACGTGAGAGAGATATTCAGTCAACTTGCCATGAAGATTTGGGAAAAGAGCTCCTCAATCTGAGAGAAGCTTTTGATGAGGAGTTGCGCTCAAGAATTTGTCAGAGTTTGAAGTATGAGAATTTATGTGTGCATCCAAATGTTGAACTTCCGCCAGGGTATTCGGTACCTAAGTTCAATACTTTCAATGGGAAAGGAGATCCCGTCTCCCACTTAAAGGACTATTGCAGCAGATTAGTTGGTATTGGACATGTTGAAGCCATACGAATGAGATTATTCATTCAAAGTTTATCAGGATTGGCACTTTCTTGGTACACTAAGCAAGACTTTAGCAAATGGCATACATGGGAAGATATGGCTCGTGACTTTGTAAAGCAATACAAGTTCAATAATGGAGATGAATTGCATATTGCCGATTTGCTCAAACTGAAGAAATTGTCGCATGAATCTTTTCAAGAATATGCAATACGATGGAGGTTAAAAGCTTCAAAATACATCCTTCATTATCCGAAGAGGAATTGATCTCAACCTTCATCCATGTGCAAGAAAGGTTATATTATGAAAAGCTGCTTGGAACTTGTGCACACAACTTCTCTGATTTGATTAAGGTTGGCAAAGAGATTGAAAATGGTATTCTAGGAGGAAAAATTGTAAGCAACTCAGCAGCAAAAGTTGTCCAACAAACCTTCCAAGCGAAAATACCAGTAAATCTACAAAGCAAAATGAGGGAAAACAACTCAATTTTCATGACTATGCAACAGCCGCAACACTATCCAAGTGATCAATTTTTGCAATCTCATACTACTTCCAACTATTGCAATATGCGTCTCCAACATCCTTGCAAACAAGAGTTACATCATGCACAATCTAGCTCGCGACCACAGAAGAATATGAAATATTTCTCCTTCACTCATTTGGATGAGCCGTATGCACTTATTTTTGAGAGACTGAGAGCAAGTGGACTTCTGCAATCAAGAAAAGGATTCATTCCTGAGTATACGCCTAAGCACTTTGATCCATCCAAAAATTGTGCTTACCATTCAAACATTCAAGGACATGATATTGAAGATTGTCCTGCACTAAAATTCAAGATTCAAAGCATGATTGATAGTGGAAAGATAAAACTTCAATCAGAGCCATCAAGCAACAATGGCAATATCGCAGATACGAGCACATTTGTTGTTAAGGGTGATCCATCGAAATTGGCACCAAAGCATTTGAAAAGAAAGCGTGCAATTAGTCAAGAAGACTAACAAAGGCATTATCTTTGCAGCTTTTTCCTTCTTAACAAATATCTACTCTTTTGCAATCCTTTCTAGCCTTTTGTAATGAACTACGTATGACCTGATTCTTGCTAGTAGCAGGATACGTAGGCGCCTATTTTGGGTTCGGTCTCAATTTAGTAAAAATTTCATTCTTCCCCAAGAGCAAAGACTGGGACAATTTTGCAGATGACCTATAACGGTTTGAAAAAGGGCAGAAGTTGAGATCACAAGCCATATTCGCCATCAAATCGCTTTTATGCCAGAGCAACAAGAAATGCAGATTCAAAGCCAAAGCTTCATGGTTCAATGCAAGGCAATCATTTTCTTTTATACTAATAAATTTTCTTTGAGTAATGCAGAGGTTGATTTTTAGTTATTCTTGAACGGTAGCTCCACAAAGCTCAACATCAAGTCAAACTTGCAAGATTCAGATGGTGCAACATCAACAAGAATCAAATTTTAAATTCATAATTTTTCTTTGAGTGCAGAATTTACAAGCAGCAAATTTTCATCGGAGTTGAAGCTCCTAAGTTATGGACACCATATGCATTATTGCGAAGTATTTCACCAGACACCGCATTTCAAATATTCAATATTGCAAAGACACTGTAACATGCTCTTCATACTAGTTTATGATTGCTCGCTACCGCAAAGAAATCACACTAAGCTCATTTCATTGCACAAAATTCATATTTAATTTACAAGCTGCAAATTTTCATCGGAGTTGAAGCTCCTAAGTCATGGGCATATATGCACTATTGCGAAGTATTGCACCAGGCACTGCATTTTAAATATTCAATACTGCAAAGGCACTGCAACAAGCTCTTTATACTAGGTTATGATTGCTCGCTACCGCAAAGAAATCGCATCAAGCTCATTGCATTGCACAAAATTCATATTTGTAAGTTTGCATCACATTGGGTTAGTCCACCCCAAAATAGGACATATCGGGTTCTTCCACCCTCTAATAGGATACATTGGGTCCTTCCACCCTAAAATAGGATATATCGGGTTCTTCCACCCTCTAATAGGATATATCGGGTCCTTCCACCCTAAAATAGGATATATCGGGTTCTTCCACCTCTAATAGGATATATCGGGTCCTTCCACCTTAAAATAGGATGCATTGGGTTCGTCCACCCTAAAATAGGATACATTGGGTCCTTTCACCCTCAAATAAGAATGCATCGGGTTCTTCCACCCTCTAATAGGATACATTGGGTCCTTCCACCCTAAAATAGGATGCATTGGGTTTGTCCACCCTAAAATAGGATACATTGGGTCCTTCCACCCTAAAATAGGATACTTTGGGTTCCTTCACCCTAAAATAGAAGATATCGGGTCCATCCGCCCTCAAACAGGACATGCTGGGTTAGTCTGCCCTCCAACAAGACGTTTTAATCTCACCTGTCTCTACCGAGACATCTCACAATGCTTTATTTACATATTTACTTTTTACATATGCACTGCATGCTATCTTGTAAATTTCTTGAAAAACTTATTTGTCTCTAATAAGACATCTCGCAATGCATTAATTGTTTATTTTATACATATGAGCGATATATGATATCTTTTAAATTTCTTAAGAAGCTTATTGGTCTCTAAGAGGATATTACGCAATGTCCTAATTATTTTTATCATGCACTGTAAGCATTTTAAATTTCTTGAAAAATTTAGTTACATATATATGTCTCTTTTACTAACGAGACTTGCAGGCGCATAATTTAAAGCAGTTATTTAAGTTCAAAGAAAATGCAATATATTCGATTAATTTCATCTGGAGCTTTGGTTCAGAAAGACACATCTTTCTTATTACACTTGTCATAAGATATTCATTTATATTTCTAGTTTTATATGATTTCATAACAATTTTATCAAGATTTGGCAGAAAGCACAATCTACATGCAGCAACAAGAGACACAATGCAACGTGGAGCTTTATCTAAGCAGTGAACTGGGGCAATTTGTTGAGAAAGTTTAGCTTTCCAACAAAGGTCAAAGGTCTACCTCGAACTCTGCTCGACTCCACTCTAAAACACTCACCTAGATCACAATACCCAGTAACATCATAATTCAATACAAGAGCAACTTTTGTAAGCTTGCGGCTACCTTGATCCAAAAATCCTCTACCTCATAAGTTATCCAATGTTCATATTGTCTCATAATCTCCTCAGGTCGTATTTGTTGGTCGGGACAAAATTGGCTATTACGTCAACTTCTTTGCCCAAAAACTCTTATATCGTCTCTGGCCAAAGAGGGACAAGCTGTTGACACTCAATTTTGACCCTCCTTTCTTCTAATTTGTTATTTTTGAGATTCTAATTTAATAGCGTATAAAATTATCCTTTTTACAACTATTTTTACTACTACGACTATTTATCTTCTAAAATTATTAGTTTTATTATCGAAATTACTAATATTACTTTTTATACCTCTTTTCCTTAAATAATCGGTTGTCATCAGTTTATTTCAAGTTTTGTATTTTATTGAATTAATTATACATTGATATTCTTAATCTTTATTTTATATAAGTGTAAAGTCGTAATATTGTTAGTTTTGTCTTACCATATATTGTATTAGTTATCAAGTTAGAAGCCATAAATAATTTAAAAGAAGGAAAAGGCCCACAATTCAGGCCAGTGTTTCAGCCCATTTGTTACACTAAAATCTGTCCGAAAGAACCCATATATTCGGACCAAACTAACCCATTCATTCCAGCACACCTTGGCCCATTTTTTGGCCCAAATGTTTCAACCAAATTCAAGTAAACCTAATCCTAAACTCATCAGCCACCTAATACGATTTTCTCCCTCTTCTATTTTTGAAAAGTATTCAAGTGCATACCATGGAGAATCAGAATAGTACGTGCCATTTTTGTGAAAAAAAACTCATCTCTCTCTTCGTCTCTTGCTGGCAACTCACATGATGACCAGCCATCTATCTTCTTTTTGGTCAAAGATAGCCATTGGACGCAAAAGAGACAAACTTTGCTTTAAAGAGAATCAGATTTTGTACAGAGAAAATGGACTCTTCAGAGTTCAAAACTTTGATTTCAAATCTCTCTTTGACCTGCGTGTTGGAGCCAAAAAATATTTAAATTTCAGTTTGACTAACCTTCTTCCAGATTTAGTGGAGCCATTATTCTCACATGAATCTTTCTCTTGGTGTTAACCAGATAGAGAGCTCAAGCTCTGATATCAATTGATGGAATGTATGTGTCCACTTATAGTCACTGGACCAGGTCCCTTGACAGAATAAAAATGCAGAAAGTAAATAACGCAAAGTAAAACAAACACGAGATTTTTAGGTGGAAACCCCCTTACTCAAGGGAGGTGAAAACCACGACCTGTCTCACAGAGTTCCAACTCAACTCCATTTCACTCAAAATGGAGCAAAGACTTCAGATTACATATCTCTAGTAATCTAAGAATCAAACTCTTAATCTCTTCCACTTTACTTTCACAACTCTACTTCAAGCAAGAACTAAGCAATAACTCTATTGCCCACTAAACCAACTAGCTCTAGCCGATCTAGACTTTAAGAACCCAACATAGCTAACCCTAGCTAAAACACGTTGTGTTCTGAGATGAAAATTGATCTACTTTCTTTATAGATTAGGAATAGATCTTACAATACTAACCACCGAAATATAAACCCTAGCAATAACTAAGAACAATGATAACTCTATAAGGTCCTCTGGTTGTTCTTAAGCAATATTCCTTTTGAGAGAGAAGCTTTTTCCTTTTTGAAAAAACTATTTTCCAAAAACTTGTGTGTGACAATGGAGAATAGACATATTATAGGATACGTACAAACACACAAAGGACAAAGCTATTCCATTGGTTGATGGGCTATTGTGTTGTGGGAGACGCACACCAACCACAACAAGAATTGCAAAGTTGTAGACTTTTGGACAACTACAATGTTTCATGTAAGGACACCCTCAGTTTTGTCTCAGGTCCAAAGTTTATTCGATCATCAAAACAATAGATACAACTTAAAATAACAAGAGTGATGTGACATGTTTAATTGACCAAAAATCATATGTATCTTCTTCTTTTAGGTTTATAATGTTCTTTCTTTTTTATGTGTCTTATTGTAACAACATTAAATGACTCAATTTATTAATACTCCCCTCTCTTTATCTATTAGTAATGAAAGAAGCTTTATTAAAATCATGAATTCATAGTCTTGCTAGATATGAAGTCTCAATATCTTTCCTTAATTTCTCAATGTTCACAGTAGTAGTTATTTGCGTTTTTAAAAAAAAAAATTAGTAGTAGTTTTTTTGTTAATATTAAGAAATCGTGTCCTAATTTTTAAGAATAGTTATCTATACATATTGTACTTAAGCTCTATGTTTATCTCATGAAATTAATGCAAAAAATTATCCAATTATTAAGTATTTTAACTCAAGATATTGCAGGTTCTCTCTAAATGAACCAACATTATAGGACGAAAGAAGAAGACCTCATTTCATATTCTCAGTTCACTCTACATTCACTCTGATTTTGTCTTGAAGTACTGTCCATAACCATATCTGTACAAGGGACTGTAACAACTTGGTATCAGAGTCGAAAATTATGGAAAGACTAATTCAACATCAACTTACACTTGGCGAACTTGTTCCAAGAAGAGCTTGTCGCCAATTTAGCCAGCCATGAAACAATAAATGCTCATTTAAACGTACTTACAAAAGATTTAGCAAGTTCAAAGGTTGGTTCTGATTCAACTGAACATATCAGTCAGAATTACGATTGGAAGGATAAAACTAGAGTGGCAGGAGAATCAAGATCAAAAGTAAAAGGAAGTTTCATCATTCCTCAACATACAAAGTTGGAATTCTCATGATTTAATGGTCAAGAGGATCTCTTGGAATAGTTGAACAAATGTGAATACTTCTTTCGACACCAACAAACTCCAAAACAAGAAAAGATTGAACTTGCTTCTTTTCACTTGGAGGGCAATGCATAACTTAAGTTTTTTCATTAGAGAAAAATATGCCTCAATCGTCTTAGGATGAATTTAAATATCATTGTAATCTTCTTTTTGGGTCACCAATCAATAATCAGAATTTGGGAGAATTGGCTAAATTACGCCACATCAAGTATTTGGTAGATTACCAAGAAAAAATTGAATAGTTAGTTTTGCGGTCTGATAACTCACACATTCGCAAAAACTTAAATTTTATACTTGCGGTCGTACTAATTATATAGCAATTGAGGTTGTGTTGCATAATCATCCATATTTAACTACGGCGATTAATTTATCCCAACTTTATGAACACAAGAAAAAAATCATTTGTAATGCTTGCAGATCAAAGATAGCAGATTCCTCACCTCAACAGCATGCCAAATATTTGAAGAAACTAACCAGATCTAAAATAAAGAAAAGGCGACTTAAGGGCCTTTATTACATGTTTACAACTATGATGAATCATTCAACTCGAGGTCAACAAATGCAAGAAATTATTTTGGATTAACTTTATAGACGATGAGTAAAAATTTGTTGAAAAACAGTACCTTCTACACTTAGCGCTTGAAAAGAAGCGTAATTTGAAGGAGGGGGATAATGTTATTATTCCTTTGTCTCTCGTCATCCATCGTTTACAATAGTTATTTCTTTGTAATAGTAATTTGCGATTTCTTAATCTAGTAATAGTTATTGTTTTGGAGTAGTTTGCAGTTTTTCATTCCACTAATGTTAGGAAGTTATGTCCTAATTTTCGAGGGTAGTTATTTAAACTCCATGGTTATCCCATGAAATTTATACAGAAAATTATCCAATTTTTGAGGATTTAACTCAAGAAATGGCAAGTTTTCTCATACAAAACCAACACTCCTAATTCACTCAAAATTAACTCTGTTGTAGCCTGCAACATCTCATACCTGAATCTATTACAAGAGAACAAAACTTAACCCAACAGTTGAGACCTAGACTCAAATTTGTTGTTTTTAGCCCGCATTATTCCGTTGTTTGAAAGACAAAACTTTGAGGGAGACATGGAGGAAGCTGAAGGATGAATCAACAAAAGATGCAGGGGAGAAAAGAAAAGACTGTATAATTGAAAACTAAACTAAAATTTAAAAACCAAAAACTAAACTAGACCTTTTTGGGTGTTTTAAACGCATAGACGCGAGCTTAACTCTATTGACAACCATCATTAAACATTCAAAACTTTAAATTCAAAAAATTGAGTTTCTGGGAATTGTATTTGTTTGGATTGAGTTCAGTTACAAATAAATGATTGGTGTTTGCCGAAAAGATTGTTCTGTGTCAATACTTTCATCACTAAGGCAATAAAGAGCGGGCTAAGGACTGATTCCTAGTGCAACCTCATCAGGATCAGGAAGTGGTTCGAGTCACCTCCCAGTGTCCTAACCCGAATTTTGGCTCCATTGCACATGGAGATCACGAAAGTTATTGTCTTAGAATTTAAACAACTAAACATGATAAAATTGAAAAGCAAATGTAGATTAACAGCAACACCGCAACTAATTCCAAATCTTTACTTCCATATAATGCATCAAACTATGATTTCCCCCTCCTGCTTGAGCCAAGAGTACAGGTAAGCTTTGCCAAAAGCATGCAAAATGAAGTACTTACTTTGTAGATGGTTCATTCCGTAGCTTACTTATGAGTTCATATTGGCTTTTCAATTTTTAACGGAAAGTATAGCTTCGATTCCCCGAAGCTGGAAAAGCTTGACGCCTTCTACCTTGCTGGAACTCTGCTGCCTCTTCAATCTTTGGTGGCTGACCTAAGAATAAATCCTTCTTATTACCTTTATCATTCCTACTCCTACGAGACTCATCACCTTCTCTTTCCGCCTGTTGTTTACCACGATCTTCTCCAAATACCACTTGCTTCCTTGCAGATTCATAGTCAAAACCCTGAACCTTCAACTCACCTTCATTTGCTTGTGGTTTCTCAGTAAGCTTTCCCTTACTTTTTGGATTTATGGACAGGGGCGTATTCTCACCCCCTTCATCCATCTCAGCAAAAACTACATTTTTGTTTTCCCCACACTCAGGCTGATTGTTAGTAACTTCTGAGTCATCTTTACCTAATTCCTCACTATCTGAATCAGTTTCCAGTAAGATAACATCTTCTAATTTTGAAGTAACTACAGGCATGGCAGAGGAGTTTCCCTGTCCTCCAGTTGATAGCTCGCCTTTCACTGACTCCCCATCATCTGAATCAGTCTCCACGGTTATAACATCTGTCTTGCAATTAGTAGCAACAGGTTCCTCCACTCTATGGTTAATTTCCAATGGTTTAGCAGGCCCTGTTGCAGCTTTCTGTAGCTGCTCAATACTACCTGAAAATGGTTGAAATGGAAGGCTCACTGAAGACTTGATCTGCTGCACTTGGATCTCTTCCGCCTCTTTTTTGTCAGGATGCATCTTCCTCTTTGCTGTGCTCCCTAGTAACATCCCAAGACCACGGCTCGGTTTCTTAATTGCCTGAATAGTTACTTCCACCTGTCCCGAGGAAGTACCTTTTAAACCACCATATTCATTACGACGGTCAGAGGTGTCACCAGGTGACTCAGTAATTTCAGCACCCTCAGTAGCCACAATAGTCTCTTCAGCTCGTAATTCTAAGCGTCTTTCCTTCAGCTGTTCTGCGGCTGCTTCATATGCAGCGGAATTTTGAACAGAGGCCCTAATGATGCTGACAACAGAACCAAGATTACGCTCAACATATGGATGCTTTGATTTCATCAATCCCTTTAATTTGCTTGGGGTAAGAGGCATCTGCTTAGCAATTTCAGTAAGTGTTTTGTTTGGCAAAACATAGCCAGTACTTTCATCTTCTGCTCGGGCAATAACATCCCTCCAACCATGCAACCCAGCAACAACTGCAAGCTGCTGCGCATTGAACCCAGCTCCCTGTAATCCATATATGTGCTGATATGAGGTATCAGTCAAAAGTTCTTTCTCATACATCTGCATACATATATCATAACTGCGCTTGTACACCTCTACTAGAGGATCATCAGGAGATTCAGGAGATCCATCGCCAGCATCCGATGATAGCAATTTCATCCTCATAACATCATAAATGTACAAGAGATAGTGTGTATCTTCTCTAGCATATTTCATCATCTCTGCAGGAAGTGGGCGTAATCTCCAATCTGCATTCTGATATTCTTTGTTCGCTGTAACTCCACAAAAATGTTGCAGCAGATGCTCCAGACTGTTTCTTTCCAATTTCAAAACCCTCGAGGCCTGGCCAGTATCAAACATATTGCATACATATATGCCAAAGTCACGTTGAAGCCACACAATATCGCGATCAGCACCATGCATCACCTTCTTCTTCTTGTGATCCTTAAAAACATCTCTCAGATAAGGGCCAATGTGTACACGGAGCTTCAGAGTGTCAACAACAAAATCTTCAGTTCTAGTTGATATCTGCATCAAGCATGTCAATCCTTGAAAAGATCTATATTGGTTATGCTCCAAATCAACTGCAAACTCATCCACAGAACGCAACTTGTTTGCTAACAGCTTCAGATCTTTAACCTCTTCCACAAGCTTGAATGGAGTATCCTCCAATGGAGGAGGTTTAACAGGCTCAATAATGCCAGCAGTCTCAACAAAGTCTGGCGGAGTGAACTTCTCCAGAGGATGCACAAACCTAGAACCATCCTCGCTTCTCTGTAACCAAACATGCTCAAATGGCTGATTTGTATTGTTAACAATGATTTTATACGCGTCCTGTGGCTTAGGGATGGTGGGTATATGAAATGGAATCTTTGGCTTCCCTTTGATAGCCACTTTCACCTTCTCTTCACTCTTCTTCTTCTTCCTACCAACCACTTGAAACCCACTTTCAGAATCATCCTCCATCTTCATTCCAGTCTCCTCTTCTTTCTTTCTCAACAACTTAAATTCATCTAACGAAGAAGCGAGTTTCTCCAAAACATCGTCATTTATGTTCACCAGCCATTCTTCGCTCTCCTCGTCATCTGGATCCTCCGGACACGATATGGGTTTTCCCCATAGTTCTGATAATTGCCCAACTTTGTCCAAGATTTCCTTAGATTTCATGTCCATTTGTGAAATGGGAGTCCTAAATTCGCTGAAATTGTTGTAGAAATGAAAGTCTCTATCGGTGGGGATTCCTCTTGAAGAACCAGAGAGCTTTGTAACCGCAGATGGTAATGGACCACTTGTGACTTTGCTTAGCGTATCCTCGCCGTTACCTTCAGGTGAATCGATCTCCATTGATGAGATTTAGAAAACCAATGGAACCCTTTTCGGTTATAGGATTCACCGTTGATGAGGAAGAGGGGTTTTTGGCTTTAGGGTTAGGGTTTTACTGTATGTATCAAATTTGGGAAGTTCAAAATGGTGGCTGTACACCTAAAAAACAATATTGGTGTGAGTGTGACAATCTTTTATATATCAAAAATGTTTTCAAATTATCGAAATTGAATAAAATAATTTGATTCCAAATGTATCCTTAAGATTACTTGATGGATTAAAAATGTCTTTTTAAAAACAGCAAAGGGCCAAATATACCTATATACTATAGGAAATAGTTTAAATATACCTCTAGTTATACTTTCGGGCTAAATATATCCCTTCTGTCATACTTTCGGGCTAAATATACCTTTATGACTAACATAGGACACGTGGACAACTAAGATTAAAAGAACAATTCAATTTAAAATAAATTAAATTGGGATATAACCCGCCCGCCCAAATAATTTAACCCAATCTAATCTATAACATTGACCCATCCATTTATCTTTCAAATAAGGAAACCTAATGTTGAATTAAATTCTCTCTAGCAACCAAAGAGGAGTGCAGCCAAAGAGGTTTGAGAATCGGAGTTATTTTTTTTTTTAAAATGCCATTTTGGAACGATAATGATAGGAAATACAAAATTAGGGGAAAACTGGAAATTTGTGGAACAATGAAGCAGCTAGTTTCAAACTTCACTAGCAACAAGAATCTTCTACTATTCGTGCTTGACCAGAAGGCATTGTGAATAATGAGTTAGTGCAAGTAGAATCCTTGATCTTCTGGGCGAGTCCTAGATTTTGAGCTTGATCTGAAAGTCTCATTTATTTCGAAACATCCAACATAACAGGGGAAAATTACCATGAGTTAAGCTTGATTATCATTGTTTTAAAATTAAATTAAGCCAAAGTGGGAGGATCATGTATGCGCCAATGGGGGGAAGTGGACAAAGAGCTTTTCTAGGGGTAAATCTGATACCTGCTGACACTGATTGGAGAGCAATTTGATTATTGGAGTCTCTTTGGTTGCTGGAGAGAACTCAATGAACATTAAGTTTCCTTGTTTGAAAGATAAATTGGGTGGGTCACCGTTATAGATTAGGTCGGGTTAAAATAAATTATTTAGGTGGGGCGAGTTATATTCGAATTTGATTTATTTTAAATTGAATAGTTCTTTTAATCTTAGTCGTCCACGTGTCATCTGTTAGTCATAAAGGCATATTTAACCCGAAGTATAATGGAAGGGGTATATTTAGCCTGAAAGTATAACAAGGGGTTATTTAAATTATTTCCTATAGAATAGGGGTATATTTGGCCCTTTTCCATTTTAAAAAATTTCATTTCTTTTAAAACATCTTGTTTTGAAAAAATTACGGAAAACATGTAATATGTATTTATTATACACACTATAGTTTAAAAGAATTACAATTCGTAGCTATAGTTAGAGTTTTATTGAAATTTTTCATTTCTCCTCTCTCTCCCTCGCCCCTCTCTGCACTCTCGTGCACCTCTTTCCCTCGCCTCCCTCTACACTCTCGCGCGCCTCTCTCTTCCTCGCCTCCCTCTACACTCTCGCTCGCCTCTCTCCCTCTCTCTACCATATCTCGCTCATCTCCCTCATCTTTCTGTCTTTTCTCACTCACCTCCTCCTTCTGTCTTTTCTCGCACACCTCCTCCTCTCTCTACAACACAAATGATAGCAATCAATGAATCAAACACAAATAATAATTGTCAACTATACAGATCATTTTCAGTGATACAAAAGATTTTTCAGTAATACAAATCTTTGTATATGATTCAAAATACAAATGAAATATTTTGATGATTCAAATTTAATTATTTCAAGGCAACATATGATAGCAAATACAAATATACAAATTAAAGTGGATTCATTGATACAATTATATTCAATGTATTCATTGATACAAGACTATGCAAATTGTATTCGTTAATAACCTTGATACAATTGATGTGTATCAACGTGTAACATCTTGTAATTTTTCTCTACGAATTTGAACCATTTGATATAAATGTATCAACTTGGGTGGGGTGATATGTTAGTTATTCATATATGTTAAGCTCTGTTACTAAGTGTGAGAAGTGTATTGGATGTAATTTAGGGTCATAAGGAACTTCTATCACCAAGCTAAGTTCAAAGCTTTCCTACCGACTAAGTTTTTGCATGAGTTCATACCAAGATCGACTTCAAAAGACAGAATCTCTCATAATACGAAGAGTTAGGTGGTGCACAACCTATCAAATTTCTATGAGTCTTCTTTCCAACGCCACCGATCGTTTGTCAATTTGAGTCCGGAGTAAAAATCTATGACTATTTTACCAGATACGCTGCAAGTTGTCACTGTCTAACGAAAAATGTGATGGTCCGACAGAACTGTGACATGACCGTCACACTTGGCTGTCACAGGGAGGTAGAATGCTCGTATTTTGGGTAGGTTATAACGGTCTATGTGACGGCCCGTCACTCAGATGACAACATAACGATAAATTTTGTTGATTTTGGATATTTTTAAGGTGTAGTTTTGTCCTAAAACCTTTGGAAGTTTATATAAATTGCCTCAAACATGTATGAAATGTATTTTTGATTACTATACTCTTGTTCTCAAAAATTCCTATGCTCAAAATGTTTTCGAAACACCAAAGCCAGAGTTCATCTTTCAAGATTTTTCTTAAGATTTGTCACTAAGGTATGTAAATCTCCATGTGTGGAAACACCTTGTTCTTCCTCGCCAACTACGTTGTCATGGTTTCAAAGAATCTTACATGAATGAATTGGGGTAAAGACAAAACCCCATATTTTTGAATTGTTCATGAATCTTTATGAAACCCAAAGAATTCTCCACGAAAGTATTTCAATTTCTTGATAATTCTTTACCCATATGTTTTTCTAAGATTTTCTACATTACCCATGAGTTTTTCTAAGATTGATTACGTAGAATTATGAATGATTATTGAAATAATAAATTCTTATCTTGAGAACTATTTTAATGATTCTCTTTATGACTACTTGATAATTTCTTGATGTTTGCTTATGAATTCTTATGTTATGAGTTCTGAAAGTTCTCAAATATGAGACCTTCTTTTGATTCTGTAACATCAATATTATGATATGATATATGTCTCTCATGAATGCAAAGTTATGATACATGAAATGTAACATCATGACGTGATGATCTGAATTAAATTTATGACTATGGTCCTTGAGTGTTATAAATATGAGCCTTTGGGGTAACACATGATCGCAAAGATAGGGTGTCTAACCCTTAGCCTTAGGGAAGTGGTGGAAATGGATCTTCTACTCCCAGTTTTCAAAGGTGTGGTAAGAGTCACTCGGGAAAATGTATAGCCGGTAAAGATGGTTGCTTTGATTATGGAACGAGTGGTCACAAAGTGAAAGATTGTTTGTTGCTAGCTAGAAAGAGTAAGGATGGTAGTCAAGCTCAGCCTAGTGGTTCTGGTTTGGGTGCTCCTCGTCAGAATATATTTTATGCTCTTCAAAATCGACAAGATCTTGAAGGCTCTCTGGATATTGTGACTGGTATGTTGAAAGACTTTCATTTTGATGTGTATGATTTACTTAATCTAGGTGCTATATTATCATTTGTTACTCCTTGTGTGGCCATGGGATTTGATGTTGGTCCCTAAATCCTTTCTAACCCCTTTCATGTCTCTACTCTCATCGCTAATTCTATTGTTGCTAAGAGAGTTTAGAGAAATTGTCATATTTTCATTTCTCATAGAGTCACTCACAATGATTCGTAGATCTTGACATGTTAGATTTTGATATTATTCTTGGGGTGGATTGGCTTCATGCATGTTATGTTTCTATAGACTGTAGGACCCGATTGATCACATTCATGGTTCCGAATGAACCTATCATTTCATTAGAAAGGGGAAATTATGTTCTTAAGGGTCAGTTTGTATCTTGCCTAAAAGCTAGGAAAATGAATTCTAAGGGCTGCATTTACCATCCGTTTCGTGTTAGGGATACAGAATCTGAAACCCCTACTCTTGAGTCAGTTCCGATTGTTAATGAGTTTTCAAAGTGTTTCCTGATAGTCTTCCCGGTATTCCTCTCGAAGAAGAAATAAACAAGTATTGACCTTCTCCCATATACACAACCTATCTTTATTCTTCCTTATCGTATGCCCCCGACAGAACTTAGGAAATTAAAGATACTTATTAGATAAAAGATTTATTAGACCAAGTATCTCACCATGAGGTGCTCCGATTTTGTTTGTTCGAAAAAAGGATGGTTCCCTCTAAATGTGCATTGACTATCATCAACTGAATAAAGTCACAATAAAGAATAAGTATCCTATTCCAATGATAGATGACTTGTTTGATCAACTCCAATGGGCGAGTTACTTCTCTAAGGTTGACCTTCGGTCGGGTTATCACCAATTAAGGGTGAAGGAAAATGACATTCCAAAAGTGGCTTTACAAACCTAGTATGGTCATTATGAGGTATTGGTTATGTCTTTCAGGTAGACTAATGCCCTGGCAGCATTCATAGATTTGATGAATATGATCTTCAAGAAATATCTTGACATGTTCGTAATTGTGTTTATTGATGATATTTTAATATACTCATGGAGTGAGGATCAACATGTTGAGTATTTGAGAATTGTGTTGTAAATTCTCAAGAATAGTGAATTGTATGCTAAGTTTAGCAAATATGAGTTTTTGTCAAGGTCAGTTGCTTTTCTTGGCCATATTGTCTCCGGTGGAGGCATTCAAGGTGATCCTAAGAAGATCGAGTCGGTTAAGAATTGTCCTAGATCTTTGTCCTCTTCAGATATACAAAGTTTCTTAGCTTTGGTTGGTTATTATAAAAGGTTTATTAAAGAATTTTCCTCTATTGCTTCACCATTGACAACATTGACTCAAAAGAAGGTGAATTTTTTATGGTCGGACGCTTGTGAGAAGAGTTCCCAAGAATTGAAAGATAGACTCACTTCAGCCCCTATATTGATATTACCTAAAGGAACGGATGACTTTATTGTGTATTGTGCTGCTTCACAGATTAGACTTGGTTGTGTTTTGATGCAACATGAGAAAGTCATTGCTTATGCTTCAAGGCAATTGAAAGTGCATAAAAAGAATTATCCGACTCATTATTTGGAGTTAGCAGCGGTAGTGTTTGCTCTAAATATTTGGAGGCATTACCTATAAGATGTTCATGTAGATGTGTTTACCGACCACAAGACTCAAAAGGATTTGAATCTTCACCAAAAGAGATGACTTGAGTTATTGAATGATTAAGATATAGTGTCCTTTATCATCCGGGTGACACAAATGTGATGGTGGATGTTCTTAGTCAATTGTAGATGGATAGTGTTGCTCATGTTGATGATGGTAAGAAAGAGTTAGTTTGTGATGTTCATAGGTTGACTCGATTGGTTGTGCATTTGGTTGATTCCAATGAAGATGGAGTCAATGTTCAAAATGGTTCGGAAACGTATCTTTTATTGGATGTGAAAGATATGCAAGATCTTGATTATTCAGTTATGATTGACTTGAAAAGTCGATTTCCAAAAAACCCATTAAGGCTTTCTCCCAAGAGGGAGATGATGCCATTCAATATCAAGGTTGGTTGTGTCTTCTAAATGTTGATGAGTTGAGAAATCTGATTTTGACAAAAGCTCACAGTTCTCGGTATTCTATTCACCTGGGAGCCACCAAAATGTACCACAACTTGTGGGAGGTCTATTGGTGGAATGGGATGAAGAAGGATATTGCAGAATTTGTGGATAAATATATGAATTGTCAACAAGTGAAGATTGAGCATTAGAAACCGGGTGGTTTGACTCAAAATATTAACATTCTTACATGGAAGTGGGAAGCTTTGAATATGGAATTCATTACGGGGTTGCTTTGTATGCATCATCAGCCTGACTTGATTTGGGTTATTGTGAATCAAATGACAAAATTGACTCACTTTCTGCTCCTAAAGACTTCATTTTCAGCAGAAGAGTACACCAAGTTTATATTCGGTAAATGGTGAGGTTACATGGAGTTTCCGTATCCATTATCTCCAATCGTTGTACTCATTTCACATCTCA
The DNA here is from genome assembly GCF_900185275.1 of Solanum verrucosum. NCBI lineage: Eukaryota > Viridiplantae > Streptophyta > Magnoliopsida > Solanales > Solanaceae > Solanum > Solanum verrucosum. The sequence goes on along the minus strand of NW_026020104.1, from coordinate 2,534,807 downwards.
GTTTTGGAAGTCATTTCAGAAGGGTCTTGGTACTTAAATGAAACTTAGCACGACTTTCCACCCTTAAACAGATGAACAAGTTGAGCGTACTATCGAGACCTTAAAAGATAAGTGAAAAGCTTGTGTGATTGATTTCAAAGGTAGTTGATATGATCATTTGCCTTTGATTGAGTTTACTTATAATAATAACAATCATTCTAGTATTAAGATGGTTCCATTTGAGGCTCTTTATGGTAGGAGGTGTAGGTCTTCTATTGGTTGGTTTGAAGTTTATGAGGCCACTTTAATAGGGCCTGAGTTTGTGCATGAGGCTTTGGAGAAAGTTCGACTAATTCATGAAAGGTTGAAAATGGCTCAAAGTCACCAAAAGTCTTATGCTAATGTTAGAAGAAGAGAGATTAAATTTGAAGTTGATGATTGGGTTTATTTGAAAATCTCACCTATGAAGGGTGTGATGAGGTTTGGAAAGAAAGGGAAGCTTATTCCTTAATATGTATGCCATATTAGATTGTGCAACGTATTGACAAAGTTGCTTATGAATTAGAGTTACCTAATGATTCAGCATCGGTACATCATGTATTTCATGTCTCTTTGTTGAAAAAGATTGTTGGACATCTGCCATCCATTGTGCCTTTAGAAAGTTTGGGAGTTAAAGAAAGTATTTCTTATGAAGAGGTTCCGGTTGAGATTTAGAGCGACAAATTTTGAAGTTGAGAAATAATGAAGTTCCTTCCGTGAAAGTTCTTTAGAGGAATCAATTAATTTAGGGTGCTACTTGGGAGGTCGAAGCCGATATGATGTCCTGGTATCCTCATCTCCTTCCCTCCACTCCTATTCTAGCTTGAGATATTAGTTCTGCATGGTTCATTCTTTCGGATTCATAAGTTTTAGTCATTCTCATGTTTCCATATGCATGCATATTTATGAAAAACTTGATTTTTGACGTTACGACTTAGCTTGGAGTGATTCTCCATGTTTATGTGCATTATGATGAGATTTGCATTCATGTTGAGTTTTGAGTTTCTCTCCTACTCTATTCATGCTAGCTTGAGTCTCATTCGAGGACGAATATATTGTAACACCTCAGAAATTGGAAAGTTGAAAGGAAAGGAAAATTCAAATTTTAGCACTGAGGGCAGTGACAACGAGTCCTATCTACGGACTCTAGGAAGTCCTATAGGTCGTAAAAGGGAAGTCATATGGTGGAGTCAAGTTTTAGAAAATTCTAGCTACTGAACTTTGATCCATGAGTAACCAGGACAATTCGTAGGAATTTGGACGTGTCGTTGATGGTACTCGTAAAACTGGACCAAACTTAGTAAAATTTTGGACTTGAATTTGGGTTCTATAGAAGGGGTCTACAGACTATAGATTGAATGGCGGATTGTAGATTGATCTCGTGGGAAGTTGAAGGAATTTTGCGTTTCTGAAGTTGATTCTACGGTTGACCAATATTGACCGTCGAAAGTCCTACAGACCGTAGGTCCAAACCGTAGAAGCCATTCGACAGTTATTCTTAAGAGTATTTGGATTCTTTTCTATGCATTTAGTACCTATACTATGTTGTTTTGACCCAAATTCTAAGACCTATAACTACCTTTCAACTTCTAAATCTACCCAAACCTGTTCATTCTCTAAAATCGCTAATATTAATCCAAGTTCATTCTCTCCAAACTCTCTCAAGCTTCAAGGAAGAAATCTAGGGTTCAAGCTTCAAGTCTACTTTTTCTTTCATTGTTTTTGGACTTTGTTTATCAAGGTGTGGATTGGATTCCATTCATCCATTGGGTTCCAAAAGAAATAAATTCTCCCAATGAAATCTCACCTAAATTTGATTAGGGTTCATGCAATCTCCATGGGTATTATTTGATTTGGAGTTAATTGTTCAGTTTTAATCTTCCTATGCATGTTTAGATCTAATTACATGTCTTTCAATTAATTTTATTTATACCCGTGCATTATTCATGATTTTGACTAAGAATCTATGAAGATATGAATATGATTTGTGAAAGTTATGCATAATCGCTTTCCCATTTCATGAATTTTCTCTCTCTTTACGCTCTCTCTCTAAAAAATTCGCACCCAAGAAAGACCCCTAACGGTAACTAACGATCACTTGGAGCGCTGAAACACAACTCCATCGGAATGGCTTCTACACCGCCGACGGAGGTCCCCCGACCTTCGGACCAAAATGAAAAGCAGCGCACTGGAGAAACATATCTTCTCCAACAAGAATCACTCTCAAATTCACACCACAACTCTACGAATTTGAATTTCAGTTCAGTGATCATTGTTCCTCTTTCGGAAGATGAGTTGAAGTAGGCACAAGAAATTATTTCCTTGGCAAAATCTGGAGTGATTCAAATCATTCTAATTGATGGAATGAACTCTACACCCCACGATCCACATATGGTTGTAAAATCAAACGATTCTCTCTTACCATTTGAGAGATTTGTTTAGGCGAATTTAGAGGAAAGTTCTTCAAACTCGCCTCAGTACTCAAATGAATTTGTTGGATTTGAGGCAGATTCTGGAAGTACAAAATACAGTTCTAGATTCTACTCAACATAGCGTTCCTAACCATATCAATTTCAACTATGTTAATGAAGGAAAAAATTCTGGCAAAGATTCCGACCAAGTCGTCGTAACTCAATTGAACAAGTTGATGAATGCGCGCGCATACAAGTATTCCTATACAGAAATATGGTATGATAACCACAACTACATCCCAACAAAGTTCAAGCATGAATCGATCAATTAATCCCTCTAAGGCTGCTGGCAAGAATGTAACAATTAGTAAGTCCATATCAATGGATCACACTGCCAATGAAGCTCAGGGAGGGGAGCAACCATCAGGAGGCAACAAAAACGTGGAGAACAACATTGAGGTAAGTTCTAAATGCACTAATCACTCTAATTTAGCTAACACTCCTAATGCAGGTAAGGTGTTTGTTGAAATTCCTCTGGGAAAAGAAAGGAGCATAAACCAAATTGCAGTGAAGGGCAACAGTATTGATCACAATCAAATGCCTAAGGATACTAATGGAGACCAAAGAAGATAAGAATATGGTAAGGATCACACTCCAAAGGTCAACAACAACATAATAGGTAAGTCAGTTCCTAATGCTTACAATCAGCATGATCACAATAAGTCTAGCAATTTGCTTAATTCTGAGAACCAAAATAAGCATGAGAAAGGTATTCATAATGTGCAGGCTGATGGAAATGGGCAAACTGTGGTGAACACTAACAAAGGAAACATCACAATGGATCCTATAATTCCTCCACCCATCAAAGTCTCATCCAATTTTGATACCTACAGACCCAACCATCCCAAACCCAACCAATTCAGTCCCAAAAAGAACCAAAACAGACCCCCTTTCAACAACTCTAGCAATAAGAATATCAACTCTCAAACCCCGAAGCCTTCCCCACCCACTGTTGTTCAGTCTCTAGCTACCAGACTTAGAGAAAACCAAGCTAAAAGTACCACCCATGCTATCATCACCCCTCTGTTATTTCCTCTAGACAAGGACGTCCCTCTGTTACTTTCTATGAAGAAGATTTTATGATCAAAATGGTAGAAAGATGCAAATACACTCTTGTTGGAAAATTCATCAATTCAATGTCCAAAATGGAGGTGATAAGAAGAAGTTTCATTGCTCAAATACAGCTAACTGGTGGAGTTAAAATTGCACACTCTAACTCAAGACACATTTATATTGACCTTGACAATGAAGTTGACCATGTCAGAGTATGGACAAAACAAAGAATGTTTATTACAGGGCACCTAATGAGACTACAGATTTGGATTCCATACTTTAAGCCTGAGGAAGAAACTCCAGTTGTTCCCATTTGTGTTACACTGCTAGAACTTCCTTGGCACTGCTATTACATGGAGTGTTTAACTGCTTTTTTGTCCCCTATTGGTATAGCTTTGTACCTTGACTCTGATTCCATGGAAAAAACAGAGGAAGTGTGGCAAAAGTCAAAGTTCAAATAGATCTTACAAAAGAAAGACCTCAACATTTATGGCTTGGTTTTTTCAAGAAGGATCCTTCTAAAGGCAAGCAACTGGTGGAGTATGTGGAAGCTCCCCTTTATTGTTTATATTGCAAGCATCAGGGACACTATGCAGGAACTTGTACTTTAAAGATAAGAGATGAGGAAATCAAAAAGAGAAGGATATGGGAAGAGTGAAGACAAGCAAAACAACCAAGAGAAAAAAAACAACCAGCAACAACAGGAGGAGAAGGAACAAATGCAGTCAAATAAGCAAATAAAAAAAAGGGAAGCAACTGATAACAACAACACTCAAAAGGAAGAACAATGGCAAACGCAGACCAGGAGGAAGAATAAGAATCACACCCAAAACCATGACCAAGGTAAGACAATACACTTACAGGAACAGGCACAACAGACCAAAGCAAACCATGCACAACAGCAAATGCAGGAATCAGGTATGAAGCTCAAATTTTCTGATACTAAGCAGGTGGAATCTAATGCGCAGACCCCACCATCCCCAACCCCTGTAATTGTTGTTGATGATCATTGTGTTGAAAATGAGACCCCTTCCCCTGAAATCCCCTTTGTTGTGACTGAGAAAGTTAATGGAGGGAGGATGGTTGTGAAGGAGAAACATACTAACATGCAGAAAGGGGAACCTAAGGGGAGGGAATTGTCTCATGTTATTCATGAGAACCCTTTGATTGACCATATGAGTGACCTTCAAACCCCTGCTACCACTAAAAGTTCTGCTCATCAAACAAAATAGAGTAACCAAGGTACAGGAACACAATAACAAAATAGGATCACACTAAGGATGGAAATCAACAGGTTAATGACAAAAATGGAATGACAACCTTCAGAAAGGCAGCATGGCCAAAGACATGGGTGACAAAGCCAGCACTAGCAAACGTATGACCACCCAAAAAGCAAAAACAAACCAAGCAAGAAAAAGAGGGAGGCCAACAAGAAGAAGCAGGCAAAAAAACAGCAACATGAATAGTCTAAGACTGAAACTGATCCCAATCATCAGGTAGATGATTTGAGGTCCTATAAAAAAATTATTATGGTGGATCAGCAACAAGGTCTGGGTGTGATCCCTCTTAAAGCTCAGTTTAATACCCCTTCCCTTGGCAAGCCCCCTGATCAGACAAACCTGCAAAAAACTGTAAGAGGTCAAGAGATTGATGAGTATGATGTTCAGCATTCAGAAGATGAAGTGGATGTTGACAACCAGCCACCTAATATTCAGGATGAGGATGATGAAACTAGTGAACTATTGATCAAAGCTTTTAGTCCTAGTAATGATATTGATCTGGACAATGAGCTTCAATAGGTTACTACCAAGCAAGGTATCTCCCCTAGAGGCATACATTTGGAGAATTCCCCCCCCCAAGAAGTCTCTCCTCATTGCCTCAGTCACTGTAGGCAGACCAAACACAATATTATTCACCTTCAAATCATCTCAATGATTAACACAATCATATGGAATGCTAGAGGTATCAACAATGATCCTCCAAACTCAAAAAGTGATTGAGTCCGACTCAAGTGAGTGAGTGAAAGTCGTGGCAAGAGAGCGAGTTCGACTCGCGAATGATAAGCAAGTGAATGACCAATCCTTTTGCACCAATACTGTTGCGAGCCATGGATCATGTTACTAGAAACAACAATGGAAAGATTTGGTTGTTTTGGACAACTGAGGTTTCCTGTAAAGTTCTGTAAGCATATGAACAACAAATCACCTGTGAAATCAACCATATGGAAGCACTTGGTACTTACATCAATACTTTTGTTTATGCTAAGTGCAAAGACTACCTCAGAAGATCACAATGGGAAAGAATGCTTCACTATGTTGATACTATAAATGATGTTCCTTGGTGTGCTGTGGGTGATTTCAATCTCATTACCAACACTGAGGAAAAACTTGGAGGGATCCCTTACAACATGAGAAAGAGCCTTGAGTTTATTAGTGTTATTGAAGCTTGTGGACTAATGGACTTAGGGTTCAATGGACCTAAATTTACCTGGTCTAACCAAAGGGGTATCAACTTTAGAATTTGGAAAAGGTTGGATAGAGCTATGGCTAATGACAAGTCGTTGTAGGGGATGCCACACACTAGCATCACTCACCTTCCTTTTGTGAGGTCAGAGCACTGTCCAATTCTCATGGAGATGAATGTCATGCATGCAAACTACATCAAATACTTCAGATTTCTTAACTGCTGGGAAGATCAACCTACTTTTCTAGACACTGTAACTGATTGTTGGGACAGACATATGGAAGGGGACCCTCTGTGGATTTTCCATCAGAAAATGAAGATGGTTGCTGCTACACTCAGTTCTTGGTCTAAAATATAATTTGGAAACATCTATGCCAAAGTCAAAGATTATGAGGAAAAGGTGAAAATTACAGAAGAAAGCTTGATTCAAGACAATACAAATGAAAATAGAGATGCACTTCATGCAATTAATGTTGATTATATCAGATACATGAAAATGGAAGACTCTATTCTCAGACAAAAATCACAGCTTCATTGGTTCAAGGAGGGAGATAGCAACTCAAAAAATATCCATGTCGTGATTAGAGGAAGGAGAATGAAGTTGTTTATCCACAAAATCCTTGATGACAATGATGAATGGATACAGGGGGATGGATATATAGCAGAATCTGCCTGTGAACATTTTCAGAATATTTTCACTGGAGAAGAGAAGTTTATTGATGAGACACCTATGAATTGTATCCCAAGGCTGGTTACTCAAGATCAAAACAACAAACTGAGTTCACTTCCAACTATTGAGGAACTGAAAGAGGTGGTTTTTTCTATGAATTCTAACTCTGCAGCATGTCCTGATGGAATGAATGGTTGTTTCTTTCAAAAGTGTTGGGGCATTATTAAACATGATTTGTTGGCTCTCATTCATGCTTTTTTCAGTGGACAGAGGCTCCCCAAGTTTCTCTCATGCTTGTTTGGTTTTACTCCCCAAAGTGAACAATTTTAATAAACTTTCTCAGTTCAGACCCATCAGTTTGAGCAATTTTACTAACAAAATCATCTTCAAGCTACTATGTCGTCGATTGGCCCTTATTTTACCTTCCTTAATCTCCACCAACCAATCAGGATTTTTCAAAGGTAGGAGTATTTCTGAGAATATTATGCTTGCTCAAGAAATCATTCATCAGATTAAAAAGTCCACCATTGGTAGCAATGTAGTGATCAAATTAGACATGGCTAAGGCCTATGACAGGGTCTCATGGTTATACATTTGCTTGGATCTTAGGAAAATGGGGTTTGATGAAGTGTTCATTGATATGACTTGGAGGATCATGTCTAATAATTGGTACTCCATCATTATCAATGGCAAGAGATATGGATTCTTTCAACAAGAGATTTGAAGCAAGGTGACCCCCTCTCCCTGACCCTATTTATTTTAGGTGATGAAGTGCTCTCCAGATCTTTGAACAGACTCCACCAAGACCCTCTATACCATGGTTTCTATATGGAAATAAGGGGCCCAAATTAACCACCTGAGCTTTGCAGATGATATCATCATTTTTACCTCAGAAAGGAAGCATTCACTTAAGCTGATTATGAAGACTTTGGCTATTTATGAGCAAACTTCAAGACAATTCATTAATAAAACCAAAAGTCACTTTTTGCTTCCATCCAATGCCTTCAGGACTACTTCTGACATGATCAAGAATTATACTGGCTTTCACCATAAAGAAGCTCCAATCACTTATCTTAGATGCCTTCTCTTTATTGGTAGACCTAGAATTATCTATTTCTCAGAAATGGTCAACAAAGTGGTTAACAGAATCACAGGCTGGCACTAAAAAATGTTGAGTTATGGGGGAAAAGCTACTCTGATCAAGCATGTCCTCCAGTCACTTCCTATACATCTCCTATCAGCTATTTCCCCTCCTTCGACCACTATTAAGCAAATTCAGGGCATCATGGCTGAATTCTATTGGGGTTGGAGAAATGATAAGTAAAACTATCACTGGTCTTCTTGGAAGAACCTAAGTTTTCCTTATGATGAGGAGGGGATTGGGGCTAGACTCATGAGTGATGTTTGTCAATCTTTCCAATACAAACACTGGTGGATTTTTAGATCCAAGCAAACTTTATGAGGTGATTTCCTAAGGGCTAAATATTGTCAAAGATCTAACCTTGTGAGCAAAAAAAGGGGTTGTCTAGACTCCCATGATTGGAGGCTTATGACAAGGAATAAACATAAGGTGTAGACTCACATACAATGGAAAATCAGGGCTGGTTCATGCTTATTCTGGTGGGATAATTGGTTTGGGGTTGGTCCACAACAGATTCAACAATGCCACTATCTCAGAATTTATAAAAGAGGGACAATGGAATATGAACAAGATCATTCAGCTAGCTCCTCAAACTCAGGTGCACAACCTTGCTACTCAGCTTCAGCTTCAACAGGGTATTCCAGATCAGCCAGTGTGGAGCCTCAACACAAATAGAGAGTTTACATGCTCTTCTGCCTGGAATTCCATTAGGGAACAGATAACAAAAACCAAGATTAATACCAACACTTGGCATAGAAATATTCCATTCAAATGCTCATTTCTATTATAGAGAGCATTCAGAGGCAAACTACCAATAAAAGAGAATCTTTCCAAGTTTGGAATTGGACCTGCAGATTGTGTTTGTTGTCAAGCTCCAGAACTGGACACCATTGAGCATGTTTTCAACTCAGGATTGTTTGCCAAAAATATTTGGAAGTTCTTTGTTGTCCCCCTTGGCATCCAAACTGACTACATTCCTCTTAAATACATGATCATGAGATGGTGGAACACTAATTACAGTAATGAGCCCCATAAACTTATTCTCCAATCAACTTCAATCTTTATTTGTTGGAATTTGTGGAAGAATAGGTGTGCTAAAAAGTATGGAGGTAAACAATCCAATATTGCAAGGGTTAAATTTTTAGTGATCATGGATACTTTCAAACTTCTTCATACTGTTTTTCCTTACATCACTTGGCCTTCAAGTGGGAAAAATCTAGTCCAACTTATTGAGAATTGTATCCATGACACTTGTCCAATGGATTAAACCTCCTGATATGTGGGTTAAACTCAACACTGATAGAAGTGCATTGGATAATTAGGGCAGAATTGGGGCTGGGGGTATTCTCAGAGATACCAAAGGAGACTTGATCTTTGCTTACACAGTTCCATTGGGGGAAGGTACCAATAACCAGGCAGAAATTGAGGCTGCTATCTTTGGCATAGCATGGTCTGTTCAGCTGAAATATCACAAAGTGATTTTGGAAGTAGACTCCAAGCTACTGGTGGACTGGTTGCTTTGTAAAACAACTCCTCCCTGGAACATCACCTCACAGCTGCAAAAACTTCACACCCTCAGAGAGGAAACAGGGTAGCAGACTCACTTTCCAAGCATAGCCACAAAACCACCAGTCGACTCTATTTCAGCATCTAACAACTTCCAAAGGAGACAACAACATACTTGCAACTGGACAAGGCAGAGATGACTAGCTTTAGAAGAACAAAAATGAAAAGGATTAAAAAACCTCCTTGAATTATCCAGATTATGGAGCCTATGAAGGAGCTAAAGTTCCCACGGGCCCCCACTTTTTGGTGATCTCCATTCATCTTCACACTGGCTGTCTCTTACCAAGTTATAGCTTTTATGAAGAGGTTTTTCTTTTACTTGTAAAGCGAGAGTCTCCCTCATTTATGTTTTCCAAGAATCTTTGTATCGAGAGGAGTCCTCTTTAAGGGTGCTTAGACGATAGGTTTCATTTCTAGTAAGGGGAAGTGTTGGAGAACCTTAGTAGGCTACCAACTCAAGAACCACCATAGGTGGAGGTAAGGTTTTATGTCCCCCTCCTTGTACCTTTTACTTTTTATCTATGATAAGGCCTAGGGGTGTTGCTCAGCCCCTGACCCCTCCAAGGGTCATTAAAAAAAAGTTACGCATGATTTATAATTTAAAAGATGTTTATGATCTAAGGTTGCTTTTAAGATAGGCATCAAAGAAATTGTTAAAGGCTTTTCTCACATATTAAGAAATCATGATTTCGTGAAAGGTTTCTCAAACATACATGATTTATGATTCAAAGAGCTACTACATGATGACTATATGATTGGGATTGGTATGTTGATTATTGGATATCCTAATGTTATACTTTAATAATTGATTTTGTTTATTCTATTGGGATTAAACTTAGCACCGAGAGAACTTGAGGTGGAGGCTCAAATAGGATAGTATCTAGTAGCAACATCTAGTTCTAAACTACATACCCTGTAGAATTGTCTTAAATGACCTAGCTAGTGGATCCACAATAAGCATATGAATGAATGATATAGAGTTCTACCTTGGTAAATAGACTTTCCCTTCTCGGTGTTGAAGTTACATCAGACTCCATGTTATGGGTCATATAGTTATTGTTGGTTAAATTTAATATCCCATAAAATGAACTAAATTTAAAGGTTTTATGAAGCTTTCATTATGTTTTAAGATTCATTGACCATGTTCATGATTTGTGATTCTTTCTTAAAGGCTTTTCAAGATGTGTTAGTTTGGTCATGAATATCATGTTTTCCTTTATTTCCCATCATGATCATGACTCATGTTTTCATGCATTTATCCATTCTTAGTACATGGAATGTACTAATGCATACATGTAACTACATTATTTATTAATGTACGATCTGATGTTTATCCTTCTCTCATTGGTGGCTAGTTGATTGATTGACCGTAAAGACTTGGTGATTCCTCATGTTCCGAGGACCATGTCACCTTTATTATGCTTTCTTATGTCTTTACTTTTTGGATGTTGTACATGGTGTATGGGTTACATCTCATCCACTTATTTTGATGTATTATATTGGCTTGTAAAAACTATGATTAGACTTCTGCATTTATGTCAAACTCTTTATGATATGAGGTTTCCTACTTTAATTCTTCTATTTTATATTATATTGTATTATATGTATGTCAAGTAGCTTGTGTAGGGCCTCTCAGGGTCTTATAGGCTATGTCACGTCTAGATTATACTTTGGGTCATGAAAAAGTTGGTCTTCATAGAAAAAGGTTTTAGAAAAGTTCCTAGGATTTCTGACAAGCCGCGTTGAGTAGAGCCATGTTCATGAGTGTGAAGCGCGCCTCATTTATTAATAGGAGGTTACAAAGCATTTAGAAAACTCTAGTTGTTTCACTACTCTAAGTCGTGTCATAGAGTTCATCTCTATAAAGGTCTTTTTCATAACTCTTATTCGATGATTTTCAGGATATGTCTCCCGAAAGAGCTTATGCTAGTTTGAATGCAGGTGATAATGTGGAGCCTGAGGTTCGTTAAGTTCCGTCTGATCCTTTAGTTGAGCAAGTTATTTATTTTGAGTTCCGAGTCACTTTCAAAGTGTTGGCTCAAGCTATGACAACCCAAGCTAATAGAGAAGTTTTTACTACCGTGAATGCAAATATGGGTACTACAGCAACAAGGATAAGAGACTTCACTAGGATGAAACCTTCAGAATTCCATGGTTCTAAGGTTGATGAGGATCCTCAAGAGTTTATTGATAAGGTTTATAAGATAGTGGGAATTATGGAAGTGTCAACGGTGTAAAAGACGGAATTGGATGCTTACCAACTCAAAGGTGTTGCTCAAGTTTGGTTCAACCAATGGAAGAAATAAAAGGCTATTGATGTGGGTCCTCTTGATTGGGATAAATTTAAAAAGGCTTTTCTCGATCGATTATTTCCTCTTGAGATGAGAGAAGTAAAGGTTCTTGAGTTCATTAATCTCCGTCAAAATATGAGTGTGAAAGAGTATACTTTAAAGTTCACTCAATTGCTAAGTATGCTCCGACAATGGTTGCCAACTCTAGCATAAGAAGGAGTAAGTTTGTGTCGGGTGTTTCCGATTTGGTGGTCAAGGAATGTCAAACCACCATGCTGATTAAGGATATGGATACCTCCTGTTAGATGATACATGACCAACAAATTAAAGACTAAAAGTTCAATAAAAGGGCAAAAGAGTCCAAGAGGGCAAGGATCGGTGATGGTGACTTTTGTCATTCCATGTCTGGTGGACAAGTGTGTCCTTAATTATGACAAAAGTTTTCCGCTCAAGGTTCTTCCAATGCTCTGACCATTAAGTTTAACAAAGATAAGGTGACTAACCCTAAACCTAAGGGAAGTGGTGGAAATGGATCTTCTACTTCCGGTTGCCAAAGGTGTTATAAGAGTTACTCGGGAAAATGTTTAGCCGATATGGATGGTTGCATTGATTGTGGAAAATATGGTAACAAAGTGAAGGATTGTCCTTTTCAATCTAGCAAGGGTAAGGATGGTAGGCAACCTCACCCTAGTGGTTCTGTTTCGACAGCTCCTCATCAGAATAAATTATATGCTCTTCAGACTTGATAGGATCATGAGGATTCTCTAGATGTTGTGGCCGGTATGTTGAAAGTTTTTCATTTTGATGTGTATGCTATACTTGATTTAGGTGTTACATTATTATTTGTTACTCTTTATGTGACCATGAGATTTGATGTTGGTCCCAAATCCTTTCTAATCCCTTTCATGTCTCTACTCTTGTCGATGATTCTATTGTTGCTAAGAAAGTTTATAGAAATTGTTATATTTCCATTTCTCATAGAGTCACTCACAATGATCATGTAGAGATTGACATGTTAGATTTTGATATTATTATTGGGATGGATTGGTTTCATGCATACTATGCTTCCATAGACTGTAGAACCTAATTGGTCACATTTAAGGTTTCGTACGAACCTATAATGTCATGGGAAGGGATAAATTATATTCTTAAGGGTCAGTTCATATATCGCTTAAAGGCTCTAAAAATGACTTCTAACGGTTTCATTTATCATCTTGTTCGGGTTAGGGATACAGATCCGAAAACCCCTACACTTAAGTCAATTTTAATTATACATGAGTTTCTGAAAGTGTTTCTCGATAATATTCCCAACATTCCTCCCGAAAGGAAAATATATTTTGGTATTGACCTTCTCCCGGATATGCAACCTCTCTTTATTCCTCCTTATTGTATGGCCCGGGCAGAACATAAGGAATTAAAGGTCAATTGAAAGACTTATTGGAGAAAGGATTTATTAGACCAAGTATCTTACCATGGGGTGCTTTAGTGTTGTTTATTCAAAAGAAGGATGATTCCCTCTGAAGGTGCATTAATTAATCAACTATTTTATAGTCGTAAAAAATTGACACATTTTTAATACCTGATTTGAAATGTTCACTAATATAAATCATCGTATACAAATGAAGACACTGAAACAAAATGTATGTAGTAGCATTATTGATATAAGATTCATGAATAGTCAATAACACACCTAAAATATTTCAATTTTTTTGAGTTTTGGACATGAACTATTAGATGGGTGAGTTTTCTACCTTAAATATCACCAAATGTCTATCAAATCACACCTGAACTTCAGGTAGAAAAAGTGAACAACTGATAGTTCAATTATGACAAAACTCAAAAAACTATTCTACGTGTTTTTGACTCTTATAACTCTTTTTATAATCAGATTTAGACAAGATATCATGATACTTCACGTATGTTTTCACTAACTTACTCGACAATATTATTGATGGTGTTCTTAGGACAACGGGGTTACTTGGTGCAACGACAATGACATTTGCATAAAAAAAAAAAATACAATGAAGGACATCATGTATGTTACTACATATCAAACATATGATCTTGTAAACTTCCACATGATACTAAACCTTTTAGGTGCAGAACAATTGCAAATTGTGCTCGACAATTGAAATGCTTGAATGGAATACATGCATGTTTTGCAAGTACAAAAAGTTGTTATTGTAAACTTCCAAATAGTAAACCAAATTATAATGAAACTGTGTGTAAAAGTGATCCTCATTGCGTTGTTCTATTGAAATATTTGAATCATGGTGAAAATCTTACATGTTACTTGAAAGCACATAAGTGTTATTGCAAATCTCCTTCACGCCCACCAGTTGGAGCTCCACCTGTTACACCAACGTACAACTTGATGATTTGTAAGGGGTGATTTCTTAGATGGTCGCTTCATTTTTTATTTATCGTATTGAAAAGTCGTTGAATTGTTTTTCTTGTAAATGATGTACGTAATTTTGCTGAAGTATCAATGAAAGTCGCTAAACTATTTTTTTGTTACTAACTAAGTTTCATGATAGAAAGTTCATTCAATTTTGTTTAAGTGTATTAAATAAGATGTCTCTTTTATTTCATGATCCTTATGACTTTTCGAGATACACTAAAACTTACTATTTAGGAAAATATAAGTAACTTTTTTATCATAAAAATAATTTACTGAAGTTAGTGCAATAAAGTTAACGCTGAGTGACCATCTATGAAACTGACTCAGAGTTTGTGGTGTGAATTGAACTCCGATTTCTCCCCATCATTAAGAATGATTAATAAAAAAAATAATTATGTTATGTAGGACCCGTGTGTCTAGATATTATGTGGCAATTTGTGTTTTGCATGATGTTCTATGAGTATCATGTCATGTAAGATGCATGTGTCTACTCGCTCAATTTTATACAAGTTTAAGTGTCTACTTTTGTATATTTGAAGTTAGAGGACATAAATGTTAGTTGAGGTTAATTTAAAGGACACATTTATGTATCCTAGTTTGGGGCCGAGAGTTAGGAGTATGGAGTCAGATCATGGGTAGAGGTCGGATTTGATTTTGGGTCGTAAGTTGGATCAACGTTAAAAATTGGATCCTAAGTCGGGATCAAGGTCGGGATTTAGTTATCCGGTTTGGGTCTAGTTAAAGTGAAGAACCAAGGTCAAGAGATACATCCGGGATCATGTTCAAAGTCAGTGTCGAGGTTCTAGATTAGGGTTGGGGGTTTCTCGAGGTGAGGTTAGGAGTTTGGGTTTCAAATCAAGGTCGAGGTTGATTCTTGGTTCAAGGTTTTGAGTAGGATCTAAGGTCAGGAGTTGGGTCCTAGGTTAGAAGGAGTTGGGTCCTAGGTTAGAAGTCATGTGTGTATCATGAGTTGGGGAGTTGGGTCTTGGGTCAGGTGTAGGTTAGATTTGGGTCGTGGGTCGAAAGTAGGGTCAGGGTCCGAGTCAGGGTAAGGAGTCCAGTCCGAGTCAGGGTTAGGTGTTGGCTTCTAAGTCGGGGTTGGGAGTCGGGTAATTCTATCATATTATAATTTTATCTTTTTTTTATTTGAACATCAAATGAAAATTTGGTGCATGTTTATTGCTTTCCATATATATATATATATATATATATATATATATATATATATATATGTTATAATTAAGGGCAAATACATAAAAAAAACCTCTTGAACTTGGCAGGAGAACTTACTTTAGTACTTTAACTATACGGATATTTATTTACCCCCCTAATCTCATTTCAAGTGAATAAATACCACCCTAATAATACAAAACCAGTCTCACAATGGCAAGTATATTATACACGCGCCAAGTCATTGCCATATCAACGCCACATCATTGCCACGTCAGAACCATGTTGGAAAGCAGTTTTAAAAATTTGTTTCTTTTCCTTCCCTTCTTCTTCTCTCTCCCATGTCAAAAATCAATTTTTAAAATTTAAATTTTTTTCCCTTCTCTCTCCAATGAATGCACTACCTTCCATCTCCATTAGTGTTTTCTCAGTTCTTGCTTGATTATCATTAATTTTCACTAATGACTTCTCTATTTTCAACCTCAATAACTTCTAACAATTTCACCAATTTCTTTTGAGAAAATTTTCATACATTTTCTATCAATATCCATTGATGTGAGATTGCAACAAATATGGACCTACATTGAATTTTTTACCGATTTATTGCTCTCTTTGGTATATGAGGACAAATAAATCAACTGAAAATGTAGATGAATTCGACCCTTTAGTTAAAAAAAAAAACAATACTTTCCAATATTCCATCTTCAAAAACCCTTATTTTTTCATGACATACAATAATCATAATTTTTGAAATCATAAAAATGTGTTAATGAAATTTTCTTTTGTTTGACAGAAATCTCAAGTTTGATCGGAACGAAGTTTAATGATTTTTCTCTCTTTAGTAGATCTGAAAACAAAAAAAAAGAAGATGAAGATTAAGATGCTGGTGAGGTAGGGTACAATGGGGGTCTTTGAAGAAGGAGAAAGGGGGCGAGATAGGGGGTTCAAAATAAGTGAAAAGGGCTAGGGTTTTTGCAGAAGAAGAAAAAGGGGATTGGGGGTGGGTGGGTTTGGAGAAGATGAAAGTAGGGGTGAGTGATTTTTTTTTCTTTTTTAATTATATAATACATATATTAGTGGGACCAATTCTTTAATAAAAAAGAAAGACGGGCTTGACTATTTTCTTTATGTCACATCAGTATTAAGGGAAGTATTTATTCACTTTAAATGAGATTAGGGAGGTAAATAAACATCACTATAGTTAAAATACTAAAGTAAGTTTTCCTTTCAAGTTCAAGGGTTTTTTTTTTTTTTTTTATGTATTTTCCCTATAATCAATAGTTAAGTTACAAAGGTATATTCAATTAGAGATATGTACATTATTTCTCAAACAGCAAAGGCAAATTAACTCACTTTCCAAAATAATTCAATTTCTCCATTTAAAAAAATCATTATTTGACCATAATAATGATTTTAGATTACTTGTATTGTGTAACCTTAGTATTTGATTTGACTTTTTTAATTTATAAAAGTACATTAAATTTCTTTATCTCAATTACTATTTCTCCATCAACTAAATGTCTTCTTTTGCCTATAAATATATTGCTAATATGACAATTAAAATCAATAATTACAATCACATATATAGTTAATTACTCTTGTGTTACCACAAAACTTTGAAAAAGAAAATGGAAAAGGCAACATTCCTTAAGGTTTTCTTGATATCCTTTTTGCTTATGTTGTTTGGTAAGAAATTTTCTTATCAATTTTCTGTGTCTAAGATTTAAGTTAAATATATCGATCACTAAAAGTAATAATTTTTTTATCTCTTTTTAAAAGTTGATTATCTGTTATAAAAAAAATTATGTACGTCACTAACTTGTTCAACGACGTAAATTTTGGTAGGACAAGGAAGTCATGCGGCAATAGGATGCACTAAGGATGCTGATTGTGTTAATCTGAGATGCGTAGAAACACAACCCAAATGTGACTTGGCAAAACATCAATGCATCTGTCCAACTCCACCAAATTATGGAACAAAAAGGGTTCACAAGACTGACCAAAACTGATTTACAATGTTTATTATGCATATGCAAAATTGAACCATGATTTATGTATTTACTTTTCATCATATATATATGGTTCAATAAATTAAGATCCATTTTTCATATTGATTATGTTCGAAAATGGTTCGGTTTGCTACTTTTGACTTCTTGTTATTTGTGCAATGTATTTTATTTAATGAAATTATGTTTAAGGGTTTTAAAGAATCTCAAATTTTGAAGAATCCCTAAATGGTCTTAAGAGATAAATTATTTATAAGTGTTAAAATCAAAAGAGAGTGAATAGATCGAAATGGATGTAGTTTTTTCCAATAGTACTCAATCTCAATTAGCTTGCTAACAAGTTTAAGTTTAACTATATATGAACAGTGTAAAAATATTTTTACGAAATGTTTAATTCTTCATTATATTATACTCAATGGTGTACACAAAAAATTTCATAAGCGGTAATATTTAAATATAAAATACTATAACATCATACTATAAATAGAACACAATATACATAAAATACAAGTCACGTACGTATATTACTATCACTAAGTTGGGTGGATTTTCATTTTTTCAAATTTAAAATAATCTCATTAAAAATAATACTAAACATTATATATATATATAAGGCAACAAATGATGTTAATTAATTTCATTGACAAGAAAAAAAGAAAAGGAAACAAAAATAGTACAACAACTAATAAGGAAGTGCATCATTATTCCAAAAATGAAGAGTTTTGATAACTTGTCAGAGGTCCACAGTTCGAATCTGTACGAAGTATCTTGTAGGTGCATTGTTTTGTATTCGATCAAATGATCTACAATTAGGCCTGGACATCGAGTCGAGCCTAACCTAGCTCAATATTGATTTTCTACATTTTAATTGAGCCCGAGCTGGGATGATTATTTAATATTAAATAAAAAATATAATTTAAGAAAGTCTATAATCATGATTGTGAATTTGTGACTAAACAAGCTACCATAAAAATGTTATTCAGTATTTACATTATTAAGTCAAGAACATATTGATAATTTTAGTTGCCACTTACGAATGAATATGCATGTTAAATGGAATTTTCTATTTAAATATGATTTAAGAAACTAAAGTATATGACCGTGAATGTGATAAACAAGCTACTTTTTAAAATTAACTACTCCCTCTATTTCATATTAAGTTAATCTGTGAGACAATGTATAGTCCAAGAGCGGACCCACCCATGGGTAACGGGTGCACACATTTTCGTCGGAAAATTACATTATATATAGAGGTTAAATTTTGGCTTAATAAATATATATACAAGTATTGACACCTCGTGACATAAGTTAAAAGTTTAGTAGGTGAAATGGTCTGATTGACCCTTATACTTGTATTCTGAACCCTTCTACTTGACTCCTGTCAACTGAATCATTAAACTCAATGAAACTCAATATTTTAAGCCATTTTGACCATTGACCAAACTTATGTGGCAATTTAATTATTGAGTTGGCACCAACATGTGATTTCACGCGTAGAAGGAGCGTGAACTCCAAAATTAGACAAAAAGTAATGTTTTTTTAAAAAAAGACCAAAAATAAAAGAAAATATAAAAAAAAACACTTCTTTCTTCTTTCCCTCCTTGCCAACCACGTTTCTCTTTCTCTCTCTAATTACCATTACCTTCTTCTCCATCCAACCCCATTTTTTTTTCTCCTCTTCCCGGTCATCTCCAATTTCTCTTTTCTTTACTTTTTTCATATTTTCTTTCTTTCCTAGAGAAACAAAAATGTGTTAGATTTGTTTTTCTTTTCATTTTTCTGGGTTATTACCATCCATAAGGTGACAAAGATTCAATATTCTTGAAGGATGAAAAGTGATTGTTGAATGTTTTTGTGACATTAGTTGAAATGTGTTATGTAAAATTGCGTACAAATATTGTGATATTTTAATGTTTGATTTATTGGCATTAATGGAGAAAAGAAATTTATGGTGGTTCAAGTGGATGATGTAAACGTTGGTAAAAAAAATACGATTAAGAGTTACGAATGTTAGAAACTTCGAGAAAAAATGAATTATGATTTGTAAGAACTTGAAGAGACTGATCACGACTATAGACAATAACAATCCTAAAGAAGAAGAAAACTAAGGTGAATGTAGATGGTGTTAATGGTGGTTGTGGGTTGAGGGAGGTGGATGAAAGGTGAGAGAAATAACTATTTTATTTTACTATTTTGTCTTTTACGGAATAACATTTTTGGTTAATAATTTAAAAATATTTATGAAATAATTATGACATGGCATTATTATATCTGATGTGGATATGACATGTCATTTATGAAAGAGTGAGCTACACAGATAGTTGGAGGGATTTAAAAGTCTCATTTTAATTGAGTTTAAGGGTTCAATTGACAAAGGGTCAAGTAAAAGGATCCAAAATACAAACTCCTACAAATATAATGGTCCATCAGACCATTTCGCCAAGTTTAGATAGTGGTTAAGTTGTGAAAAATTCTTGAGGTCGTGTTTTCTAGCCTCAAAATTATATTTTTTAAACTTTTTTAAATAAAATCTATTCACCTAATTAAAACTTATAGCTCTCGAGACATTTTCTCAATAATTCAAAAAAAATATAGTCACCATAATAAAAAGATATCAAAGATAAGTTGAGAAATAATGAAAAATCTTCTTTAACTGTAGGAAGAAAAATAAGAAGATGAATAGCATATGATTTCTTAAATATTGGGTACCGAACCACATTGACAACAATAAGACCGGTGAATTAAGATCTATTATATTTAGTTTTACTCGATTTTAATAATTAAAAAATATATTAACTTGAATTGATGCTGAATATGTAATTATATTTGGTTTGACTTAATTTTAATAATTGAAAAATTGATTAAACTAATTTGATATTGATTATAATCAAAAAGCAATCCAACTGAACTATGAACGTCATAGTATTCTAGTTGAATTTCTTATGTATTTAGTAATTGAAACTATTAAATAAATATTATTTCTTAAATCAAACCAATGAGCCAAGATTAGATCGAGCTGAGTTGAGTCAAAATTTAATTGAAATCGAGTCAAGTAGAGTTTTTTTTTTCAAATGAGTGGAGTCGCCTCTAGCTGATGTATTGATCTTCTCCCAGATATGCAACATATCTCTATTCCTCTTTATCATATGGCCCCCACAGAACTTAAGGAATTAAAGGATTAGTTGAAAGACTTATTGGATAAGGATTTATCAGACCAAGTTTCTCACCATGGGGTGCTCCGGATTTATTTGATCGAAAGAAGAATGGTTCCATCTGAATGTGCTTATACTATCGACAACTGAATAGTTGAATTTTCTTATAATAATAGCTATCATTTTAGTAGTGGGATGACTTTGTTTGAGGCACATTATGGTAGGAGGTGTAGATCTCTTATTGGTTGGTTTGAAGTTGGTGAGACCGCTTTGATAGGGTCCGAGTTGGTGCATGAGGCTATGGAAAAGGTTCAACTCATTCATGAAAGTCTGAAATGACTCAAAGTTGCCAAAAGCCTTATTCCGATGTTAGAAGAAGAGAGGTTGAATTTGAAGTTGATGATTGGGTTTATTTAAAAATCTCATCTATAAACTATGTGATAAGGTTTGGAAGGAAAGGGAATCCTAGTCCCTCATATGTGGGCCTATATGATAATGTGTGACGTATTGATAAGGTTTCTTATGAATTCAAGTTACCTAATGATTTAGAATCGATACATTCGGTATTTCATGTCTCTTTGTTAAAAAATTGTGTTGAAGACCTGACGTCCATTGTGCCTTTAGAAAGTTTGAGAGTTAAAGAAAGTCTTTCTTATAAGGAGTGAAGAGGTTCCAATTGAGATTTTAGACCGACAAGTTTGGAATTTGAGAAATAAAGAAGTTACTTACGTAAAACTTCTTTTGATTAATCAATTAGTTGAGGGTTCTACTTAGGAGGACAAAAGCAATATGATGTCCATGTATCCTCATCTCTTTCCCTCCGCTTATATTCTAGATGGATGTTTAGTTCTTCATGGTTCATTCTTTTGGATTCATGCATTGTAGTCATTCTAATGTTTTCATATGCATGCATGTTCATGAAAAACTTGATTTTTGAAGTTATGACTTAGCTTGGAGTGATTCTCCATGTTTATATGCATTATGATGAGATTTGCATTCATGTTAATTGTTAGTTTCTCTCCTACTCTATTCATGCTAGCTTGAGTCTCATTCGAGGACGAATGTTCCCAATGAAGAGATATTTTAACACCTCGGAAATTGGTAAGTTGAAAAGAAAGGAAAAGTTTAGATTTTTTGGCAATAAGGCAGTGCCTAGGAGTCCTAGCTACGTATCATAGGAATTCCTATAAGCTGTAGAATGGAAGTCGTATGGTTGAGTTAAGTTATTGGAAAATTCAAGTTTCTAAAGTTTGATCTATGAATAGCCAGGACGAGCCGAAGGAATTTGGACGGGGCCATAGATGGCACTCGTAGAACTTAACAAGACTTAGTAAAATATTGGACTTGAACTTGGGTTCTACTAGAAGGGTCTACAAATCGTAAATTAAACAACAAAGAATTGTAGATTGGTCTCGTGGGAAGTTGAAGGAATTTTGGATTTCTAAAGTTGGTTCTATGGTTGACCAGTATGGATCGTAGGAAGTCCTACAGACCATAGGTCTGAACAGTAGAAATCATCCGACAGTTATTCTTAAGGTTATTTGGGTCTTTTCATATGCATTTAATACCTATATTATGTCATTTTGACCCAAATTCTAAGAACTATAAATACTTTTCAACTCTTAAATATACTCAAACCCTTTCATTTTCTCAAATCCCCAATTCTCATCCAAGTTCATCCTCTCCAAACTCTCTCAAGCTTCAAGGAAGAAACCTAGGATTCAAGCTTCAAGTCTCCTTTTTCCTCCATTGTTTTTGGGTTTTGTTTATCAAGGTATGAGAGGATTCATCAATGGATTTCATTCATCCATTGGTCCCAAAAGATCTAAATTCTCCAAATTCAATTTCACTTAATTTTGATTAGGGCGTTGAAGATAAAAGAAATTGAAGATATGGAACAGGTTGAACAACCTATGAGAGGATTCATCAATGGATTTCATTCATCCATTGGGTTCCAAAAGATCTAAATTATCCAAATTCAATTTCACCTAATTTTGATTAGGGTGTTGAAGATAAAATAAACTTAAGACATGGGACATGTTGAACAACCTGGTCCAATCAACGTGTACAACGGAGTTAGAGTCACTCTAGGTTTAGGTCACTTAAATCAACTAGGTTGCTACTTCTTGTACTAGATGAAATCAACTAGGATTAGATTATTTATAATTGCATTTTTATTATTATAGTAGTAATAGGTATTGTCGTAGACTCTAATTATAGTTAGCTAAGGACTCTACAATTATCTTGTAACAACCCAGGAATCTAGTAAGACCAAGCTAAAGTCTAATGGAAACTAATAGGTGAAACTAGAGCCTAATGTGTGAGCATTTTGAGTTTGGTGTTTGGTTTTAGGCTGTATATTGACTTCCTGAGCTTAGGTTGAGGTGTCTAAAGGTTAAACGTCAAGGTACGACCTCCCCAAAGACTAACCAAGGGTCCTTGGGGAGGACCCTAAAGTCTAACCCTCAAGGATGCCTAAGTTCACAAAAAGTTGTCAAATAGGTGACCTACGGATGGCCATCTACGGCAAGTAGATTGAGTGACACCCCGTAGGTCATGGGGCGTGGTTCAAGGCCTGGTTGAGGAGCTTTAGGTCAAAACCACGAACCTTCAGCACGCCCAGTAGATCAATTGACGGACCGTAGGTCCATGGGGCGTGGATTGCACCTGCAATCTGCCCAAAGTCGGCCAATAGGTGGGTTAGTTTAGGTAATTCGTTTTAAGTTTGTTTTAAGTAGGGGTTGCTTAATATGGGTTTATTTCATATATATAAAGTATTTTAAAGTATTAAACACCTCATTAAGTCATTTTAACCCAAGACCCCAAATCAAAACCCAACTACCTCCCTCTCCAAAAATCTTCTCTCTAGAACTTCCATTGAAGAACAAAGAAAGAGATCAAGGAAAGCTTGAAGGAAGGATATTTTCACTAAGAATTTGGAAGGATTCTACACCTAAGGTATGGGAGTTCTTCATCCTTGGGAAACTATCACCCAAGGAGCCCTTTCAAAAGCTTTTAACTCAACTCTAGAAAACTCAATTAGCTAGGGTTTCAACTCAACTCCATGGATTCCTTTTAAAGTTGCTTTTAAAGGTTGAATCATTTTTGTTTATGAATGTATGATTAATTTCATATGGTCTTAACTCGAAATCCTTCAAGAATCCATGAGATCCCCAACCCTAGCTTTGGTTCTTCTTGCATTATGTGATGGTTTTGCAAGTTGGTCCAATTGATTAAATGTGAGTTAATTATGATGTAATTGCATGATCTAAGTGTGATTTTACATGTATACTTGATTAACCTAGGATTTCTAAGGTGAATTAATATAGTCTAGGGTTGTGTCATGAAAAAGACAAATTGAGGGTTAAAGGTGATCCTCCAAGAATGATGAATTTCTTCATGTAATACCTTAGATTATATCACCTAGACTCGAATTGGTGTAGGGTAATGCTTCTAAACATGAATTGATTTGATCATGATATTATATGCATGTTTATGGATACTTGAAATATAAAGTGCCAATCATGATGTGATTAAGGTATTAATGAGTTGTTGGATCATGGTATTCCCTTATCTAATGTGCTATTGCTACATGTTTGGGATGAGTTGGTCCATAGACCTTGAAGGGCATATTGTGAAGGTTTGTGCATGTTGACAAGATTGTGTGTGAACTTATGATTTATTTAGAAAGTGAAGGTCCAATGACTATTGTGTATATTGTGGTATTGTTAAAAGACCATTCTTCCCTTACCCTTACTACTCGATTATGAATAATTGTCTAGGATGATGAAAATGTTGATGTTGTGTCATTGCAAAGGACAATTACACACACACTCCATGCATAAAAATGATTATGATGTATCAATAGTGTTAATTGAAAGTATAATTCTCATATGCACCTTTATACATTATTATGCATGAAATGTACATGACCATAATAATCCTACTATGTTGATTGAAAGTCCATTCTCATGAGAACACATGATCTTGGTGTGAAAGTTATTCTCACATACTAATTACGATTCTAAAGTTGAAAGTACATTCTCACTTTAATGAATTTATGAGCTATTTTAATGAATTATTTTGAATGAAGGGCAGAGCACTCCTTCACACATGTAAATACAATTCAAGACTACTGATGTCTAATTTGGGAAATAATGCTTAGCACCGAGTGGATATGGAAAATGAGGAAAAGGCCCTTCCATCAATGCAATAGGTTAGGTCACCTAAAGTGAACTTAATGAGATGGATGCCCCTCCGCCAATGCAATAGGGCGGGTTTCTAGAAGCAATCTCCCTATCCCATAACTATGTGCCAACATAGGACCTTAGCTAGTGGATCCACCATATATCTATCTATTTAGTTCTACCTTAGGCAAGTAGGACACCTTCTTTCGGTGTGGGTTTACACAACACCGGATTCCATGTAGCTCACATGGTCTATGTCGGTTATGGCAACTTTTCCCTATATAATAAAGATAATGAATGTGACATAAACTATACTATGACTTCTTGGTGAGTTTTACTTAATAGGAGTGTGGGTATGGGACTTCACTTCACATTGCACAAGTAGACTTAGTAGGATGTCATGGGATGGTTCCTTTATATTATGATGAGATTTGAATGCATCCATGTCTATTGAATAGATAGTTGTTATGAATGACTTTTCTTATCATTCAAGTAATGTACATGACTATTTCCTTATTTGTGGCTATTGCTTAGGATGAGGTCTAAAGATGAAATGCATGACTAAAGTAGCTTCAAAAGAGTACTTAGTAGGGTTGGTATTATGGGATGCCAACCATGCATTGCACAAGTGTTTATTAGGGGTTGCTTATGTGATGATTACTTAATGATGAGATGATCTTGGTATTTGACTTTCTATTATTTTGTGATTGAAGGCTATGTATTGTAAAGATTGGGATTTGTATTATGTTGATGTTGGAGACTATGCTTGTTATTATAATGATATCTCTCATGTTATGATGAAATGTATGTGAGTTGCCTTATTGGTTGCATTCTCCAACTATTTCAAGGATGATGTTAAAAAATGGCATATAGCATGATTTCAAATGCAATGTCCCTTTTTATGCATGTTTTAAGGTTTTTGTGCATGACTTCCATACTTAGTACTTTTTGTGCTAACCCCATCTTTCTACATTTTTTATAAGTGTAGGCTTGGAGATATTGGATTCCATCCTCGTGGTTAGGTTCATAGGAGATCAAGAAGAAGAAGATTGGTGAGTCCTCATTGTATTCGAGGGCTTGACCATATGTCCTTTATTGTCTTTCTTTTATGTTTTAGACTTTGGTTGTAAGGGCTATGTCCCTAGGATTGTATTTCAAAAGTTTTATTCCAAGTATAATAGATGGTTTGAGACATAGTGTCATAGGTTCTCTTTTATTTTATAAGAGACTTCGATTGTAAAGAAAAGTTTTATATTCCGCACTATTCTCCTACGCTTTTATGTTCATGTATGTGATCCCTTCGGGGTCAATTACGCCGTGTTACTTCTAGGGGGTAACCCCGGGTCGTGACAAACGTGGTATCAGAGCATAAGATTTTTGGGATTGTTTTTAGGATGTCTCAAACCACATCTAGTAGAGTCTTGTTCATAAATGTGAAGCGCGGCACATTTTATGAATAGGAGGCTATCGGATGTTAGGAAACTTCACTTCTTCATTCTCTAAGTCCTGCCCTAGAGTTTAGCTTTATTAGATTTTTCTCCTAACGTGTGCCCTATGGTTTTCAGGATATGACTACTTCTAGGGCTCATGTTGAATGGAATGAGGGAGACAAAGTGGAGCAAGAGGTTCCTCTTCAAGCTCATATTGTACCTATAGGGGAATATGTGTCTAAGGAGAAGATTAGGTACCATTTCCTATTGTTGGCTCCAGTCGAGATAAATATTCCATAATTCTATGGGTCAAAGATAGAGGAAGATCCTCTAGAGTTTATAGATGAGATATCTAGGGTGTTGCACCTTGTAGGAGTACTTCCGGTTGAGAAGGCGGAATGGGCCACTTACCAATTGAAGGATGTTGCTCTAGTGTGGTTTAGTCAATAAAAAGGAGCGAGGCTAGTAGAAGTGGGGCCCATGGAATGGGAAATATTTAAGAATAGGTTCATTGATAGGTTTTGCCCTTTAGAAGTGAGAGAGGTTAAGATACTTGAGTTTATTAACCTTCGCCAAGGTAGGTTGAGTGTTATAGAGTATGCTCGGGTGTTCACTAAGTTGTTAAGATATGCTCCATCCATAATGGTCAACCCTAAGATGAAGATGAGTAAGTTTGTGTCGGGGGTATCCGACTTGATAGCAAAAGAATGCAGTATGGTTATGCTTAGGAGCGATATGAATATTGATTGTCTTGTGTTCCATGCTCAATTGCTTGAAAGGGAGAAACTTGAAGAGAGGTCTAGAGGAATAAATAGGTATAGATTAGGTGATGATAATTCCTCTCAAGAAAGATTTTATGGGCCAAACTCTTCCAAGGCTTCCCCCAAAGTGTGGCCAAAAGAGGGTGTGTAACCTTAATCCTAAAAGAGGAAGCAACAGTGAATCGGTGTTACTTAAGTCTACTTGCAAAATATGTGGAAGGAAGCATTATGGTAAGTGTCTAGCCGACACAAAGGATTGTTATGGTTGTGGTGGGAGTGACCACAAAATGAGAGATTGAACGGTACTTAGGGCTAGGGGAAGAGAGAGGAAGAAAATTAGGTCTGATGCTCTTCAAGCTAGAGGTAAACAAGAATGTCCTCCTAGTGTTGCTTCTAGTATGTGTTTCATGCTTACTTCTATTCCGGTAGTACTTGTCTTTTATGACTTGATAAATTGGATATGATGAACTTTTGTTTTGTCCTTAGTATTCATGGGTTTAATTATGGCTATATGTGATTGTTGGTATAACCCAACTTAGCCATAATTAGTTATGTGATGTGTTGGATTTTGATGAATAGTGGTGTTTAAGCGATGCCTAAAGGGGTTGAGTGAGTAAACTCCTTTAAAGGAGGATAAAAGTGTAATCCTCCATGGTTTAGAATCATATTGTGTGATGAGTGTGAAGGTTTAGTTATGACTTGCCCCGACCTTAGAATTGAAAGAAGTGATGTTGTAAAGAGTTTGTATAGGCTTACCCTAAGTGAGGGATAATGTGCTTAGATGGTAAAGTCATTGAGTCTTCTTGATGGTCATGAGTTAGGCTTGCTTGATAATCTCACCTTAAAAGGTGTAGTGAGTTGAGAAGTTTAGTCCCAGTTTGGTAGGCTCATATAAGACTTGGAATGGTGTTGGTAAGGTTGCTTGTGAGCAAGAGTGCTTAGATGAGAACCTCTCTAACTTAGAAGTACCAATTGGGATCTTAGATCGGCAAGTTAAGAAATAGAAGAATGAGAAAGTGTTTCCATGAAAATGTTGAGAAGTGGTATTTTAGTAAGGGTGTTAGTTGAAGGTCCTTAATTGGGAGACCAAGGGCCAATGAGATGTCCCATTATCCTTATGTCCCCTTCTATTTCTCCTCTAGCCTAAGATGATAAGTTCTTCTTGACCCATTTCTTGATCATGGAGTCTTAGAAGTTATGTGTTTCCTATCATTTCCTTGTCCCATAGAGTTACTTTTGTTAACCTTGGTAGGGTTTGGATGCATGATTATTAGACCTCTATTAGTTTTAGATCCCGATAGGGTTATAATGGGTCTTATAAATGCTTTGAGGTTAGGGATAGGGGTAGTAATTGAGGTTTTTGTAAAAAGGGGCTTACTCCCAAAGGGGGAGATCACGTGCTTGAGTAGCAACATTGATTGAGAGTCCCGATATCCTCATCTTTTCTTCTATTCCTATTCTAGCTTGAGACCAAGAGTTCCTTGTTGGACTTGTTTTAGGTCTAGGAGTCATGAGTGTTTTAGAAATTCCCATGATCTCCTAATGTTATGCATGTTTTTGAAAGATTCTTACTTTGTATAAAATTGAATTTTCATGATTTACATGTTCCTCATGTTGTTGTGCATTCTAGTATGGTGATGGCATATTTGACTTCATGAGATGGTGTGATGAACATGCTTTGTTGTGTTTTTGATGAAATGGCACTTGGGCTCCATGTTGATTGTGTTGAGCTTGCTTTTAATGAGAAAATGTAATTCTTCCTATGACTATGTGATTAATGATTAGAAGTGATGGCATAGGCTCACTCCTAAGGGGGAGATGATATGCCTAGCTAATATTGTTGTTATGTGCTTATATGTTGCCATGACTTCCTTATATAATGCATGTTTATGAAAACTTGTGTTTTGAAAGAAAATGAGTTTATGTGAATTGTTTCCCTCAAGTTGTGGTGCTTTGAGTAAGAGTTGCCTATTGTACTTCATGGGAAGAATAAATGGACATGTTTTAGTTAGGAGATGGTAGTTCCTCCTTGAACATGACAAGTGATGAAAATCTCATGCATATATAAATAGGTGGTGTAGATATAGTTCATACTTCCTTGTATTGCATTGAACATGTTGAATTGAAGTTGATGTTTCCTCCTTGAATAAGTGCACATTGTGAATAGTATATTTTTAGTTGTGCATTATCATGATGTTTCATGCATGATTGGGCTGCTAATCTTGAGTCTTTAATTCCAAAAAGTGTTTCAAGTGTCATTCAAGGACGAATGTTCCTAAGGGGGAGATAATGTAACAACCCGGAAATCTAGTAAGACCAAGCTAAAGTCTAATGGAAACTAATAGGTGAAACTAGAGCCTAACGTGTGAGCTTTTGAGTTTGGTGTTTGGTTTTAGGTTTTAGGTTTTATATTGACTTCCTGAGCTTAGGTTGAGGTGTCTAGGGGTTAAACGTCAAGGTACGACCCCCCAAAGACCAACCAAGGGTCCTTGGGGAGGACCCCAAAGTCTAACCCTCAAGGCTGCCTAAGTTCACAAAAAGCTGTCAAATAGGTGACCTACTGAAGGCCATCTACGGCCAGTAGATTGAGTGACGCCCCATAGGTCATGGGGCGTGGTTCAAGGCCTGGTTGAGGAGCTTTAGGTCAAAACCACGGACCTGCAGCACGCCCAGTAGATCAATTGACGGGCCATAGGTCCATGGGGAGTGGATTGCACCTGCAATCTGCCCAAAGTCGGTCAATAGGTGGGTTAGTTTAGGTAATTCGTTTTAAGTTTGTTTTAAGTAGGGGTTGATTAATATGGGTTTATTTCATATATATAAAGTATTTTAAAGTATTAAACACCTCATTAAGTCATTATAACCCAAGTCCCCAAATCAAAACCCAACTACCTCCCTCTCCAAACATCTTCTCTCTAGAGCCACCATTGAAGAACAAAGAAAGAGACTAAGGAATGCTTGAAGGAAGGATATTTTCACTAATAATTTGGAAGGAATCTACACCAAAGGAATGGGAGTTCTTCATCCTTGGGAAGCTATCACCAGCTCCTTTCAAAACCTTTTAACTCAACTCTAGAAAACTCAATTAGCTAGGGTTTCAACTCAACTCCATGGATTCCTTTTAAAGTTGCTTTTAAAGGTTGAATCACGTTTGTTTATGAATGTATGATTAATTTCATATGGTTTTAACTCTAAATCCTTCAAGAATCCATGAGATCCCCAACCCTAGCTTTGGTTCTTCTTTGCATTATGTGATGGTTTTGCAAGTTGGTCCAATTGATTGAATGTGAGTTAATTATGATGTAATTGCATGATCTAAGTGTGATTTTACATGTATACTTGATTAACCTAGGATTTCTAAGGTGAATTGATATAGTCTAGGGTTGTGTCATGAAAAAGACAAATTGAGGATTAAAGGTGATCCTCCAAAAATGATGAATTCCTTCATGTAATACCTTAGATTAGATCACCTAGACTCGAATTGGTTTAGGGTAATGCTTCTAAACATGAATTGATTTGATCATGATATTATATGCATGTTTATGGATACTTGAAATATAAATTGCCAATCATGATGTGATTATGGTATTGATGAGTTGTTGGATCATGGTATTCCCTTATCTAATGTTCTATTGCTACATGTTTGGGATGAGTTGGTCCATAGTCCTTGAAGGGCATATTGTGAAGGTTTGTGCATGTTGACAAGATTGTGTGTGAACTTATGATTTATTTAGAAAGTGAAAGTCCTATGACTATTGTGTATATTGTGTTATTGTTGAAAGGTCATTCTTCCCTTACCCTTACACTTGATTATGAATGAATTGTCTAGGAATAGGATGATGATGATGTTGATGTTGTGTCATTGCAAAGGACAATTACACACACACACTCCATCCATAAACATGATTATGATGTATCAATGGTGTTAATTGAAAGTATAACTCTCATATCCAGCTTACACATTATTATGCATGAAATGTACATGACCATGATAATCATATTGTGTTGATTGAAAGTCCATTCTCATGAGAACACATGATCTTGGTGTGAAAGTTATTCTCACATACTAATTACGATTCTAAAGTTGAAAGTACATTCTCACTTTAATGAATGTATGAGCTATTTTAATGAATTATTTTGAATGAAGGGCAGAGCACTCCTTCACACATGTAAATACAATTCAAGACTACTGATGTCTAATTTGGGAAATAATGCTTAGCACCGAGTGGATATGGAAAATGAGGAAAAGGCCCTTCCATCAATGCAATAGGTTAGGTCACCTAAAGTGAACTTAATGAGATGGATGCCCCTCCGCCAATGCAATAGGGCGGGTTTCTAGAAGCAATCTCCCTATCCCATAACTATGTGCCAACATAGGACCTTAGCTAGTGGATCCACCATATATCTATCTATTTAGTTCTACCTTAGGCAAGTAGGACACCTTCTTTCGGTGTGGGGTTACACAACACCGGATTCCATGTAGCTCACATGGTCTATGTCGGTTATGGCAACTTTTCCCTATATAATAAAGATAATGAATGTGACATAAACTATACTATGACTTCTTGGTGAGTTTTACTTAATAGGAGTGTGGGTATGGGACTTCACTTCACATTGCACAAGTAGACTTAGTAGGATGTCATGGGATGGTTCCTTTATATTATGATGAATTTGAATGCATCCATGTCTATTGAATAGATAGTTGTTATGAATGACTTTTCTTATCATTCAAGTAATGTACATGACTATTTCCTTATTTGTGGCTATTGCTTAGGATGAGGTCTAAAGATGAAATGCATGACTAAAGTAGCTTCAAAAGAGTACTTAGTAGGGTTGGTATTATGGGATGCCAACCATGCATTGCACAAGTGTTTATTAGGGGTTGCTTATGTGATGATTACTTAATGATGAGATGATCTTGGTATTTGACTTTCTATTATTTTGTGATTGAAGGCTATGTATTGTAAAGATTGGGATTTGTATTATGTTGATGTTGGAGACTATGCTTGTTATTATAATGATATCTCTCATGTTATGATGAAATGTATGTGAGTTGCCTTATTGGTTGCATTCTCCAACTATTTCAAGGATGATGTTAAAAAATGGCAAATAGCATGATTTCATATGAAATGTCCCTTTTTATGCATGTTTTAAGGTTTTTGTGCATGGCCTCCATACCAAGTACTTTTTGGCTAACCCCATCTTTCTACATTTTCTATAAGTTTAGGCTTTGGAGATATTGGATTCCATCCTCGTGGCAAGGTTCATAGGAGATCAAGAAGAAGAAGATTGGTGAGACCTCATTGTATTCAAGGGGTTGACCATATGTCTTTTATTGTCTTTCTTTTATATTTTAGACTTTGGTTGTAAGGGCTATGTCCCTAGGATTGTATTTCAAGAGTTTTATTCCCAGTATAATAGATGGTTTGAGATATAGTGCCATAGTTCTCTTTCATTTTATAAGAGACTTCGATTGTAAAGAAAAGTTTTAAATTCCGCACTATTTTCCGATGCTTTTATGTTCATGTATGCTATGAGGCTTGTATGCGACCCCTTCGGGGTCAATTACGGTATGTTACTTCTAGGAGGTAACCCCAGGTCGTGACATATCTCCCTATATAAGAACCATGTACTCAATAAGTTTAATCATCAATACAATCCTTGATTTCTCTTTTACTTTACGTGAGAATTCTACATGGCATCAAAGCTTAAAAGTTTTCCTCTCTCTGAGTATTGATAACAAAAAAAAAACCACATTGTCAAATTGCAATGGCCCCTTCTACCAACACTGTCGATCTCCTCACTTCACCAACTCATTGTCTCTTACTCCATTAAACTTAATCCAACAAACTACCTCATATGGATGACACAAATATTCCAATGATTCATGTGATGACTAGCCTATCTCATCACAGAGAATGAACTAAGTAAAAGTAGTTGTTCCACTGGACAGACTGCTGGAAAAGTTGTAACGTTTGAGAAGGATGCTATTGATAGTGGCAACATTCATGACTAGGTGGGGAAATATGTATTACTAAGGAGTTGAATCTCAGGAAACTTGACAGAAGAAAACATGTACCTAATTGTGGGTTGCTCAACTACCAAGGAGACGTGCGTATGCTTGGAAGAAGTTATCTTCAAATAACAAAAGATAAAGAGTTTTACCTTAAACAACAAATGCAAAGTGTTAGGCTAAGAACCAAAAAGATTGATGAATACATCAAGGAATTCAAAGTCATATGTGATGTCCTTACGGCCATTCACAAACTTGTGAATGAAGATAGTAAAGTAATCAATTTTTCAAGATTTTAGGTCTCAAATACAAGACCTTCAGGACGTTCATGTTAGGTAAGGTACCATATCCCACCCTTAATCAATTTGTTAATTCTCTTAGGGTTTTGATATAAGGGAAGATGAAGAAAATGTGCCACTACAAAACCATAATATGGTATTCTCTACCCAAAAGGGCAAGGGAAGTGAAAACAATAACTTCAACTCTAAATAAAGAGGTTTCAATCCTGCTGGACAGGGAATTGGTTCTCAGAACAGTCAATATGGACCAGGTTCTCCGAAAAATCAAAGTTTCCCTAGTGGAGAGGAACAATACTGAGTCATGTCAAATATGTGATACAAATAACCATACTTCTCTTACGTACTTTTGCAGGTGGGACTATTCGTATCAATCTGCAAATGAACTATCACAAGCAACAACTTGATATCACATTCATACCGAAGCATTGACAAAATAAGTTTTTGCTGGGTTTTTGAAGAGAGCTATGAGTAACTGTTTCTCCACTCTCTAGCTTGAGGGGAAGTGTTGAAGATAAAGAAAATTGAATACATGGAACATGTTGAAAAACCTGGTCCAATTAACGTGTACGATAGAGTTAGAGTTACTCTAGGCTTAGGACACATATCGACTAGGCTGCTACTTCTTGTACTAGGTGAAGTCGACTAGAAATAGATTACAACTCGGATTATATTACGACTAGGATTAGATTTTTTATAATTGCATTATTATTATTATAGTAGTGATATGTATTATAGTAGGACTCTAAGTATAGTTAACTTAGGACTCTAAAATTCTCTGCCTATATAAGGAGCATGTACTCAATAATTTTAATCATTCATACAATCCTTGATTTCTCTATACTTTACGTGAAAATTCTACATGGCTTAAAAGTTTTTTCTCTCTCTGAGTATTGATAAAAAAAAAACCACACATTAAATTGCAATAGCCCCTTCTACTAATACTATGTCAACCTCCCCACTTCATCAACTCATTGTTGCTTGCTCCATCAAACTTAAGCCAACAAACTACCTCATATGGAGTATACAAATTTTCCAATTGATTTACATGATGAGACTAACCTATCTCATTACAGAGAATAAACCAAGTAAAAGTAGTTGTTCCACTAGACAGACTGCTGGGAAAGTTGTAGTGGTTGAGAAGGATGTAAAAGATAGTGGCAACATTGATGACTAGGAGGAGAAAAATGTATTGCTAAGGAGTTAGATTCCTTGACAGAAGAAATAATGTACCTAATTGTGGGCTACTCAACTACCAAGGAGATGTGGTAATGCTTGGAAGAAGCTTATCTTCAAGCAATAAAAGATAAAGAGTTTCATCTTAAACAACAACTACAATGTGTTAAGCTAGGAACCAAAAAGATTGATGAATACATCAAGGAATTCAAAGTCATGTGTGATGTCCTCGCTTCCATTCACAAACCTATGGATGAAGATAGAAAATTAATCAATTTTGCTAGAGGTTTAGGTCTCAAATAAAAGACCTTCAACAATCATGTTAGGTAAGGAACCATATCCCACTCTTAATGCTCTTAGGGTTTTTGATATAATGGAAAATGAAGAAGAGGCGTCACAATAAAATCATAATATGGTATTCTCTACCCAAAGGGACAAGGGAATTGAAAACAACAACATCAACTCCAAAGAAAGAGGTTTCAAGCTTGCTAGACAGGGAACAAGTTCTGAGAACAGTTAATATGGATTAGGTTCTACGAACAATCAAAGTTTCCCAAGTGGAAATAAGGAGAGGAACAATACTAAGTCATGTAAAATTTGTGGTAGGAATAACCATACTGATCTTACGTGTTTTTACATGTCGGACTACTCATACAATCTTCATATGAACTATCACAAGCAACGACTTGATATAACATTCATACCAAAGCATTGACAAAATAAGTTTTTGTTGGTTTTCGAAACAAACTAGGAGCAACTGTTCCTCCACTCTCTAGATTGAGGGGAAGTGTTGAAGATAAAGGAAACTGAAGACATGGAATAGGTTGAACAACTTGGTCCAATCAACGTGTACGACGGAATTGGAGTCACTCTAAGTTTAGGTCACTTGTATCGACTAGCTGTTACTTTTTGTCCTAGCTGAAGTCAGCTAGGATTAGATTATGACTAGGATTAGATTATTTATAATCGCATTATTATCATAGTAGTAATATGTATTGTAGTAGGACTCTATGTATAGCTAACTTAGAACTGTACAATTCTCTCCTTATATAAAGAGCATGTACTCAATAATTTTAATCATCAATACTATCCTTGATTTTTCTAGACTATACGTGAGAATTCTACAAGTTCATGCCATCTATATGGGTCTTATTTGATTTTGAGTTAATTAATCAATTTTAATCTTTCTATGCATGTTTAGATTTAACTACATATCTTTCAATTGATTATATTTGGACCTGTGCATTATTCATCATATTGACCATGAATCTATGAAGATATGAATTTATGCAGCTATGAATATGATTTATAAAAGGTATGCATGATCTAAAATTTAAAAGATGCTTATGATCTAAGGTTTCTTTTAAGATAGATATCAAAGGAATTGTGAAAGGGTTATCTCACATATTAAGAAATCATGATTTGGTGAAAGGTTTCTCCCACATGCATGATTCATGATTTAAAGAGCTACTATATGGTGACTATATAATTAGGATTGGTATGTTGATTATTTCCTATCCTAATGTTATGCTTTGATAATGACTTTGTGTATTTCGTTGGGATTTAACTTAGCACCGAGAGAACTTGAGGTGGAGGCTCAAATAGGATAGTCTCTAGTAGCAACCTCTAGTAACAAACTATGTGCCCCGTAAGATTGTCTTAAGTGAACTAGCTAGTGGATCCACAAATAGCATATAAATGAATGATACAGATTTCTACTGTGGCAAGTAGAATCTTCATTCTTAGCATCGGAGTTACATCGAATTCCATGTTATGGCTCGCATGGTCTATTGTCGGTTAAAGCTAATTTCCCACAGAAATAAATAATATTTCTTCAAAGGTTTTATGAATCTTTCATTATGTTTTAAGATGCATTGACCATGTTCATGATTTGTGAT
This sequence comes from Solanum verrucosum, assembly GCF_900185275.1. Lineage (NCBI taxonomy): Eukaryota > Viridiplantae > Streptophyta > Magnoliopsida > Solanales > Solanaceae > Solanum > Solanum verrucosum. Next base: position 2,498,644 of record NW_026020104.1, on the reverse strand, counting down.
TCTTCCTTAAAGGTTTTTCAAGATGTTTTGTCTTGGTCATACATATCACATTTTCCTTTATGTCCCCTTATGATCACTCATTGTGTTTTCATGCTTTTACCCATACTTAGTACATTTTATGTACTAATGCATGCTTGTGTATACATTGTTTAATAATGTAGGGTTTGACGTTTCACCTTCTCCCGCTCGTGGCTAGTTGATTGCTTGACCCTAAAGACTTGGTGAGCCCTCATGTTCTGAGGACCATGTCACCTTTACTATACTTTCTTATGTCTTTACTTTTTGATTGTTATACGTGGTGTATGAATTACATCCCAACCACTTTTTTGATGTATTAGATTAGTAATGTACCGTGAGTTTACGGTATTTTTGATACATTATACTTGAAGTTTGCATGCGTCTTAGGCATTTTTTGTTATTAGATATGATGGTGTTTTGGTCTAATTCTGCAAGAAATCAGATTGAAGCACTTAGAGTTGAATGTAGCTGAACCAACAGGATTTTGGAAACAGACGAGCCCATCCATGAGCCGTCATTTACTTGATGTGCCGTAGGTGGAGTGTTCAAGGAAGTATGACCAAGGGTGGAACCACGGAGGCTAACGACGCCCCATCATCTAAGTGACGTACCAAGGATGATGGTTGTCATTTGAATAAAAGAAAAAGAGCTTTAGTACTTGAACAACGAAGGGACAAGACGGACCGTGAATATACCTGTTGACATCCAATTTTGACCGATCTTTAATCCTTTTGGGAATGCTATACGATTAAATACATATTTTTAAAACATATTTCGAGTTTAAATTTTTAATTGATTTTGTCTAAAAAATTATATATTTTAGTATGCATGATTTATAAAAATTATTGTATTTATTATTAAAGTATTTTATTATTATGAAATTATTATATTTATCGATAGTTTAACTCGAAATAATGATTTTACTCAAATGTTTTAAAATTTAAGTGATTTTTATTGTATGAAAAATATTTTATTATAGGTAGTATTTTAATTGGATAGCATTTCCTTAAATTTCCTCTAAATTATTGAAATTTCAGCCTATTCTCTTCTAATTTCTTTCAATTCGAGCCACTCCAATTCAAATTATCATTGCAATTCTAGCCATTTCTATTTCAATTTTAGCCAATTCATTCCATTCTCAGATTTCAAGTTAAACCATTGATTTAATCTCATCGTCCATTCTTTAAGTTAAATTGTAGCCGTTCATCTAAACTAATCCTACAGTTCAGATCGAATCTCCCTAACCTTCTTATTTTATATCAAAAGAACCAAAATCCAAAAGAGTTATAAGGTCGTGCACCAAAAACCCATTTTTGAGAAAAACAGGGTGCGACAGAATGTCGACTCTGCTAGGGATATTAGGTTCTTACCATTACGTGTCTCAGTGATTTATGTGGGGTTTACTTCATTTGGTTATTTCATTGTTTGTTTGGTTATTACCATGTTAAGTTGTTATCCTTGTTTATTTGTTTCCTTATTTATTGTGTATTTTCCATGTTTCACCCCTTTCCCTCCCCCTTATTTGTTTATTTCCATGTCTCACCCTTTCCCTTTCCCCTTATTTGTTTACTTGCATGCTTAATCCCATACCCTATTTCCTTACTTTCTTGATCCTCTAATTTGCTTATATGTTTACTTTCTCTATTTATGCGTGTATTTATTTATTTACCACTTTTTATAAACTGCCTATGTGTTACTCATTTCCACCTAAGTGCTAAATGTTACTGCTTTGATAACTGGCATTCCGCTCATACCTCCCCCAATTGGGACCCTCTTCCTTTAAAAAATATATATATAATTATCGTAATGTTGTGTCTTTGCACCTCTCACAACTACTTCATTTCTCTTCAAATACTCATTATAGAGAGTCGGATGCGTGGACGAAACGGATAGTTTTACTACCGGGAAACCATGAGCCTTCTCGCATAGAATCCCTTTCAAATCTGTGTCAAGCCAACTCTTAGAAATCCTAACTAGGTCATACATATTGCATAATCCCTAGATGGTTTGACTCTTAGTGTCAATCAAAATAATTAATAGCCACCCTATCGTCTAAAATGACCCAATACCCTTTAGACAAATTGCATATTTACGTGTCAATGTGATCACAATAATTAATTTAAGCCAAACATTGCCAAAATGGAGTTTAGAATTTGTCTGTTGTTTTGTTTGCATAGTCATGACATTTCCAAACCCGCAAATGATAGTAGAGGTAAACTACAAGCTAAGGAACTGGTGGATTGATATTAAGAGAGACCGCGAAAGAGAGATTCGTCAGTTGCTGGGCAGTCTTACCTACCTCATATTTGTCATACCAAACTCTCACCTGATTAGGGCCTTGCTAGAATTTTGGGACCCTATGAGGATAGTCTTCAAATTCGTGGATTTTGACTTGGCGCCAACGATTGAGGAGATAAGTGGTTTCATCGACCTGCCATACCACGAGTGTGAAATGATGGTACCATATAAGCCATCATCGAGGGAGTTTCTAAAAAGTCTGGGAATGAAGTCAAATCCAACCTTGCCTTTTTTAGACCTTTGGTGGATTCATTTCGACTTTCTATATTCACGCTTTGGCCGAGAGGATAGTTATTTCTCTTTTAGTGATGAGTTTGAGTGCTCCGTCAAGAAATGGGAAACATATCATCTAAATGCCTTTGCCATTGCCCTATTAGGATCCTTGGCTTTTCCTAAAATAAAGGGAGTGGTTCGAGATTTAGCACAAAGAGAGGGCGAACCTAGGAAAACAATAGTGCCCATGATCATGGCAGAAATAATGAGGAGTCTATCAGCATGTGTCAACAGTAGAATAATTTTCGAGGGATGCAACCTTTTACTGCAATTATGGGCTATCAAACACTTCTACATACGATCTGACGCGGTAGACATCTTTCTTGGTTATGGAAACAAGATTAATAATCACCCAAGAAGAATGGTAGATTTCACCGCCCCTGTAGGATTCGTAGACTGGCAGATATTTTTGATATAGCTCGAAAGCGGCCGCATACAATGGAAGCTCCATTGGTTGTCCACCCCTAATGCAATAGTAAGAGGCGATGAACGTTATTTCATTAAGCTTATTGGCTTAAAAGGCGTTCAACCATACGCTCTTCTTCGAGTACTCCACCAATTTGGGCAAACTCAAGTACTAATACCACTCTGATCTGACATGGAACAATTTAAGTAAGAATTTGGATTAGATAATTTGCAAGTCCACAACATACTTCAAAGATGGGAGTGGATGTTGACCATTCCTATCGGCGCACAGCAGCCCTTATGCACACGTGAGTATTACATATGAATCCTAAAAGAAGTTAAAGACAGAAAATTGATGGGGAAGGATACTATGGGCTCACTGATGAAAGGGAAAATATATGGGCACGCAACGTGTTGAAGATCAAGCATGAAGCCACTTCCTATACAAGAAGTCAATTGGCGCCAAGCTTTTGGAACCGATCTCTTCAAGATTTCAGAATTTAGGATGATTTTCCCCCCTTTTCCTTAGTTTATTTCAGTTTCCGTTTTTCAATTATGATGTAATGCTAGAATTTTATAATAAATGAAAGTTTGTTTATTTCCTCTAATCTAAACTCCAAATTGGCAAATAAGGCTTGAATTAACTGTTGTGCATCACTTATATGTCGTCTTAGGCCTACCTCTGGCTCAACGAGGCTCTTTGAATTTAGGGAGTTTATCTTAAAAGCAATGTTCTTGTTATCTCAATTTATGCAACGTTCTAACTTGGATTTTCTTTTGCTTTTCCTTTTATTTTACCCTTCCCCTAATGGTTGATCTGTAGACCATGACTTACCACACAAGATCAAAGGGTGCTCTTCCTTCTCTTCCAAGTGAGAATCGCAAGGGAAAGAGGAAGATGACTAATGATAAGGTTTCGGGTAAAACCATTGAAAAGAAGCATCCTTCAGATAAGTTGGTCCTAAGCTTGGAACAGAAAATAAAGGAATTAGAAGAAGAAGTATCTGATATGCGTAAGTGGGCCAAGATATTACTCTTCGCCAATCCCACATTAGAGACAAATATGGAAAAACAACCTTCCACGAGCCAAGCCACTTTCCAAAATAATCCTCCACCAGCTCCCCCTACTTCTCATTCTCAAAATCATCTAAGCTCCATTCAAATGCCTCCAAAGAACACCCACTTTCCAAATTACCCATATCCTCCTCAAGATCATGCTTATGCTTCCAGACCTTCATATCTTACTCCGCGTCTGCCGAGTCCTACCTTACAAGCTCCTCAATATCAAACACCTCTACACCAAGTCCCTTGGTATTGTGCACCGCTCATACCATATCAAATTCCTTCATATCAAATGTCTCCATATTAAAAGCCTACTTATCATGTTCACAATGTCCAAACTCTCACTCAAAAACATATTCGCAAAAATCTATTCAATGTTGAGAAGAGGCCCATCAAAATTTACATTCCTTTGACTGAGCCTATAGATCAATTCTATGGAAAGTTGAGGCTTGTTGGTCACATCGCTCCTATCAGTGAAATAAGGATGAATACACGTACAAGGTGGATTGAACCCTCTAAGGTTTGCGCTTATCACTCAGGGATGAAAGGACATACCATAGAAGAATGTCGTGCTTTGAAAGACAAGATTCAGCAATTGATTGATACCAAGATCATATGCTTAGAGAACTTCGTGCCAATGGAATCCTAACAGTGAACATGTAGAAATTCATTTAAAGCCGTTTCCAATAAAAGGCTTGCGCGCTTTAAGTTTAAGTTTTCTACATTCAGATACCCATGTTAGCATATGGGCAATAAAGTTGGTCAGAATCTATCATTTTCAGTATTGGTTAAGAATGCTCTGTTTTATGCTCTCTGTATTTGGAACTACATCAAAACTAATAAAAATTTACTTTTCCCCATTTGAATGTGTAACTGGTAGAATTTTTGAGAGGGTCTCAAAAATTCCATCAAAAGGACGTTCTCTCGCAGGTCACAATACTGGGGCAGAATTTTCGAGAGGAACTCAAAAATTCCATCAAACGCATTTCTTCTCGCAAATCAGTAACATGGTGAAAGAATATTTTCCCCACAAATCAAGACTAGGGCATAATTTTTGTGAGGATCTCAAAAACTCAGCAATCAAGCTACAATCTACAACAAAATCATAATAGCAGAAGTTCTACACTGGGCAGAAAATTTTGAGGGGACCTCAAAATTTCTGACAACATCGCAGAGATCGACCTTCGAGTAGACATCAAAGGAACATACTGTGCCAAATCAGGAATACAGATCAACATCCTCTTTAACTACCTATTTTTCTTTGAATGCAGAAAAGACAGGTACATATACAAGAAGCAACTTCAAATATCACTTGAAGAATCGCCATACTGCTATATTAAGTCCGACAAATCGCCAATCAATGGCACCTTGTCCTGCCAATAGGATGGAGGGTCAAGCTACATTGTTGCATTGTGCCGTAGAATTGCATTGTGCCCGAGATTGCATGTGCCCATAATTGCATTCTGCCTAAGAATTGCATTGTGCCCGAGATTGCATGTGCCTAAGATTGCATGTGCCCGAATTGGATTATGCCTGAAGACTGCATGTGCCTGAATATTGCATGTGCCCGAAGACTGCATGTGCCCGAGAATTGTATTTGCCAAAATACATCTGTACAAAGCTACCATCGAATCAAGTAACAAGTTGCCTGAATTACATTAAAATAGATATGTTTTCTTTACTTATCATTTATATTCCTAAGGCGTCATGGTCCAAAGGTATCATCTTACATGGCATGCGGACATTATTTCATAGCCTAAGGATTTAATTTATGTCTATCATAATCGAGGGTGTCATAGTCTAAGGGCATCATTTTTTCATGGCCCACATACAACATTTTCATGACCTAAGGAATTAATTTTGTGTATCATGGCCCTAGACATCATAGCCTAAGACAACATCTTCATAGTCTTAAGGCAAATTCATGGTCGATATGGGAAATTACATCATGTTTACATTTACCATTTATTTGATATATCTGCTCTAATCACGTTATTTAGTCATATTACAAGCTACAGATTTGCAGATTACAGACAAGATCAATCGCCCTCTGATCTACCATTTCCATGCTTACATGTGTATCGCAACAAAGGCCCTATCAAATTATTTACTACTCGCATTACCATTTTTCATTTATCCCTGGCTACTCAAGCTACCATTCAGACTATTTTGAAGATGTTATTATTGGAATCAACTCGCTATTGTGACCTACTGAATATTCAATTAGGCTCGCCCGCCTTACAATACAATATTAGGCTCATCTGCCTTACAATATGACATTAGGTTCGTCTGCCTTACAATAGGACATCAGGCTCGTCTGCCTTTCAATACGACAGTTAGGCTCATCCGTCTTACAATACAACATTAGGCTCATCCACCTTACAATACAACATACAGGCTCGTATGACTTACAATACGACAGTTAGGCTCTCCGCCTTACAATATGACATTAGGCTTGTCCGCCTTACAATAAGACATCATGATCGTCTGCCTTACAATACGACATTAGGCTCGTTCGCCTTACAATACGACATTAGGCTCGTCCGCCTTACAATAAGACATCAGGCTCGTCTTCTTTACAATAGGACATTAGGCTCATTTGCCTTACAATACGACATCTAGGCTCGTCCGCCTTACAATACGACATTTAGGATTGTCCGCCTTACAATAGGATGCTTCGGTCCGTCCATCTTACAATCAGACATTTTTCCTCTATATTATTATATCTTTATACTACCAGATTTATTGGAGGTTGACATTATCCTTCGGAGATGGGTTGCAATTCTTCAAGAAGTTAAGCTAAGGTCTATCAAGGCTTGCACTATGTCTCTCAAAGCAGACACGTCTTCCTATCCCTTCTTGTCATTGTTATTTTTTGGCACTTATATTTTTATCATGTTGGTTCACACTTGTTGTATTTATAAGCTAACATTTTGTCTAGTCAAATTAGAAATTGCAGGCGTGATCGATTGTCTTCTCAGCCACAATTATCATGTTCACTTAGCTATTGCAACGAAGGCTCTATCAAATCTTTGCTACTTGTATTACTGCTTTTCACCTAATCATTTTCTCTAGCTGGAAATTGCTTTGTCATGCTCTTCTCGCTACTATAATCTTATCCATTCAAACCAATATTGTTCCTGTTCGAATTTCATACCACTCTTTCAATTTTTAAGAGCTTCAGTTGTTCCTAAATCTAGAACTACACACGACCTGATTCTCGTAATACCAGAGATGTGTAAGCGACTTAATACCAAATTATCAGTCGTACCCCTCTCCAACTCTACATCATTACAATCGATCCCATTGACCTCTCTCGTCGGTCGAACAAAATCTACTTCTAAGTCAACGTTGGTTACCTGACAATTCATCATTCATTCCCAAGCAACCAAGGGGAAACTGTTGACACCCAATTTTGACCAATTTTTAATCCTTTTGGGAATGCTATACGATTAAATACATAATTTTAAAACATATTTCGAGTTTAAATTTTTAATCGATTTTGTCGAAAAAATTATATATTTTAGTATGCATGATTTATAAAAATTATTGTATTTATTATTAAAGTATTTTATTATTATGAAATTATTATATTTATCGATAGTTAAAGTCGAAATAATGATCTTACTCAAATGTTTTAAAATTTAAGTGATTTTTATTATATGAAAAATATTTTATTATAAGTAGTATTTTACTTGGATAGCATTTCCTTAAATTTCCTCTAAATTATTTAAATTTCAACCTATTATGTTTTAATTTCTTTCAATTCTAGCGACTCAAATTCAAATTCTCATTGCAATTCTAGCCATATCTATTTCAATTTTAGCCAATTCATTCCATTCTCAAATTTCAAGTTAAACCATTGATTTAATCTCATCCGTCCATTCTTTAAGTTAAATCCTAGTCACTCATCTAAACTAATCCTACGATTCAGATCGAATCTCCCTAACCTTCCTATTTTATATCAAAAGAACCAAAACCCAAAAGAGTTGTTAGGTTGTGCACCGAAAATCCATTTATGAGAAAAATGGGGAGCAACAATACTTACGGGCCGTAGGTGATGACCGTCGTTTGAATACCACAAGATTTTGGCCAATGATTGAACCACGGAGCAACCCACGGATCGTGAGTGAGACCGATGGTGGTTGTCGTCAATCGAAACTGCTCAAAACTGGAATTTCCTAGTTTTTCTTTTCCTACTTGGTTTACGACTTAGTAGTCATAAATATAAGTTGTATTTTTCGTTTTTGGGGTTGTTAGACCTTTTTGGAGACTTTACTTTGGCTTTGAGGATTATTGTGCAAACACTTTGGCATCTTAATTCTTGAAGTTTGTTTATGCAATTTGTTTTTTATTTTCAATTGATGATTTCGGATTTCATCTATTCCCATTGTGATTTCTATTTCAAACTCAAATATGAATTATGAGAACTCAAGCATGAATAGCTAAATCAACAATTAGGGTTATGGGAACCATGAGTAATTAGCAAACTAAAACCAATAATAAAGTAATTCTTGAATAATATTTATGCATGTATTGTTGATCTTTTCATTTAGAATGCTTTCTAGCGATTGATTTCACGTATCAGGACACTACTTCCAATTCAAGTACCAACGATCGTGAGTAGTAATATAACCCAACTAGTGAGTTGGGGTCGAGTCCCAAGGGAGCGATTCGTAATTGAGAATCAATAGAAAAGCAAAAATGTATTAAGTCAATCATAGCTATAGACATTTACGAGTAAAAACATGATAAATTAAAGGGTGACACTAGTGTCAATTATCGAAAGGGGCTTTGTAATCAATAAGCAACTAAAATGACAACTAAAAACGAAAATACAAATATAGAGACGGGATTCTTGAGATGTGATAGGATTATGGGCTAAAATAAACAACCAGGTAAATGCTATTGATAGAAAATCGCTATAAATTGATAACTAAGCTAGGCTTTAGTGGGGGTAAATTTCTCTCGAACAATTTATCCCGAATCAAATCGATTTATCTCGAACACTAATAAGCGGCAATGAAGCACAGCCTTCGCCTTAGTCCATTCACTCTCTCGAGCTGAATGTGTGGGAGATGGTTTAGGTTCACTCTCTCGAGCAGAATCCACGACAACCCAATAACCACTGACTATCGATTTAGTAGTTTTGGTTTTAAAACCTCTCTGGAGCAAGTCAAAAACACAAAGATAAAATTGTATTTGCAACTACAACCCCATTAAATTCAAACACAACTACTGAACGAAATCACCTTTAAAAAACAAATTAACTATCTATTAGCAATACCCAACAGTAAATTGAACCCATATTCACATAATCACACCCCAAGAATTGGGGTTTTAGCTACACATAGTAAAGTGATAGAAATTGATACCGAAAAGTGTTTCCATCAAATGGGTACGATAGATATTGTCTTTACACAAGTCTAGGATGAAGAATCTTCAATACCCACTTCCAATTGCTTAGAAATGAAAATCTTCAAAGCTAAGGAACAAAGTATCCAAAACTCTTGAGTTCTAAGTACTGAAAATAAAATTTGATACTGGTTGCAGACAAAATCTCATACAAAATCTGATGCAAAACTAAAAAATTTAAACAAGTATTTATAGTTGTCAAAAAGTGTGTTGTGAAGGACCACTCGGCGCAGTTAGTCGGGATCGCCAATCCACTCGGCGATCCGCCCTTTGGTCTTGTTCATCACCTTTTTGCATTAGCCTTCAGTAAATTCAGGTTTTGTAACGTTAGGCGATAGAGTATTGCATCGCAAAATTGTTCGGCGACTCGCCGACTCAATTTTATCCTTCAAAGCTTGGCACACTAGAACATTAGGTGAGACCAGAGCCATTCGGCGACTCGCCTAATGGTTTAGGCGATTCTCAGGTCATTTTTTTTTCATTTTTTTCAGCTGCCTTGTTCCTTTCTGCCCAATAGTGTCCATGCTTTGTCTCTAACTCTAAATACCTGAAACTCAAGGGTTTTCATTAATTATTGAGACAAAATATGCATTTGAGGACACTAAATCCATCAATATAAAGCCCTAAAAGAGTCCAAATCATGGACTCATCAACACCCCCAACTTAAACTTTTGCTTGCCCCAAGTAAAACTCAAGTTCAGCAGTTCAAAAAGGATGTCTCAAACAGTGTTACACAAGACTCAATCATGAATGCACATAAAAAGACTCAGCTTACTCGTGCTAGGATCAATTGTGCACTCAAAGATTCAAGTTGTGACTCACCATTACTAAAGAATCTCAAGCTCACTATATTTGCTTCACATGTAAGTTCAAGCCTAACAAAAGTGATCAAATGCCCTCACATAAAGAATGATTCCATATTCACACACAATGGTTCAATCATTTAAAGTTCCGAAATCACGATCAACACTTACACTCACAAAGATAAATCAATGCATGATTTCACCCATAGGTTTGCCCATATTTTCCAACCAACATTTGTTTCAGCTCACTCAAGATCAAAAAGGTCTTTTTAAGGCATGTAACGGGGCTTAGTGCAAAGGTATGGTCATTTAGGCTCAAGAAGTCTCCATGAAATACGGTGTGAACAACACTTCCTTTCCTTTTCTTCATCATTTTTTTCATTCGTTCTTTCAAGTCATCCCATTATTCACTTTCCATGGACTGTTGGACACCCCATTTCTTTTTGTCTTCTCACAACTTTATTCCACAACTTTTTCATTCTTTTCTTCTTTTTCTCTCTTTTTTTTGGAGGGGTTCCATTTTTCTCAAACCCATGGGTCAAAGGGGACTTTCTTGCACTTCTTGATTTACCTTCCCTTTTCACCACACACCCAACTTAGGCTTTTGACCTAAGTTGGTTATTCACACAAACCACAAATCATGAGGATTATGGGTAATGGGTCAAGAAAGGTTACATTTTTATCAAGTTTCTTCTAAGAAAAAGCTAAGGCTCAAAGGGTGTTCAAAAGAGGTTCACACACTCACAGGGTAAGCCACAAAAGAGGTATAATGTCAAATTGTTTCACACTCTTTAACGTTGCCTAAGATCATATCAAGAGTTCACATCACTTAGTCAGCCAGACCAACAGGGCAAATTCTAGGTATCATCACACATGGTTCACGGTAAGCTCATCACACAAGGCATTAACACCAAAGTCAAACAAGACTCCAAACTTTTGCTATTGTGCAATGTTCATTACAACAGACTCAATTCGATACTTGTCTACTCACAACGAGTTGCAAAGAGTTCACACATTGTCTATGCAACTTCAATTGGTCTCGTCGTAGCCGCGCATTCATTTTTGTTCGATTGTGAGCACTATTCGAGTCATCGATATTGATCAAAATTAGTACTCAAATTTGCAAGAGAACAACCACATTCAACACATACAAGAGGTGGCAAAAAATTTCTGGAAGGGCCAAAAATCATTTACAATTAAAAGCAAGGATCCACAAGCTCAAGCATCCACAAAAACAGTGTAAAATCACAAGTTTTTAGCTCAAAGCCCAAATATAAACAAAACAAAATTACGAATGTCACACAAAAGGTGGGCCTCACCCCATCACAAATAAAAGCATTTGTCCTCAAATGCAAACAAGCTAATAATACCCAAAAAGCAAAAGAAATAAAGACAGAGAGGGAGGTAAAGAAGTGATCATGTCTACGTAGTCGCTTCATCTGTCTGGGCATCAGTTCCAGGTGCATCAGCCTGGTCTCGGGCCTCAGTACCCGGGTCACCTCAGAAGGAACAACAGTACCAGACCCACTAGGAGTTGCCATAGAAGTCTTGGTCAGTGATGTATGAATATACAATAGTCTCCTCCAGATCTGGTAGGTCTCCATAAATGCTCTCCTCCTTTATCTCTATCTGCTCCTCGTCGATCTCTGCATCCGACTTATCAACTGTTGCATCATCCCTATGCATATCTCCGGTACTAACCAGAGGAATCCCTGAAGTCTCAGGAGCATCCAAATCATCTGCAGCCTCCAGCAAAGAAGTGAAGTCAGTGGAATTTAAATAGTCTACGTCCTTCCTCAAATCTATTACCTTGGTTTTCAAAGACGTCATCTCGGAGGTCTCCCTCTGCCTGCTCACACAAGTTGTGACTCTAGTAGCCAAATCATCAACAGAAGCCCGGAGGGGGGTCAGTGCAGCTGAAATACACTCTCAATCATCCTTGGGATGGATCACTCTAACCGGGTTGCCGTCACATTAGCTGAATGGGCCAGATGCCCCATCTTCAAGATCATCGCCTGCGTAATCTTGGCTGGCTGGGATGAGGTGGAGGTGCCCGGAACTTGTGAAGAAGTAGAAGGAGCAGAAGTACCTGAAGGCTCGGAGGCCGGAGTAGGCGAAGAAGCCTCTGCAGGTATTGATTCTATATCCACCTCTGGGGATGTATCCACCGGAGCTGCCCTCCTCTTGTCAGCTTCCTCTCTAGTATACTCGGCCAATACGCGGCATGTTAGTGAAGAAGGACAAGGTAACATCAAAATCTCTAGTAGCATCTCGGGGCACTCCAGAACGTCGGCATAGTTCCGTGATCAAGACAGGGAATGGCAAGGAAGTTTGCCTCTGCTTGGCCCTCATGGCCATTTTTTACACAATGATAAGTCCCAAGTTGAGCCGCATCTTTCCTAAGATAAACCCTAGATAAGCTGCCTTCACATGTCGGAGGATGGATTCATTCTTTGAAGGCATAATAGAGGTGCTGATGAATCCAAACCAATACCGGGCAGCTACATTCAAATCCTTCTTCTCGATCTAGACTCCCGCATCCATCCACCTCGGAGTGACGTTAGAGAAAAGAGGGGCAAGCGACCCCTTCAAGTCATATAGGGATTGGGCTGTCACCAAGCCTTCATAATCATGCTTGAACCCTGTGGCCCTCTCAAGAACAAAATTTATGATATCGTTGTTGCACCCTATTCCACACCTCGAACCAGGACCAACTTAACCGGTCTAAACTCGCCAGCCTTTTTCTTACACTTAGGCACCAAGGCAGCATATGCATCATAGAATTCCCGAACCCATGAAGATATATAAGAGCCTTGAGGCCTTGTGAAAATCTGAAATTTGTGCCACTATAATAACTTTGTTATACTAGAGTACTTGCCCTCCAGACCCTCTGTAGAGAAAAGCTTCTCCTCGAGGATGGTTCGCAAACCATCTCTTTTCAACCTGTTGAGAAGTCTAGGTAGGGGAACAATTGGTGGCATAGGAGCCACATGAGGTGCCGGAGTTGGCACTGAATCTGTTGGTGTGGACGTAAGAGGAACTCTAGTAGACTTGGAGCGGGATCTAACTCGGAGCTCAAACCATCGGGACTGTAGAGGCTGGTCATCATCAGGCTCAGATAGAGCAGCCTAGGAGCCAGTACTAGCCCTATCAGACCTGGGCCTCTTTCCCTTGCCTTTATCATCTGGAGGACGCTTTTGTCTGCCCTTCTTTGAAGGATTTGCAGCCCCTCATCTATCGTGATACCCTGTGCTCTTTTACGGGGTGGCATGTCTAGATTCGTTTATACCATATCTGCAAAACATCGAGAAAAAGTTAGAAAAATTCAAATAAGATCACAAAAAATAGTTGCAGATAAACTCGCCAAACCGGTCGACGAGTCGCCAAACCTCTTTGGTGAACTAGATCGAGCTCGCTGAAAGGGTAGGCTCTAAAATTTCAGAAAAATTTGGCAAGTCGGCGATGGGAAGGACTTTCGGTGAATCGCTGACAGTATTCGGTGAGTGAGGGTCATCCCGCCGAAAGTTACAGTACAAAAAAGGTTTTAGGGGAGTAGACAAAAGGCGATCAAGAAGTTTTTCAGCAAGTCGTCGAGTGCCTTCGGCAACCTCAGGCCTCGCGCCGAAAGTTACAGAGCCCAACATCAATTAAAGCATGAAATTTAAAGGCGAGATGGGAACATTAGGCGAACCGCCGAGTGGTTCAGTGAGCTCGACCCAGCTCGCCAAACGACCCAATGTGCCTATTTTACACCCAACTTCTCAAACACAACCCCGTAACCCCCGAAAACAAAATCAAATAATGCATAACACAAATTCAAACAAGTACCATAACACCTATTTCCCCGGGATACTCAGAATCCTCCTAGTTTTGCCAAATTTGGCCAATTGACGACATTTGCCCTTAATAACGAAGTCACCCGCTCTATCATTAGGCAAATTACATTGTTTGGCACAAATACGAGCTACTCAGACTTCACCCAACTAAACCCAATGACAAGAAAGAATAACCCCACAAGATTTAACCAATTTAAACGCATAAGAACACATGAAATCAACACTATAAGCATTACGGTCAAGATTACTGATTCAAATCAGTCATTCAAACAATCTAATCCTATCAGAGAGGCCCAACACACATCAATAACATAATATTACTTGCATAAGAGTACAAACTACGAAAAATAAATGCGGGGTTCAGTAAACCAACCTTTTATGCCGATTAATAAGGATTGAAGAGCTAGGCTGCAATGTAATCCACTACTAACAGAACTCTAACGACTAACCTACTCCTAAAAATGCAAAAATATAAATGATACTAAGAAGGTGTGAGTTTGGAAGATGAAAAGTGAGGGAAAGTGAAGAGTTTGAAAGTTTAAACCTTTGGTCTTTAAATGAACCGTCCAGTTTCGCCCAGTCGGCGACGTTAGTCGCGGTCGCCGATCCACTCAGTGGCTCACCGAGTGGATACTTATCTCACTGAGTTTTACAGGACCTCCAGTTAAACTGGGGGTCCAAACGGCAGTCTGGGTCGGGGTCGCCGACCTCTTCGGCGATGCGCCAACTAACCTTTCTGCTCGCCAACCTGTACTTTTCAACAACTTTCCCACTTTGTCCTACACAAACAACACACCATTATTTCTTAAAGCATCAATAAAGCGATAAAAAGGGTCTCGGGTTGCCTCCCAAGTAGCGCCTTAGTTAACATCACGGCCTAACGTAAGTCAACACCTAAACCTCATTTTCGGGTTGGCCATGGTATCCCTAGGCAACCCCCTTTGTCCATTTGGGTAGAGATGAGGCAATACATGACTCATGAGATTTTCAATTAACTTGATAGATCTAGAGCGAGAGCCAATCATCTGATTTAACCCTTTAACGTTTTCCCTCGTCTCCTCCAGCACTCTATCTTATTCGTTGAGCTTTTGGAGAATGATTAATAGCGTATCCTCGATACGTCTACTCTCATTGTCCGTAGACCTTCTCCGCTCATGAAGAGGTATGTATCTTCCCTTTTTTTGGACAGCACCTCCAGTTCCCCGACCTTTTGGGCCAAGGTATCCATCTGATCCAGCAAAATGACCAAGTGTTCGTCCTTCTCAGTCTCCTTGTTAGTGTTGGCCACAAGATCAAGGAGTTTGGTTGCGGTCTCATAGGAGTGCCTCATAAGCCCATCTGAGATAAGTTGATCGATTAATCCTTTGCTCTCGGAATTAAGACTCTTATAGAAGCATTCTAGGAGAACTAGATCGGGAATTTCATGAGTTGGTCATTGTATCAACAGTGCTTTAAACCTCAGTCACGACTCATGAAAAAGCTCTTTTTCTAGCTACTTGAAGGTCAGGATGTTATCCCTGAACCTCATCACTTCTATTGAAAGGTGATTCATTTGTTCACAATCATCAATTACACTAATTTTTCCTGTTTTCAACACACAAACAAGCAAAACAAAACTAAAAATTAAGTAAGTGGAACTATAACTAACAAGAACAAAATCCAACTTCACTAGAAATTCTCAAGTAACACCACTCCCCGACAGCGGCGCCATTTTGATTTCACGTATCAGGACACTACTTCCAGTTCAAGTGCCAATGATCGTGAGTAGTAATATAGCCCAACTAGTGGGTTGGGTTCGAGTCCTAAGGGAGCGATTCGTAATTGAGATTCAATAGAAAAGCAAAAATGTGTTCAAATCTATCATAGCTATACACATTTACAAGTAAAAAAATGATAAATTAAAGGGTGACACAAGTGTCAATTATCGAAAGGGGTTTTGTAGTTAATAAGCAACTAAAACGACAACTAAAAATAAAAATACAAATATGGATATCGGATTCTTGGGATGTGATAGGATTATGGGCTAAAATAAACAACCAGGTAAATCCTATTGATAGAAAATCACTGTAAATTGGTAAATAAGCTAAACTTTAGTGGGGGTAAATTTTCTCTCAAACAATTTACCCCGAATCAAATCAATTTCTCTCGAACACTAATAAGCGGCAATAAAGCACAGTCTTCGCCTTAGTCAATTCACTCTCTCGAGCTGAATGTGTAGGAGAGGGTTTAGGATTCACTCTCTCGAGCTGAACCCACACAACCCAATAACCACAGACTATCGATTCAGTAGTTTTGGTTTTAAAACCTCTCTCTGGAGCAAGTCAAAAACACAAAGATAAAATTGTATTTGCAACTACAACCCCCATTAAATTCAAACACAACTACGAAACGAAATCACCTTTAAACAGCAAATTAACTATCTATTATCAATACCCAGCAGTAAGTTCAACCCATATTCACATAATCACACCCCAAGAAATGGGGTTTTAGCTAGACATAGTAAAGAGATAGAAATCGATACCAAAAAGTGTTTCCATCAAATGGGTACAATAGATATTGTCTTTACACACGTCTAGGATGAAGAATCTTCAATACCCACTTCCAATTGCTTAGAAATGGAAATCTTCAAATCTTCAACGCTAAGGAACAAAGTCTCCAAAACTCTGAGTTCTAAGTACTGAAAATAAAATTTGATACTGGTTGCAGACAAAATCTCATACAAAATCTGATGCAAAATCTGCTGCAAAACTAAAAATTTAAACAAGTATTTATATTTGTCAAAACTGTGCTGCGAAGGACCACTCGGCACAGTTAGTCGGGATCGCCAATCCACTCGACGATCCGCCCTTCGGTCTGGTTCATCGCCTTTTTGCATTAGCCTTCAGTAAATTTAGGTTCTGTAACGTTGGGTGATAGAGTACTGCATCGCGGAATCGTTCGACGACTTGCCGACTGCTCTTTTATCTCACCGACTCGATTTTCCCCCTCAGAGCATGGCACACTGGAACATTAGCCGAGACCATAGCCATTCGGCGAGTTGCCTAATGGTTTAGGCGATCCTCAGGCCGTCTTTTCTTCATTCTTTTCAGTTGCCTTGTTCCTTTCTACCCAATAATGTCCATGTTTTGTCTATAACTCTAAATACCTGAAACTCAAAGATTTTCATCAGTTATTGAGACAAAATATGCATTTGAGGACACTAAATTTATCAAAATAAAGCCCTAAAAGAGTCCAAATCGTGGACTCATCAGCAGTGCACAACATTAGAACTCGCCTCATTCCTTCTTGCCGGACCAAGGAGGTAACGAATGAGAAAGGGACTAAACAATGGATATATAGACGTGATAATCCGATATCTAATAGCTTGACCCACTTACTGCGAAGGCTAATCTGGGGTTAAGGGTAAGGGTTAGTAAACCATACACTCATAGATGGACTAAGTTATGTGGTGTAATTTCCTATTTGGAGGACCAATCACCTAGGAGATACATAACTTACCAACTTCGCATGCTAACACTAAGATATAGTTACTATTATTGGGATTACTGCGTTAAGAGCTTGTGGGGAACACATATACCCTAGTTTTCATCTTATATTGATATTTTAAACTGTGAATTGTGATTACTTGTTACTTGTTACTAAAAATCAATCAATTGTTATTTTACTTACAACCCCCCCTCCCTTTTACGGAAGTAATTTGACAAAAAGTAGATAATCGTAAGTTAGCCCTAAGTCTAAACCATATTCCTCGTGGGATCAACCCTATCCTAAAAGTAAGGTTCTTTATTTGACAACGACCACTTATACTCATTTCAGAAAGTGTAATTTGGGCGTATCAAATTTTCGCGCCGCTGTCGGGGAATACGGTTTTTATATTAGACTTATTTCATTATTGGACTTTAATTAAGTATTTTCTGATTTCACATTTTTGTTTTTGTTTTTGTTTTCTACAAGTCTTACCTCTAGTGTATGCCAAGTACACGGAGTCAAGGCAAACCTCTAACTCCCTACGATCCAGAATTAAGAAGAAATCTGAGAAGAATGGTTGGAAGAGGTCTAAATCTTGAGAGACAACATGATCCAATCGGACCGAGTCAAAAGGGTGGAGCTGGTTTGCAACCTCCAGGAATTTTAGATGTGCTTGGTGATGTTCAGGGTAATCCACGAGTTGAACATGCAGAAGGAGTGCAAAATCAATCGGCACCGGGTGTTTGTGATAACTACAGGGTTGATCATAATGTTGTGGGATAGGTCGATGCTATAGTTGTCCCTCCACTACCTCCCGAACATACGTTTGTGGTGACCAGTAGTTTGATGCAAATGCTTACACAGGGTTGTTTGTTGGGTTACCCTTGGAAGATCATATGCTCATATTAGCAAATTGAAAAGTGTCTGCTTAAGTAGTGTAGGGCGACCAGACTTAGACATGGATGCATTCGGCCTAAGGGTGTTTCCACTTTCATTGACAAGTGATGTTATGGTATTGCTCTCTGATTTTCCATACAACTTAATCACGACTCTGGACCAGCTGCACAAGGCATTCATGGAAAAGTATTTTCCAGTGTCCAAGAAGTTGAATCTCAAGGATAAACTCAATAACTTCGCGGCATTGCCTGGAGAGTCTATGAGTAGCTCGTGGGATAGATTCATCGAATTTATGAAGAGTGTACCAAACCACCATATAGATGACGAGTCATTGAAAGAGTATTTCTATAGAGGGAAAGATGATAACGGAAAATTTGTGCTAGATAGTATTGATGGAGGATCTTATGGAACATGCACATTTGAAGAGATAGCAAAAAACTTGAAAAGATCTCCAAAAATAACAAGGCATGGAGCACTAGAAAGGCAAATACTAGAAGAAGTATGCTTGTTGTCCAAACATCACCAAGTCAATCCAATGATGATATTCGTGAGGAGATGGCCTAACTGAGAACAGAAATTGCCTTGGTATTGAAACATGTGAGTGAAAGTGTAGAGAAAGTGAATGATGTGAACTACCAAACTAGAACACTACCTGCTGATGAGTACGTTTATGAGGAGGACGCGAATCTGGTGAATGATCGAACGGGGGTTTTCGGACTAAAGCCCAAGGTTCCAATTTGGATAATTGGCGTCAAGGTCAAGAAAATCAAGGTGGGAACTATGGTAACTACAATTGTGAAACGAACTATGTCCGTAATGGGAACTGCAATTGTGATAACAACTACAACAGGAATGGCTATGGCAACATGAATGAGAAGAGTGGACCCTATGTTTCACCTGGTAACAGAGATGCTGGATCAAGTATGACTCACATTGAATATATAATGCACAAAAAATGTAAAACAAAGGGTGAGACAAAGCTGTGGCGCATAAGCGTCGAAGTCCCATTAAGAAGTGGGTGGGTCCAGTTTCTCGGAACCCGCTGGATCATCACAAGTGACGCCCTCAATAGCGCCCTCAACAGTAGTGGGGTCATCATCAGTAGTGATCCTTGAACCAAATGTACCCCCCATCCATCTCTCGCGCTCTACAGTGTCACAACTCCTCTTCGAATAAAGACTTACGTTGGGTTGCCCTAACTGTTGTCGCTCTCTCCTCTTCGCTTGTCTAGACTCATCGATATTTCTAGTGTGCTCTTACGGGGCGAGTTCACTTTCCATCCACATGAGGGGGATCAAGTAATGGCATCTCATCTCCAAATAGTGCACTCAACACTATATCATCTGCCTCCACCTCAAGTGTGGGCTCTGGGACACCCTCAATAGTAGCAGCAAAAGCATCAACATCCGCTCGGAGCCTAGCTAACGTCATCTGGAATGTGGTCACATCAATAGTAGGGTCCGTCTAAGGCCTCTCAAGTACCCAAAGATTAAATGCACCTAGCCACTTATGCACCGCCTTGATCTTCTCATCCATTATATTTTCCATGTGCGCCTCCGACTCCTCCACAGATCTATGCATCCATAGCCTCATATGTTGCAGTAGGGTAACCATCTAAGTCTCTAATTTCTGGACTCGGGCTACA
Source organism: Solanum verrucosum (assembly GCF_900185275.1). NCBI lineage: Eukaryota > Viridiplantae > Streptophyta > Magnoliopsida > Solanales > Solanaceae > Solanum > Solanum verrucosum. The sequence goes on along the minus strand of NW_026020104.1, from coordinate 2,478,524 downwards.
AGTATCAGAATGGACCCCGGAGAGGTAGGAGAACGAGATGTGCTAGAAGCGTAACCTGCAGAAATGGAAGGGGGAGCCTGAACATCAGCCTCTGTCGGAAAGGCATGAGTCGTGTCATCAAATTTGTGCTCAACCTCAACTTGCTCAATATCAATAGGCACATCAGCACTCAAGGGAGGCAAGTCAACAGGTGTACCTTTCCTCAGAGACGCAGGGTTCGCATCATCCTTGATCAAACCCACACCAACGGTCTTGACTGCCTCAACCAGCCTATCAAGTGCCAAAAGGGAATTGTAGCCTCCCTGCAGAGACGAAAGATCAAACATGGGAAGGGCATAGTCTAGTCTTCCGGAAGTCCCTCTCATGAATCTCCACAATAATGATCTTGGAGAAATCTGCCTCAAGGCCTGCCATCAGAGTTGCAATCATCATTCCACTTCTTCAGGTCACACTGCTAGCACACCTCGTGCTCCTACCCCTTTAGGTTCCGTTCTGATACCCATAGCCCGAGTCCAGAAAATAGAGACTCGGATGGCTACCCTACTACATCATATGAGGCCATGGATGCAAAGATCTTTGGGGAGTCGGAGGCGCGCATGGAAAAGATGATGGATGAGAAGATCAAGGTGGTGCATAAGCGGCTAGGAGCATTTGATCTTCGAGAACTTCAGAGGCCTCAGACGGGGTACACTATTGATGTGACCACCTTCCAGACGAAATTGGCTAGGCTCCGAGCAGATGTTGATGCTCTTTCTGCTACTGTTGAGGTTGTCCTAAAGCGTACACCTGAGCTGGAGGCAGATGATATGGTGTTGAGTTTACTATTTGGATATGAGATGTCATCACTTGATCCCCCTTATGCAGATGGAAAGCGCATTCGCCTTTCTGAGAACACTAAAGATATCAATGATTCTAGACAGGCCAAAAGAAAAGAGCGGCAGGAGTAAGGGGCAGCCCAGCGTCAGTCTTTATTCGAGGAGGAGCTGCGGCAGCGTAGAGCACAGGAGATGGTTGGGGGTGCATTTGGTTTGAGGATCACTAGTGATGGTGATCCCACTACTGTTTAGGTCGCTACTGAGGGCGTCACACGTGATGATTCAGCGGCCCGCTTCTTGATGGGTCTTCGGCACTTATGCGCCACAGGTTTGTCTCACCCTTTATTTTAATTTTTGTGCATTGAGGACAATTGCACCGTATTTTTGTAGGGATAGGGTAAATGGATTGTGAGTGTTAGGGTGAAATCTGAGTAACCCAACTCACAACTCTTCCTTGGGGTTTTCTTGCCTGTGTTCATTTTCCCAAGGGACTGTTTTACAATTCTGTTGAACCGGCATGTTTAGGATAGTGTAAATGTAGAAGTAGCTGAAAATGAAGCATGATGGCATGAGAGCAGAAAAATGATAACCCTCCCAATTTTTCTTTTGCCTATGTGTTATATCGGTGAGCTTGATAAAGTTGAATATGTTGGATATTTATATGACATGATAGGAACTGATATGATATCATGACTTAAGCTATGACTTGAACCTGATGCATTAATGATTTGATAATGAAACTGTGCCATGTGTGTGTGACCTTATTGCATATTCATCTAGTGATGTGTCTATCTAGAACTTGTCCCGTTAGTCTTGTTGAGATGATTTATACTGGAAATTGGGGAATGATCATAGGCCGTTGTTGATATTGAGTACACTTAAGTTTGCAACCAACCAAAAGAAATAAATGCTTCCTTTGATCTGAATGTTTGAGCCTAGTGAATACAATTTCTTTCAATTCAGCCAACTCACCTTCCCTAAAAATATGTTTTGGCCCTGGTCCCTCCGTGGACATTGTGCACCTCAACTCAAGCTAAAAGCCTAAGTTGAGGGTGGCTACTTCAAAAGTTACCAAAATCTTGGCCATGGTCCTCTAAAAGGACATTGTGCACCTCAAATCATGCAAAATACATAAGTTGAGGGTGGCAATGGTGAAGGAAAACTGCAAAAAAAAAAAAGTATGAAAAAGAGTTGTTTGTAGAAAAAGAAAAATATGAGCAAAACAAGGGTAGTGAATGATGTGAGTGAATCAAAAAGAACTAAAGATAAAATACTTAGGTAAAAAGATGAAGAAAAAGATGAAATGAGCAAGAATGTCAAGGAAAAGTCACACCACTGCCTGAATGAAAGGTAAAGAGAACAGCAGAAAAGCAGGAAAATGTCAAATTAGTTGTGAAAGAGGTAAAATAGCCAATGTAATGTCAAGGCTGGCAGAAAAGTCACTAAGTATCCAAATGTACCATACCTGACCCTGAGCCTATGTTACAAGCTAAAAAAGTCCTATAGTGATCCTAGTTAACCAGTCTAGAAAGTCAAAATTGAGAAAATAAGGGCAAGCATATGGTATTGAGCACTAACTATATTTGAATTCCTTTCTGAGTGTGAGTGTATATTGAGTCCCTGATTAAAATTCAAATCTTGTGTGAAAAGGGGATTTCTTTGTGGTAAGGGAACAAATTACATTGTTGAAGAATTGGCATCTTGGTGATTGTTGTTTGTGTATATGATGATGTATGTTAGTATGTCTATGTCATGTTTTGATCCGCATAAATTAGCTTGTTAAGTTTAAATGAAATGATTTGCACTGTGCTGAAAAAAGAGTTAAACAGGGGTAATTGATAGAAAAGGCCAAGTGATTGCTTAAGTTTGTATGCTGCTTTTGCATAAGTGTCGTTTAGATTTTGTTGTGTCGCTTGAGGACAAGCAACGATTTTAAGTTGAGGGTGTTGATGTACCATGAGTTTACGGTATTTTTGATACATTATACTTTAAGTTTGCATGCGTCTTAGGCATTTTTGTTATTAGATATGATGGTGCTTTGGTCTAGTTTTGAAGAAAATCGGTTTGAAGTAGTTAGAATTGAATGTAGCTGAACCAGCAGGATTTTGGCAACAGACGAGCCCATCCATGAACTGTCTTCTACTTGACGTGTCGTAGGTGGAATGTTCAAGGAAGTCTGACCAAGGGTGGAACCATGGAGCTAATGACGCCCCGTCATCTGAGTGACGGACCGTGGATGATGGTCGTCATTTGATATAGAGAAAAGGAGCTCCAGTACTTGAAAATGGAGGGACAAGACAGACTGTGTATAGACCTACGGGTCATAGGTGATGACCGTCGTTTCAATACCACAAGATATTGGCCAACTGTTGAACCACGGAGCAACCCACAGATCGTCGAATGATTAACGGACCGTCGGTGGCTACCGTTGATCGAAACTGCTCAAAACTGGAATTTCCTAGTTTTTCTTTTCCTACTTGGGTTAGGACTTAGTCTTTATAAATATAAGTTGTATTTTTCGTTTTTTGGGTTGTTAGACCTTTTTGGAGACTTTACTTTGGGTTGAGGATTATTGTGCAAACACTTTGGCATCTTAATTCTTGAAGTTTGTTTATGCAATTTGTTTTTTATTTTCAATTGAAGATTTCACATTTCATCTATTCCCATTGTAAGTTCATGATTTCTATTTCAAACTTAAATATGAATTGTGAGAACTCAAGCATGAATAACTAAATCCAAAAATAGGATTGTTGGACCCCCTGAGTAATTAACAAAGTAAAACTAATAATTAAGTAATTCTTGAATAGTGTTTATGCATTATTGTTGATCCTTTCGTTTAGAATGTTTTATAACGGTGGGCAACGTTAGAACTCGCCTCATTCCTACTTGCGGACCAAGGAGGTAACGAATGAAAAAGGGATTAAACAACGGAGATTTAGACGTGATAATCCGCTATCTAATAGCCTAACCCACTTACTGCGAAGGCTAATCTAGGGTTAAGGGTAAGGGTTAGTAAAGCAGACACCTGTAGACGGACCAAGTTCTGTGGTGAAATTCCCTATTTGGAGGACCAATCACTTAGGAGATACATAACTTACCAACCGTGCATGCTAACACTAGGATAGAGTTACTATTATTGGAATTACTGCGTTAAGAACTTCTAGGGAGCACATATACCCTAGTTTTCATCTCATATTGATATTTCAAACTGCGAATTGTGATTACTTGTTACTACAAATCAATCAACTGTTATTTTACTTACAACCCCCCCCCCCCTTTTACTGAAGTAATTTGACAAAAAGTAGATAATTGTAAGTTAGCCTAAGTCAAAACTATATTCCTCGTGGGATCGACCCTGACCTAAAAGTTAGGTTCTTTATTTGACAACGGACGCTTATACTTCTTTCGGGAAGTATAATTTGGGCGTATCAATTGATTTGTCAAGACTATGATAGACTTCTGCATTTATGACAAACTCCTTATGATATGAGGTTTCCTACTTTAATTCTCATATTTTCTATTATATTGTGTTGTATGTATGTCAAGTGACTTGTGTAGTGCCTCTCGGGGTCTTATACTCCATGTCACGTCTAGGGTATACTTTGGGTCGTGATAGGCTAAGATCAAACTCCATGCGCTCACATGATATATTATCTCGGTTACACTATTAGACTCTCATAATGAACTAAAATATGATAAAAGAAAATATTTATAAGGTAGTATGAACGACCTCATCTCTTAACCTTCATATGTTACGATTATGACTATGTTAACTACTTCTATTGATTTGATATGTACGTACTATTCCATATGTACTTGCGTCCCTCTTTTCGAGGGCGCTGCATCTTTTTGTTGATGCAAACTCAGGTAAACAGACATGTGATCAAGCTGCTCACTAGTTCCATATCATTTCCTATTGATGAGATTCTTTATGTTTTCGGACTTAGTCTGCATATTTCTAGTAGTTCATGTTTTTGTGTTTAATGTATATTGGAGGCATTGTCCCAATAGACGCTTCTCAATTATGTTCAAAGTCTTATAGACATATAAATAGTTATGTTACGTTTGGACTTTCGTGTCCTTTGACAATGATTTTAATTTTTTATGACTTGCGTTGTGAAATTTGTTTTCTTATAAAACTTGTTTCTTCGAATGCTTTCATATGTATTCTTTCGCTTATGTTTGGATGTATGTTCATGTCCAATGCAATGTTATAGGTACGCTCGGACCAGCAATGACATTGAATGTTGGTCATGTTCAATGTGTAGGCATGGAGTGTGACACAACGAATACAATTGTATTTATTAATGCAAATAAATTATATTAGAGATATTCTTATTCAATTTCGCATAGTTTATTTACATTTTACTGTATTAATATTAAATAGACAGAATAAAAAGAGTTGGAAAAATTAAAATAGACAGAATAAATGGAGTTGGAAAAATCAGGGAAAAAATGCGATGAACGTGAATCAAACACGTGACCTTCAGATCTTCAGTCTGACGCTCTCCCAACTGAGTTATCCCCCTAATGTGATTTGTTTGTAACTTGAAATATACTTAAAATAATAAATATGTGTTCATTGAATGCTTAATTATTAAGTATATCATTCTCCTGAGGACTATCTTAAGGTTTAACATCATATTACTTGTTTTAATTATCACTTGTATAAATCCTTTAAGACCTAAAAAATTTCATAAACACTACTACTATTACTACTATTAGTATTATTCCAGAAAATATTCTTTAAACAACATTTCTTCTATGGCAAACATTATTTTAGCCTTTATTCTAGTGAAAGATATTGGGATATATATTATTAACCATATGTTTAGATACAGTACTTATTATAGAATAATTATTTATTTAATTTTATTAAAAGTTTTAATAGATCATATATTCGTTATGGTGTTTGTTTACTTATATAGTAGATGATCTAGTGTAGAGAGTTTTAGCTTATACACAGAGTATTAAATCATTGGTTCTTATAAGTATAAAGTTTTTTATTCACAATCTAAGATGGAAATTGGACATTTCATCGGTAGGATTGTAGCACAAGATTATATGTAATTTATCTTGATTATGGGAACAGTATAGTTTCACCTTCTTGTGCTAGTGCATTTTGTATGTATTGAACGGGACCAAGTAGAGATAGTTGCTTTAGACTGACTGACAAAAGTATATTCTCTAAACTGTTAAATGTACTTATATTCTTAATCCTGATATAACTATTATGAGTTGTATATATTAATTATTGTTTTGATTTATTAAAAGATGAGATTCTAAGATAGGTCAATATGTCTGGTAGATTGGATGATAATAATATATATTGGTGAAATAATAACTTAGTTGATGGAATCCATATCTCGATATAGAGATTGATGATACGTTTTTTTGAGAAGCTTATAAGTTTTTATTGTGTCAAACCTAGCAAGTGGATTTTTGAATCCGACACATGAAATAAGTTAAGCATTGCTCTAAAGGAAATTAATCATTGAATTAAATTTGTCGGTAATTTAATTTATTGATTAGTATTTGTAATCTTAACATGGGGAGATGTTTAATCGGGAATTTTGAAATATAATTGGAGGAGTGCAATTACGAATTTTTAGTGGAATGATTTGCAATTTATTATGGTAAGAATCATTCAAGTTAATTATTTGGAATTATTTCCATTATAGGAAGCCTCAGTAATTAATTCTGTGGTCCCTACCGTGCTCATATTTAACTAGAACTCACGATCCTATTTTCTATGGGAAAGAAGGAAAGTAGCGTGTATTTTCTTGTTCAAGAAAATATTTTGGCTTCTCCTTTTTGGACTGAGAAGAAATCTCTATAAATAGGGTTTCTTCTAACCTAAAAATAAGAATAAGTTTTTTATACGATACTTGCCCCTCAAGTATTGAGAAACTTGGGAACACTATAGAAGACCGCGAACTGTTGTCTAACTTGTGGGTCTAACTTGTGGATCACTTGAAGGTGCTTCAAGAGGTAATTCTTGAATTAAATTTCATCAAATTTATGTGTTATAGCATAAACATATTGATTATCTATTATTCATGTAAGCAATATGATTTTGATATGCTTCCATTGTGCATATAGTTTCCAACGAAAAAAAGCTTGAGTAAAAAAATCCTTACTATTGTTTGGACTAAATTAAGTAATTTCACCTTAACAGTAGCAAATTAAACCAGAACATACATACATTAATTAATTAATCTAAGTGAAATAGAATTTATTTTGTGTTGTTCATATACTTATTGATGTCTCTCTCACACACCTAATGTAGATACAGATGTTCTAAAAGTCTTTTATTAAAATGACTATATAGCAAAAGTATATAAGCTAAAACAATGTTATTTTAATGCACTCTGTTCGATAGATTGTCAACACGCGAATTTTTTTTTCTGATTTTAAATTTAATCCAGGACGCAAGGAACATTTTAAGTGGCTCTCAAATTATATATAACTTGTTGAAATTAATATAAATAAAATTTCCAGTTTTGATCAAATAATTAAAAAAAAACGTCACTACGATAGTCTAGAAAATAAAGATGTTTCTTCATAAATTTACGGCCATTGTCATCCTGCAAAACAGTTAAAAATTAAAACACATTTTGTTGTCGCATTAATTCACTTCCAGTAGGTGTAGTCCCAAAAGTGAAGTCTAGGAGCGTAGAGTGTATGTTGACCTTACCCCTACACCTTGGTGTGGCCGGTAAAGAGGTTTCTGCTAGAAGCTACCCAATTGTCTATTTGAATAATCTTTCAAGAGTCTACAAGTGACATTTGAGATAACCATTAAAGTAGACACACTAGCCATACCGACGACATTAGTCTCCTTTATCAAATTAGCCAATTTAAGGCCTTCCATAGCTCAAATATACCGACTTTGCCTTACACGTTATAAGTCCCGAAAAAGTCTCACGGATATAGTTGCATTATTGATAAAATATATCCAATTCACAACTGAATGTCAAAAGAGTATGATACCCCCTCCCTTTTAGGATTGGCTAGCAAAGATCTCTTCAAAGAAGTGGAGCAGATCACCTTTTTGAGCATCGAAGCCTAGCAACTTCTCCACTGCATGCTGCATCCAATTTGCAAATGATGGATTGAAATTGATACAACTATTGTCGTTTAAAATGATATTATACCTTGTACTGCTGATCCTGAGCTATTATATCCTCACTGACAAGTCTCTCCATTTGGTTGTCATTCTTGATAGTATCCAATATTAATGCTGCTCGCGTTAGAACTTCGTGAGGTAATCCTGCAGGAAAAAGTGCACTTTGAATTATGATAAGATAAGCAAACTATAGAAGTAGTCGACACCATTAAAAACGTTACAAATATATGCTGCTCTTATTCTTAGGCCAAAGAGTCATATTTACTGCCCTATCAACATGTGGAACTTTTCAAGCAATGTTTTAACTTACCAGCAAGCTGGGCACAATGCAACCCTGTAGAATAAAAGAGTCCGTTAGAAGTTTATAATTTGCATGTCCCTTTGAGGTACAAAAGTTGCACTTACCATAGCTAAGGAGTGCACGTCCAGGGACCAACCTGCCATGGCATAAAAGAGTAGGTGATAATATCTTTCTCGGAGAAGAAATAACTACTACAAAAAGTTAAATCTAACATGTGGACATGGTAAAAGTTGAAAGATGATCATCAAACAATGTGTGTAGCCCTTAATGTACTAAAATGAATAATAGAACAGTCATTTGTAAATTAGGCAATGCCAGGAACCTAAAATCAGATGCGTCACTTAGGTTGAATGTAAAATACTATAACAACAATAACATACCTAGTTTGATCCTACACGTGGGGTCTTGGAAGGGTGGTGTGTGTGGAACCTTACCCCTACCCTACGAAGGTAGAGAGGTTGTTTTCAATAGAATGTAAAATACTAACAGTGAAATTTTGGCCAGTGACATCTAAGTTTATCCATCAGACGGGTCACTTCTCCTCAAGTGGGTAAATACAAGTTGAATATACCAAACTTGCCACATATGTAGCTAGTTGGAGGACTGGTAATGAACTTGGTGAATATATTTGCAAACTTATCATTATGGAACTTGAAATAATGCTCCTGGGAGCATCATTTTCTAATTTTCACCGAGTGTTTAAGTCTATTTCTGTGTTCTTATCTTCAAATGAATACAATATGAAGCATATCTTGATTATTACACAAGTTTAATCCAACCAATCTCTAAACTCTGATTCTTTGAGTAGTTATTTGATTTATATGAGTTCATTGTTAGGCACCACCACTACCGGTAATTCAACTGCTGCACCAAATTTTACAATCACATTTTTCCTCTCTCTTCTAAGACGTCAATATTATCTCTGACTAGAACACTATACAAAAATACATCATCCATCAGAAAGTAACTTTGCCTAATTTATGTTGTATACCGAACAATCTATTCGTACATAATCCTTGTAACTTAAGCCTTTCCATAGAGATATTCCACACAAAGAATCCAAAAACTAAGTTACAGTACTCAACTAGAAGGCAAATCGTTCAGAAGTACCAGTAAGATCCTTCAACTTGTCAACCAACCTCCTTGATCTTTTGCAATCACTAAGAGCATCCCAAACCTAGTAAGAGCTTAATTTTTGGATCCAGGAGAACATCATTACATGTACAATCTATCATCCCCGTATCCTCAAGGAAGTTGAGAATATACTCATGTCGTGAATTGACAAAGGCAGATCTACATTGAGCAAGCTCAATGCCTAGGAGACATCACAACTCATTTAGGTCCTTCATCTGAAAATGTTTGAAGTGCGTAACCATCTCATCTAAAAGGTTAATTGTTAGAGAGAGCACACTTTATTTACTTAATTATATCTACTCAAGACGCGCCTCACGAGTGGGCCTGGTTCATTTTCATGGGACAAGCATGTGAAAATTCTTTTTAATAATGGGTGACTGTGAGACTCGAACCCGAGACCTCTGCCTACTCTGATACCACTAAATTAAGACTATCGCTGCTTTCCCCTTTTTGGTTTTCCAGTCTAGTACCCTCTTTGGGGAGCAACTAATTCGGATTCGCACCAAGAGGTCCCACTTTGAGGGGTTAAACGCTCCCTAAAGGTTCACAACAGAGAAATATGAAAGTTTTTGTGTCTTGTTCATGATGTGCAAATATTTATCAGTTTAATATCTGATATGTGGGCCATTGGTCCACACGATATTAACTCAATTTAATACAAGAGGTGGACCAACAATAACTCTGCATCAAGGTCATGTGATTAACACCCTGCATGAATCATTTGTCCATAGCCATGGTCATCTATGACAATCAAGTCACAAAAAACACTATTGAACAGTTAGTTTGCACAACATACAGACTAACTAGAACTTTTTCATTCTGTGATACTTCTAGGTGGAGTCTGTAAAAGGGAAAGGATTGGCATTTGGCTTCTCCTTTTTGCACAACAAATAGTACAGTGCTAGTCTTCATATATGATCATATTATACAGTACTCGAGGAGAGCACAGGTGCAAGACCTGATGAAATAGATCAACATAAATCTCTACTGTTGCGAACTAAGCATACCTTTATTTTTTTCAGAAGTAAATAATAAGAAGAAGAAACAAGAAATGAGAGATAGTAATTGATGCTTCAATGGACCCAAAAATTAGAGATATGTATGAATTGATTATATAAAAGGGTCACTGAAAAGTAACTGTGCAATTGAAAAAGAAATAAAACAAATTTTAAGGAAACATAGTCAAAAAACAATTTGTTTCAAGTCTGTAGGATCAAATAAAAGGTAAACAAGGAATAACACGCATTGTCCCGCAGTAGTTGACTTTTACTTGGAATCAGGTAAAAAGTGCAACATGAACATACCTATAGAGAAATACAATGTCTTCAACATCGGCACAATCTTTATCTCGGCTTAGCACACTCATAGTGTAACACTTGATTCTGTCTGACTGAAATTTATCAAAATACGTATCTTCTTGGTACCAACAACTCGGAAAGCTTTAAAATGATTTCAAATAAGAAACATCAGGCAAAATCATTAACATATACCTCTAGTAAACAACTATTATCAAATATCTCCGTCAAATGAGTACAAACCAGGACCTGCAAAAAAAACCATTATGACTATAGACTTCTATTAATATAATAGTACACAAGTTCCAGACATGTAGTGAGGCACAACTTTTCCCAAGAAATTTAGGTTACCGTGTTTCTGAGAACCTTTTATGTCTAAGTTTATCGCTAGGCCTGAAGCAAAATATGTAAAGTGGCTACTAAAAATCGAGCTTGAAGCTCCCGAGAGTTGGTGGCTATTGGCCACCACTACAATAAAAAATCTCATCATGTTGGTTTCTTTCTTGAAAGTTGTGATGTTAGCACTTTGGTTGAGTATCATTTGTGGTGGACATATCGGTTGGTGTTGAGGATGGACTGGTGGAGGTGCTGCTGGAAATTTACTGGGCGGTGGCTTAAGCTAGAAATAGCAGTTTTGGAGTGCAAGAGGAAGTCAAATTTGACAACTAATATAGGACAGTGACAGTGTCAAAAGGTTTGGGGTCAGGCAAATTATATTTTGTTGCTTTTCAAGAATTGAGCATTTGGTCCTAAGCATCCATAAAACAATCAGCCTCAAGAAAATTTCAAACAACGCTGACTGGTTTTCCTAGAAGAAAAGAAGTAGTGCCGTTAAAGGAAGCAGAAACATTGCTGCTCTTTGAAATCAGTGTGAAATTGTACTATTTGAAGACCAAAAGGGCCTGCCAACAGAGGGGTCAAACTTATTAGAAAAGGGATGTATAAGTGCGTTAACTATTTAATGATGACACAAGCAAACCATACAGTTTTCAGAAAGTAATAAACAACAAGGATGTGGTCCCTTCAGTTCCGCCAATACAATATCCATGCAGATGACGATTTCTCATATTATTTTGTTGTACATAAATATGGTAACAATACTTAACCATTACCATCTCAATTCTTACAAGCATTAGGGAAATCACTTACACTCGTCCCTCCTATCTAAACAAAGGGCAGTAGTACCAGACCTTTGGAGGGTCATAGCATGATACAAAGTGATTTATGGTTCCACCAAGGAGACCGATACCATCTGAAAGGAATAACAAAAATGACTGAGACAACCAACATAAATGGAAATACCATTGTGCTAAAACGAATTCTACTACTTTATTTGGTTGATCAATCTTTTTACAAGAAACAAAAACCTCAAGTCGTCATGCACTAGCACATGAGAAAGGACAACTTAGATCACTACGTAATTGGTATTTAAATGTCTATGAAAATCAGTATGAAACAGATGGAGATCAGCATGAACCAGCATATCAATTCAATTGGTATTTAGGTTAGTATTATGTTTCAGAAGATTTCTACATTTCCATATCAAAGCACAGTATAAATGAAAGATTTAGAATCAGAGACAGAAATGCCAGGTACTTGAAAGACCAACCTTCTGTAAGGGTGCCTTTACCAAACTCATCCATTAAGCACAAGGACCGAGGACTTGCATGCCTGAAAATGATTTTCACGTGAAATTAGTTACAGATTATTTATGTGTCTGTACATGTATATATCACGTATATGTGTGTGTCCCTTTATATACTTGTATTATACCATGCTATCAGAAAACATACTGTTGATAATAAACATAGATACATAACTCAGCATTGTGAATTTCAGAATTACTGATCAACCATGGCTCTATGTTCAGATGAAATATATTGCAGTCCTTCAATATGCAAAATTTCTGAAAGTATACCTTAACATAATTCCCACTTGATGGAGATCAATCATAAATGTCGACTGCTCTGCAGTCATAAATTTACTCCCCATGGCACAAAATATCCTGTTTGTCAAGTGTTATTATCACTCTGTCATATTAGGCAACAAGGAGATGAACTAAAATATAACCAATGCAAAGTTGACACTCCTTGGAAATTATGTCCTCATGTTGAAGAATGCAGTTGAATATAATTTTTTTACAGAAAAATGGTGCTGCATCAAAATAAATTGAACTAAAACCAGTAGAAGAAGTGCAGAAACCTGTCAGTTAAACCCACTGTGGCAGCATCTGCTGGTACATAACTTCCAATGTGGGAAAGGAAAACTATCAAGGCAACCTAAGATATTTATTGAGATGAAATGCTTAAGTGGATGCAAATATGGAAATTGCATTCATTACAATACAAGTATTTTTTAGATGAAGAATATTGGTAAACACTGAGGGTAGATGACCTGTTTCATCGGTGTTTACATCATTACAAGTTTGAGAGTAAGTTTAAACACCGGTATATTATATAAAATAACAAGATAAAATGCAACATCAATGAGGGAACCATATCCTTTGGCTAATTCCATCCAGTAAAATGGAATATGTTCAAGGTGATTTAATATTCGTAACTACAAAAACATCTTGCATCAGAGAATTATATTTAATAAAGTTTTAAATTCTATACTACTCGGAAACTAGGACACAAACTTTGGAGTGTGAAATTGATTATAATCAGAACATCAAGACTGCAGGTGGGACTTGCAGCAACTCTTCCACTTCGGATGGTTATGGATTGTATGAATGGTTTAGAGGATTTAAAAATCTTGACACTTCATTTGGTGAACAAGGACAGATCACCAAGTTGTTTGGGCTTATAGTTAGACCTTAGTCATTCTATAAATTTTGTCCTTATTGTATGTCAATCTCTTCTAGTCTATCAGTTCTCATGGAAAATTATCAAAACGACAAAATCATCCGCTAGAAAAAGGTCTTTTTCATCTAGAACATATAGATCAGGATCTTTTATGGTAAATAATGATGAAATGTGTGATCTTCTCATCTAAAAGTTTAAGCTATTAGAGAGAGCACATATTTATTTACTTAACTATCTCTTTAACACACCCATTCACGTGTTGGCCTGATTGAGCACATATTTATTTACTTAATTATCTCTATTAAAGAATGACAAAACTCCCACATTGGTGGTTAATGAAATGGGTGGACTCCTTATAAGGCTTGGGCAATCCTCCTCCCTTTGAGCTACCTTTTGGGGTTGAGTTAGTCCCAGGTGTCATATCTTTACATGGTATCAGAGCAGGGCCATCTCACCCAATGTTGGGGGCCCCAAAAAAAATAAAAAATTGCCCACACACCAGATGCTAAGCACTGGGCATGAGGTGGGTGTTAAAGAATGACAAAAGTCTCACATTGGTGGTTAATGAGATGGTTGGACTCCTTATAAGGCTTGGGCAATCATCCTCCTTTTGAGCTAGCTTTTGGGGTGTGAGTTAGGTATAAGACCTAATTTAACAATCTCTTTAACACACCCCTTCACGTATTGGCCTGATTCTTTTTTATGGGTCAAGTACGTGGAAATTCTTTTTTAATAATGGGTTGTAGTGAGATTCAAACCTAGGACTTTTGCTTGCTCTAAGACCATGTGGAAGATTGAGACTATCCCATCTAAAAGTTAAAGTTGTTAAAGAAAGCATATTTTTATTTAGTTAATTATCTCTTCAACAAATAGATTCATAAGTTCACGAATAAATACACTAATTACCTATGTATATTAATATAACTTAGTTTTTTCTGATACAACTCTAAATTTCAAAGTAAAACACAAACATAATGGAATTCACTACGGTAAATAGATTCATAAATATATATATGTTTAGGATTTCCATTACAGTGGCAGAGTTAAGTGCTTGGCTTCAAAACATAACGGTTTATAAGTAAATTGAAATAAACTTGTTAGAATAGGAATAGGTATATACAATCCTACTTAGAATAGGAATAAAAATAGGAATAGGAGTAGTAAATAATATCCTACTTGGTAAAAGATTGTATTGTAGTGTTTATAAATAGGGTCTTTGTGTAATAATGTAGATACAAAAATTCAATAATATTCTTCTCATTTATTTCTCACATGGTATCAGAGTCTACAATCTTGGTAAACAATCAAAAAGTTTCCGCTGCTGGGGGTGGCTATTACCCATATATGTCGCCCGTCTGGCCAATGATTATGTTAACAAAAGTAAGGTTAATGATATATGCATGAACCCATATTCGGGGACGAAAACTCAAACAGACAAGTCACCATGCGTCAATTTTTTGGTGACTTTCTAGGGTTGTTTTGTGTCAACTCCATATCTGTCGGTATTTGTGTAGCACCGTGCCATCTTTCCAGTGACTACTCTTTTTTTTCCATATCTGATTTGTGTAGCACCGTGCATCTCTTTGGACTACTTCTCATATTTAATTTGCGTAGTACTGTGGATTTTTCAAAACTTCTTTCTCATATCTAAGTTGCATAGCATAGTGTGTCTTTTCGGGGACTCCTCAGATTTGATCTGCATAGTTCCATTCGTCTTTCCGGTGACTCCTCAAATCTGATTTGCGTGGGGTTGTGCCATCATTCCAACTCTACCCCATATAATTTTTCTTTTTCAGTAGGGTCGTGTCATCATTCCAACCCTACCCATGTTATTTCTCTTTTCAATATGGTTGTGCCGTCAATCCGATCTTCCTATATAATTTCTATTTTTCAGTTGGGTCATGCCATCATTTCAACCCTACCCATATAATTTTATTTCTTAGATTGTGACCACTTTCAGCCATCAAATCTAATACTCCTACATATGAGCATGTTTCGACCAATTTTTCGATGACTTTCTTATTTAATATAGACTCGTCTATTGATTCCAACATAATTCACATATTTTATACTAGATTTTGAGCACTTTCCGGCGACCGTTGCGTTGTGAAGAAGTCTATATAGAGCCATGGGCGAATCTACCCTAGAGCAAGGGGTGTTGAGCAACACCCCCTCATCGGAAAATTACACTGTATATATAGGTCAAAATTTAATTTAATGAATATATGTACAAGTGTTGACACATCTTGACACAAGTTGAAGGTTTAGTATAGTGGTTAAGGGATTGCAAAACTTGTTGGAGGTTGTGTGTTCTATTCTTGATAGCAACATTTACTTTTTTACTTTATATTTTGACACCCCTTAATAAAAATCCTAGTTCCGCCACTGTATGTAGCAACCACCTTATTTTGTTGCTCAGGGGGAGTTTAGTAGCCTTGTATGTCGATTACGTAAGTTATTCTATGGTCTGAAACAGTCTGTGCAAACTTGGTTTGGGAAGTTCAACTCTGTAATTTATCACTCTATGTTATATCAACATTATGCATCAAATCCAATGTTTCATGAGAAGACTAAGCATATTGAGATTGACTATCAATTTGTGAAGTCGAGTGATCAAGTTGCAGATATCTCACCAAGCCACTCATCGGTCCTCGTATTAATTACATGTGTAACAAGCTAGGTATATATGACTTGTATGCACTAGCTTGAGGGGGAGTGTTAGAATAGGAATAGGTTTATACAATCCTACTTAGAATAGGAATAAAAATACGAATAATCATAGGAATAGGAGTAGTAAATAATATCCTAGTTGGTAAAAGATTGTATTGTAGTGTTTATAAATAGGGTCTTTGTGTAATAATGTAGATACAACAATTCAATAATATTCTTCTCCTTTATATCTCACAAAACTATAGTGAAATAATCAACAACTTACCCAGTGAAATCTCACAAGTGCAGTCTGGGACAGGTAGAGTGTACACAGACCTTACCACTACCTCGTGTAGGTGGAGAGGTTGTTTCCAAAAGACCCTTGACTCAAGTGCAGCAATTTGTATATATTACATTTTACAAAATTTTAACAATGACAATAGACTTTTTTTTATCATTATTCTAAAACTTTGATTTGCAATCTTACTAGAGCTGGCCAATTTATCTGCTGCACTTTCCTTTACAATCAAAGTGGCCAGAGAAGTAAACAAGTGTAATAAGCTTTATTAAGGATTTTTTTTTTTTGAGGACTTTATTAAGGATTTAAACCCTTTGGAAATGAGAAGATGAAAATATTTTTAATGGTCAATGAAATACAAAACATGAGGATGACTTTAAAAAATCTGCATACATATGTGAATCAGCTGAAGTAAGCGATGCTATGAACAAGTATGAAGTGTAGAAAAACATATAATTTGGCTGGTACTTTTATAGAGGTTTGGAAGTACATCGGAGAGGTTAGAGTAGTATAACTATCCAAGTTATCCAATAATATATTAAGAAGTAGAAAGATGCCAAGAAAGTGGAGAAAGAATACTGTTAAAGAATGAATGTAGTTATGCTTGTAAATATACTAGGAAAGCGTAATTATAGGGATTGATATCAGATTTTTAGGATTTTCCTTATAATTCTTTTTATAGTTTGGAATTTGGATTCTATATTAAGATTTCAAAAAGAAGAAATGTTTCTTGATAAATATACATCCCATGAGAATGGGTACTTATACAATGATACCTAAGACTAAATAAGGAAAAACAATATTACACAATCAATTCCTAATCAGTTGTATCTTATACAATATCATTCTACTCCTATAGTAAAGCTAGAAAATCAATCAATCAGCATAGATGTATATATACTTGTTACTTCATGGAATAAAAGATCAATCAATCTCCCATACCTTGTCTGTTACAAGTACCTTCGTTCCAATTTATAAGACTAGAGGAGATATTCAGAGTTGCACGGACAATCATAGTATGTGATAAACCTTTTGGAAAATATGATAAAACATAGACTTGGGGATATTACAACAATGACATAACTAGTTCATATTCATGTCATGGATCTACAACAGAAACTAATTTTTCTAAGAAGATTGGACAAAATTTACGAGAGAAAGAAGGATCTCCAATTGATATTCATTGACTTAGAGAAAGAGTACAATAAATAATCAAGAAAAGTCTTTTGAAGCATAAAGAAAACAATTTACACCTAATATATAATTTCCATATACATGAAGAAGTGGTTATAAATGTGAGACCTAAGAAGTTACATAGAAGTTTCTAATAGCTGTGGGTTTACAAGTCTGTTTTATATAAGAGCTAACCAAATAGTGAGTTTCCAGTTGTGTTTTACGCGTAGATGATATTGAATTAATTGATGAAACTAGCTAAGTAGTCAACCAAAAGCTGGAACACTAGAGAAACATTCTAGAGAACAAGTGTTCTAGGATAAGTAGAAATAAGACAGAATATACGCATTGCATGTTTAGCACCATAAGAAGAACAAAGTAAAGTGAAATCAGACAGAATCACGATGTCTTATAAGACAACTAAGATATGTACGCTCAGTCTTCCAGAGAAATTGGCATGATAGATGAAGATATTAAACATAAGTGAAAAAGAAATGGTTGAAATGGAAGAATTTTACGAGAATGTCCAAGCGATGGATACCTAATAAAACGAAAATCACGTTTTATAGGATGGTTACCAAGATCAGGACTATCATATGGGAGGATGTTGAGCCTAATGCCTAACATACCCACAAGATGAAGGTTGTAGAAATGCTTCTTGTCTTGTAATAACCATCCAGTATCTGAAACCCACTGGCCCAAGTTATCCATTAAGGGGGAAGCACTCCCTACTAGGGTTCTCCATTCCCATGGATCGAACCCAAGACCTTTGGTTAAGGCCAAGGGTACAAAAATCCCATCTACCCAACCACACTCTTGTGGTAAAGTTGTAGAAATGTGAATGTTAAGATGAATATTTCATCATATACGATTGAACAGATATAGAAATAATTAAATTGGAAAAATAATGCAAGTAGCTTAGTAAGAGTATAAACTGAGTCATTTGTGATGATTTGGCCATATTTGATGTAAACCATCCAATTTATCGGTTGATAAGTGTGACTAGAAGTTGAACTATGAAAACCCCTATAGAGTGAGGTTTTAAGTTTAGTAGAAGTAAGATTGAATATATGTGGTGTAAGTTTTGCCAACACAAGAAAAGTGAGACTGGACTAGATTGCGGTGCCTAAATACAAACAATTCACATACCTCAGGTTGGTGTTACCATAAAATGTTACATAGAATCAAAAAGCATAGTTGAAATGAAGAAATACTAGTGGGGTGTTATGCTATAGGAGGATACCTACCAAAGTAAAATGCAAATTTTATAGAACGTTTGTAAACCGACAAAGTTATATGGCAGTAAACGTTGTACCTCAAAAGTCCATCATATCCATAAAGTGAATGTTTTAAAAATGTGTATGTTAAGATAGATTACAGTCATACAAGAACAGACAAAATTAAAAATGACCAAATTCGATGGAAGATACAAGTTGCAAACATAGAGGATAAAGTGAGAGAAGGTCGCTTGAGATGGTTTGCCCACATCCTACGTCGACTTTCAGATGCACCGGGTCGTGTGTGTGAAACCATAATGAATGGAAGTGTTAAAAAAGAGGCCAGATAGACTAAAATCACAAAAAAGGAAGCTGTCTTGAGAGATCTACAGTCTCTTCAAATTCATGCAGACTTGGTGCAATGTAGGGCACACCAGAAGAAAATCATATAGGCGATGTTAGAGATTTGTATGCCACTAGAAAATGTGGAGGATTTCTAGTGCCAAAGAACCTACACTTTTAAATATTGGCCTGATGCGGTCTAAAATGGAGTGACACAGCTAGACATGATTCATAAAGCTGATTCAATGAGATTGGAATTGAGGCCGTAGTTGTTGTTGTTCGTTGTGTTTACCTAAAAATAAAATCTATAATCAAAGGACATAGGTGGTGAGAAATAGCATAATGAAGAAAGATTTGTAACTATAGGGGTCGTTTGGTTGGGGAAAAGTTATCCCAGGAGAAGTTATCCCACCATGTATATGGGATAACTTATCCCATCACTATGGTATAACTTATCCCTAATGGCTAATACCTCCAACCAAACGCAGGATAAAATAATCCTGCATTTTATCCCGGGATTATTTTACCTTATACCTCACACCAAACAACTCCTAACTGATTAGCAGGTTCTTAGTCAGTTTTAGGTGCACAAACATTCCAGAGCACCAAATTAACATTGTATGTAGTGAGAGAAAGAGAGATAGAGAGAGTTCTACCTGCTTGATGTAGATACTTTTTCCCGAATAATTAGGGCCTGTGATGATATTAATTCTTCCTAGAAAATATATAATGTTCAGCCACAGGATATAGTGCCTGGCAAGAATTGGTGAGGCTAAAATGGCTCCTTCAATGGACATTCCGCTATACCTTCAAGAGTAATATTTGTGTCATTGGGAATAAATGTGTCTACAGTCATCTCCTGCAAAACATGTCTGGAAAGCGAATATATAAAACGGAATCCCTTAGCAGATGCCCTAATGGTAAACCCTGCATTTGTAATAAAAAGGATAGTCTCAGTTATTCTCATGTTTCTTACCTTCCACTCCTTATATCAAGCAAATCTTCTGCAGTCAAATTTGGCCTTACATAGTTGTTTTGACGTGCAACCAAGGCTAACGCTAAAATGCTACACGGAAGCAGAAAATAAATGTTAAGCGGGAACAGAAGAGAACAGGGAAGAATTTTTTTTATCAAAATGCTTACCAGTCAAGCTCAGCTGCAAAACTAACAGCCTTGTGCACATGCACTGAGAATTGAAGAATATGTGACACTAGGTCTCTTGTTATAGCTCTCTCCATATCTTCGAAAAAATTCAAAAGTGTAACAAAGAAAGAGGAAAATAAAACAAAATACACTACAGATGAAACTCTATTCAAACTGAATCCAAATATTCGTGCCATGAAAAAGTTTGTGCTTGGCAATAAAAAAGTTTCATGGTTTTGACTATCACACACGGTGATAGCAGGCAGCACTGAAACTTGTCTCCCTGTTACTATTGAACCTTGTCAGAATGAACCATATTCCATTTTGATTTTTCTTTCTTTTTTTTTTGGGGAATAAGAAGTGCCAAGTCTTTGAGAAGTATAATTGTGAAAGCTAAGGACAAGAATCAAGGAATACATACCCAGAATTTTATGATATATATCTCCGAGAAGGTTATCCAATTCTTTTGTCTTTGCAGTATGATAAAAGAACCTCCTATGTTCTCCCTCCTCATCAGCAAACTGGACATTTGATAACCCATTACTAATATAGATCAGAAGACGTCTAGTGATTCCATACACTGCTTTATAAATCATACAATGACATACCGCAAACTCATAGTCCTGAAGACTCTCTAGCATTTCTTCACCAAGTTTTTCATTGAAAATGCACATTAGGTAACCTGTAAGTGGAAAATCACAGATATTGATCACAACAATAGATGCGCAGTTTTATCATAGGTTTGATAGTTGTGACAAAGAAGATAGCATGTACAAACTCTCTGAAACTGACAGGACTAATGTCAACAGATGCAAGTAAAATTAGCACCCGCGGTGAGACAAGATGCATGACATCTCTCAGAACTGGAAAATAATACAGAACACTTTTCCATTTCAGGCAGTTCTCTACTTTCTTCATCTTGCTCTGAATCTTTAGTAGGTTTCCATATCTCATTAGATTCAAGCAGTTTATATAGGTATCAAATTGCACCCAAGGGTGTGGCCTGGTGGTCAATGATTTGCAGTTAGAACGATGATGCTCCTGCTCCATGTTAGGTCATTATGAATGCAAAAGTTATCAGGTCAAGAAACTTCTTTCAGGTTCAGCCAGTGACAGCCAAGTATAAGAGATCATCGGGTACTGAATGAATATGTCCCTAATCAACAGTCAGCTATCTAGCTTACTGTAAAGATGGTATGCTAGCTTAAATTATCATTTACCTATTCAGATAGATTAGGTATTCAAAAT
Source organism: Solanum verrucosum (assembly GCF_900185275.1). Taxonomy (NCBI): domain Eukaryota; kingdom Viridiplantae; phylum Streptophyta; class Magnoliopsida; order Solanales; family Solanaceae; genus Solanum; species Solanum verrucosum. The sequence goes on along the minus strand of NW_026020104.1, from coordinate 2,456,976 downwards.
GAGATGCATCTTTTACATCTATTCCGATCACTCAAGTACGATTGCGAAAAGAAAAATAGATTTTGTTTTGTGCATTAAGTTGTTTAATGTCATTTTCAAGACGGCAAAAATGCCCGAAGAACGGAGATGGAGTACAATGATTCCATTATAAAAGAACAAAGGTGACATTCAGAATTGCAACAACTATAGAAGTATCAAGCTGCTAAGTCACTATGACGGTTTGGGAGAGGGTGAGGAGGGGTGTGGCTGTTTCCGAGAACTAGTTCGGATTCATGGAGGGATGCTCAACTACAGAAGCCGCTCATCTTGTAAGGAGACTAGTGAGCAGTACAGGGAGAGGACGAACTTACACAAGGTGTTCATCGACCTAGAAAAGCCTTACAACAAAGTCCAAAGGTAAGTTCTCTAGAGATGCTTGGAGGCTAGAGGTGTATATTAGGGTGATCAAGGACATGTACGATGGAGCCAAGACTCGGGTAAGGATAGTGGGAGAAGACTCGGAGCACTTCGCAGTTTTGATGGGATTGCACTAAGGATAAGCACCTTAAGCCATTTTATTTTTGCCTTGGTGTTGGATGAATTGATGCGGCAAATGCAAGATAAGGTTTCACGGCATATGTTATTTGTGGATGACATAATTCTGATTGACGAGACTCACAACAGAGTTAACGCTACACTGGAGGTTTGGAGACAGACCCCGGAGTCTAAAGGGTTCAAGTTGAGCAAGACCAAGACAGAATACTTGGAGTGCAAGTTCAGTGACGTAACACATAAGATTGGCGTGGAAGTGAGGCTTGATACACAAGTCATCCATAAGAGAGGAAGTTTCAAGTATCTAGAGTCTGTTAAGCAAGGAAATGGTAAGATTGACGAGGATGTCGCTCACCGTATTGGTGTAGGGTGAATGAAATGGAGACTTGCATCTAGAGTCTTGTGTGATAAGAAGGTGCTACAAAAACTTAAAGACAAGTTCTACAGACTAGTGATTAGACCAACTATGTTATATAGGGCAGAGTGTTGGCCAATTAAGAACTTTCACGTTCAAAAGATGAAAGTTGTAGAAATGAGGATTTTGCAATGGATGTGTGGGAATACTGGGAGAGATAGATTAGAAATGAGAATATTCGGGGACAAAGTGGGAATGGCTTCGGTGGAGGACAAGTTGAAGAAAGCGAGATTGATGTGTTCTGAACATGTGAAAAGGAGATATATGAATGCCCCAATGCGGGGGTGTGAGAGGTTGGTTATGGATGGCTTCAAGAGAGGTAGAGGTACATCAAAGAAGTATTGAGGAGAGGTGATTATTTAGGACATGACACCCTTTCAACTTACCGAGGACACGACCTTAGATAGAAGGTTGTGGAGGACACCAATTAGGGTAGGAAGTTAGTAGGTAGAAGTGTGTTGTCTTGCAATCCACCCATACAAGTAGTCGTGGTATTGCCTCTACAGTTTCGTGTCCTTTGATTTCTGTAGCTAACTGATATTTTTTGTACTTCAATTATCATATTATTTGGTTGTAATTACTATCCAGTATGCTTTGTAATGCTTTCACCTCTGTTTATTCTTTTCTAGACTGCTTTGGACTATTATCGAAACCAACCTCTCTACCTCTGAGATAGGGGTAAGGTGATAGCATCCATGTCAGCCTACTTGCACTAAAGTTGTCAGGCTTCAATAAGAAATCAAGAAGATGTTATCGTGGAAGAAAATCTCAAGATTGACCCAAGAATTATAACAAGAAGTGGACTAAGTGCTACATATATTTCATGGTCCAAGTTTGAGTCCAAGAGGCGAAAGATTGGACCACATGAATGCCAAGAAAAGGGCCCACATGCAGCCCAATAGGAGCATAAAAGTTTCCTATTTTAAAAGATTCCTAGTTTAAAAATTTCCTAGTTATTATTCTTATAAAAGGGGTGGGAATAATAGAGGTGGATTTTATTATTTTAAGAAAAAGACATGATGAATATTATGTGAGAGGTTTCTCTTCTTTACACCTTTGTGTGTGATCTTACAACCTTATAAGAATGATTCTTTAAGAGGTAATGATTCATTAAGAGGTAAGATTAATTCTAAACTTGATATTTTTGGTTCTTATTCGTAAATTAAAGAAGGTGATTAGTCTTATACTAATTGTTGTCTCTAATTTCTTCGAAATAAGGGTCCATATCACTTTTGATCTAAGTTCTTGAATTGACTCTATTAGTATCATAATTTGTCTTAATTCGCTAATTTTTTTATTTATTTTTTATGACAAGGGAAACCCGTAGCCGCTACCCTTTTGGTGCGCACAGGGTAAAACCCCTGCTCCTATGCAATAGCTCGCAAACCACATAGGAATGCTTGTTGTAGTAGCTTAAAAGTTAAGGTACATAGCAAAAAGCAAAAAAGAAAAAAAAAGAATCCCCCCCCCCCCAAAATGATTTTAAAAAATAGAGAAATTTTAGTTCCTTCAAAATTAAGGTATTTTTAAGAAATTCCAGATTTATTTTGATTCTTGATTTTTACCTCAAAGGGATTTCACTGGGTATGTTGTTGTATGTTGTTGCTAACTTAAAGACGCAAAAGTTGGATGTCTTCTTATTGGGTCATGTACATGCAATCATGGAGAAATTTGAGAAGTTGATATCAGTCACTGCTAGTGTTGAAAACCATAAATGCAATGACAAATGTTTTTGGTTCTTACACTTGCTAGACTTCTTAATTACACTGATTCAGTGCGAGATGAGATTTTGGCTAGTCTTGTTATTCCTACAGTGGATGAATTATTCTCTCCTTTACTTCGCCTTGTTCTGCAAACCAGTCACATAGTAGTCTCATCACTCATTATTGACCTTTCTATTGCTCCTTATATATCCCAACCATATTGCCATTGCTCCTGACAAATATCGTCGTTAGCATCCAGCATCAAGGTACATGATCTACTCATAATACTAACAACCATTACACAATTCAAAGTTATCGTCGTCTACCATCACCTCATTATATTTTGTATCATCTTTGTCCTCTATTTCCATTCCTAATCTAGAGGTGAAGCGCTCTCTCATCTAGGATGGTGGCAAGCTATGATTGATGAGACGTCTGCTTTACATCCGAGTGGTAAGTGAGGAGCTTGTCCCTCTTCCTCCAAGAAAATCATTGTTGGTTGTTGTTGGGTTTATGCAATCAAAGTTGGTCCATACAACAAATTAATCGGTTTAAGGATCACCTTGTTGCCTAAGGGTATACCCAGATATTTGAAATTATTTACAGTGATACTTTTTCTCCCATAGCTAAAATAGCATATGTCTGCCTTTTTTAACTGTGGTTGTTGTATGCCATTGGCCTTTCATCAGTTGAACATTAAGAATGTTTTTCTCAACAATGACCTTGAGAATAAAATTTATATTGAGCAACTACCTGATTTTCTTGCTCAAATGGTATCTAATGGTCTTGTATGTCGATTGTGGTGGTCACTTTGTAGTCTGAAACAATCTTCTCGAACCTGATTTGGTAAGTTCAGCACAATTATTTAGAAGTTTGGCATATAGAAGAGAATTCGGGATTTGAAGATTGTTAGTGCCACAACTTTATGTATATAGTGTACCTACTACTAGCCACAAAAACCAAATAAGAATGATGGGGTGGATTAATTAAGTTTGGTTTATTCTGTCAGGTCAATTGTCTTTTACTCGCATACAGAAAAATTGTTCACCTTTTCTTTCAGACTTGATTTAATTAAATTCTAAAACAAAATTACAACAAAACAATAATATCTTTCAAAATTATCTGGTACATGTATTGGTGAAAGGTAGCAAATACCCCGTGAAATTAATCGGGATGTGCACAAAGGCCCAGACACCATGATAATAAAATATTTCATGAAATAGGCCTTCAACTAAAAAATTTGCTTTAAAAGAATAGCTTATAATACATATCCCTTGTTTGATTAGAATAATTTATCTTCAACGTTCTTGAATTAATTTTCAATATTAATTATCTATTTTTACGATAATTCTTTGCAAAGTAATTCAATATATGAAAATTAACTTCTATTATTTTAGACATATAATTTTTCAAAAGTCAATAGAAAATACTACTCAAATTGTACTCTAATACATATATTGATGGTGTATCATAAAAAAGAGAAAAATTACATATCCACAAAAATCAATTTACATTATTTATCAAAAGAAGTTGCTCGTGAAGTAAGGTACAATAAGAGAAACAAAATGATGGTTAACGTAAGGAAATCTTTAAAAGAGAGAGAGAGAGAGAGAGAGAGAGAGAAGGAAGGGGAAGAGAGAAATTTAGCAAATAAAAGAAAGGAAAGGGTATAAAGGAGGAGAAGAAAAGGAAGGAAAACTAGAAGTGAGAAGGAGGGTACAACATCAACATACCCAATGAAATCCCACAAGTGGGGTCTGGGGAGGGTAAAATGTACGCAAACCTTACCACTACCTCGTGGAGGTAGAGAGGTTGTTCCAAAAGACCCTCGGCAGCAAGTACAGGTACAAAGAAGGAGAGAGTGAAGATAATATAGCAAGTAACATGTAAGTAGTGCAAAGTCTACCAGAAAAAAGAAAAACATCAGTAAAATAGTGTGATAATCGAAACACACTAAACAACATGCTTGGATAGATTATTGTAAACAATAATAAACACCAAGAAATACCAAAAACAAAAACTACAATAATACCACTAGTACAATGACAAACACCAACCACCACAAGCAAGACAGTACTACACTACCTACTAATCTTCTACCCTAATACGTGTCCTCCACACCCTCCTATCTAAGGTCATATCCTTGGTAACCTGAAGTTGGGTCATATCTTGTCTTATCGCTTCTCCCCAATACTTTTTCAGCCTACATCTACCTCTCCTCGTACCCTCTATTACCAACCTCTCGCATAGCCTCATTGGTGCATCAGCGCATCTCCTCTTCACATGTCCAAACCATCCCAATCTCACTTTACTCATCCTGTCCACCATGAAGGCCACTCCCACCTTAAACCAAATATCATCATTTCTAATCTTATCGCTCCGAGTATGACCACACAGACACCTCAACATTCTCATATCTGCAACACGCATCTTCTGGACATGGGAGTTTTTGATTGGCCAGCACTCCGCCCTATACAACAATGTCGGTCTAACAACCACTTTATAAAACTTACCTTTGAGTTTCAATGGTACCTTTTTATCACATAAGACTTCAGAGGCAAGCCTCCACTTCATCCACGCTACACCAATTCGTCAATGTCCCTACTCCCTTGGATTATAGACCCAAGGTACTTCATCTGTCACTCTTAGGGATATTTTGTGTGTCGAACCTCACTTCCATGCCTACCTCATGCCTCGCATCACTGAATTTGCACTCTACATACTCTATATTGGTCCCACTTAACATGAACCCTTTAGTCTCCAAAGTTTATCTCCACACCTCTAACTTAGCATTAACTCTATTACGCGTCTCATCAATCAGTACTATGTCATCTGCAAATAACATATACCAAAGCACCTCATCTTGAATGTCCCGAGTCAAATCATCCATCACTAAGGCCAATAAAAACGGACTAAAAGTTGATCCCTGGTGTAACCCCATCTCCACAGAAAAGTGCTTTGAATCTACCCCATCATTCTTACCGACGTTGCCCTAATCTAGGCTACTGATACACCTCTTGACTCCAGGCATCGCCATAAGACTTCCCTTAGTACTTTGTCGTAGGCCTCCTCAAGGTCAATGAACACCATATGTAAGTCTCTTTTCCTTTCTTAATATTTCTCCATCAATCTCCTCACAAGATGGATAACTTTTGTGGTTGATTTCCCTTGGCATGAATCCAAACTGAGAAGACACCCCTCTTTATCCTCATTTCAACCACTCTCTCCCAAACTTTCATAGTGTGGCTTAACAACTTAATACCCCTGTAGTTGTTGCAATTTTGGATCACACTTATGTTGTACGACGGAACCATTGTACAAGAACACAGGTTCATAAGGACATGAAAATCTTAAAAGGATCGACAAAGCAGTTGCACCCCCAGTTTGTTTGTGCATTCTGGGCGCCACTTGACCTATTTATAAGTTTTATCCCATATATTTACATATATATTCAGAATTTTAACAGAAGCATCAGGGTGGAATGGCACCCTTACCTTATAAGGTAGATCTGCCCATGTTGGCATGACTCATAGTGAAGCTGATCACTTTGTGTTTTATCGACTTTCTACTCAATTTGTGTAGTTTTTTGGTAGTTTTTGTTGACAATATTGTTACTACCTGCAATGTTTAGGATGGTATCACTAATTAGAAACATCTTTTTCAGTATTTCCAAACTAGACTCTTATTGATCCAAATGTTAATCTTTTGCTAGGACAAGGGGAGACTCATAGAAATTATGTAAGATACAACGATTGGTAAGTTCAATTACCTTCCAATGACTAGACCTGACATTTTAGTTCATGTGAAGTTGTAAGCAAGTTTATGGACTCTCCCAATGATTTTCATTAGGATGTCATTGTCCACATCCTTCAATACATAAAATCATCCCCAAGCAAAGGACTACTCTTTGAGGATCTAGGCATATGAGCAAGTTATTGGATGCATAGACACTAATTGGGCAGGTTCACCTTCGGATAGACATTCTACGTCTGGATATTGTGTTTTAGTAGGAGGTAATTTGGTGTCTTGGAAGAGCAAGAAACAAAATATTGTTGTTCGATCTAGTGTAGTAGCAGAATATTGAGAAATGGATTTGGGCAACTTGTATGTTAGTTTGGATCAAATAATTTCTAAAAGAGTTGAAATTTGGAAAAATCAGTCAGATGGAACTTGTTTGTGATAATCAAGCAACCCTTCAAGTTGCATCAAATCTAGTGTTCCATGAAAGGAAAAAGGTTTTGAGATTGACTCACTTTTTCAGAGAAAAGATACTCTTTGGAGATATTGTTATAAGACTTGTGAAGTCCAACGATTAGCTTGCAGTTACTTTACCAAGTACCTCAATGATCCTAGTATTAGTTACAATTCAAGCACGGTACATATGATTTATATGCGTCAGCTTTATATGCACAAGCTTGAGAAGTGTTAGATAGTCTCTCTCTCTCTCTCTCTCTCTCTCTCTCTCTCTCTCTCTCTCTCTCTATATATATATATATATATATATATATATATATATATATAAATAGGGCTCAATGTAAGACAACAGTTAACACGCATCTCAATAATATTTTCCCGTGCCTTTATTTTTCATAGCAATAGAGTATCTTCCATTGTCATATTAAACTACCTCAATAAAAGCAAATAGCTGTCAACATTCTTAAGGTATGGCCAAGCTCCTAAAAAAGGGAAAAGGATATAAAAGCTAGATACACCTTAATATACAAGTGAGATTGATATCTGAAAAAGGAAGCATCCCAAGGATCTAATTGGGCATCAGGCCATCAGCAGTTATCAGTTTAAAAGCTGAATTACCTATGTAGGTACAAAGTTATTATAACTATGGAACATTAAAGGGTGAACAGACCTATCTGATGTATGTAAATGATAGAAGGAATCCCCTTGTCTTCATACATGCAAGGAAGTCGTGCAAGTTCCAAGGCCGAAACCTGCAAAGCACTACTAATATTAAATTCAATAGCGTGCAGCCTTAACTTCAACAGAAAGTGGTTTAGTTGAGAAAAATCAGAAGTTAGAGAACCTCTTCCAGAAATTCTGGCAATCCCTCATATATCTGCCTCAGTTCATCCAGCTAGACAAACAAGACTACACTCATAATGCCATAAAAAAAAAAAGATGCCAAAACCAATGCAGGGAAAATATTAAACCCACAAATTACTGCAGCAGTATATCCTACCTCATCACAGAAACCCTCTTTTACTATTGTCTCATAACCCTTCTCTTTACTTCGATCAACATCAATGACACCAATTACCTGCACATTACAGGCACACACAATGTGAAAAAGCTCTTGCTGGAGTGCTAATGGTACTATTACTACCATGAGAAATTAGACAAATCTTTATGACAGAAAGGAGGACTATGGGTGAAAATCTAAGATCATTTTGGCTTGATCATAATTCAAGCTCCAATATAAAATGTCACTGATTGAGTGATTGAAGAAGTTCCCACTTGCCAGAATATGAGTGGCCAGATTTGCTTACCTAAAACCAGAAAATAAATGCATTCTTGGGCAGGGATAGAGGTCAAACTTACGGAAATTTTCTAGAAGAAAAGCAATGCTCATTTATCTTTTTTGGCTTCTCCATAGTATCAAGTTGACAATTTTGGATGATAAAACAAAAGATTTTTCTACATAGATTTCAAACTTCTTGTGAAGCTATTCCTATCCAATCAAGTCACAGTGTGAAAGCCTTACATATTGTAACTAGTATTGTACCAATAACGATACTAACCAATTCACAGACATAGGCTAGATCGACTGAAATGAAAAATCCAGCCTGCATCAAGAGAAAGCTGAGTATGTAGATAAGGACGGTTGTAAATATAGAAATCATAGTGGAATATAATAATTATGGTGAAGTTTAAACATTAATTAGATACCCTCTCAATAATATCCAAGTCCAAAGACGTCAATTCTTCTAGCAGAGATCCAGAAATGCCAACTTCAAATATTTTGCTTATATGCAGGAGAGCACACACACTCTGCATGAAATTGAATTCTCAAATCTGGGTAAAGCGTACTAATGGGGACTAATAAAGCAAGCAATAATCTAGATTTAGAAGCAACAAGTTTACACACACTCTGCATGAAATTGAATTCTCAAATCTGGGTAAAGCATACTAATGGGGACTAATAAAGCAAGCAATAATCTAGATTTAGAAGCAACAAGTTTCCCCCAAAGGGGAAACCGGAAACGAGAATAACACTCCTATCTAATTTGATGTGCTAGTTTGAGGTCAAAGAAGTAGACCTTTGAACATGCGATTTGGGATCATGATTTCAAATCAACGTTTTAATTGTAAAACTTGATATTTTGTAAAAAAGGACCCATCCTTTTAAATTTTGCCAAAAGACTCATGCTCAGCATAAAGAGATTGTATGAACCATGTGAAAGAATTATATTAAAGAACAACTAGTTACTACTATTGTTGACTAGCAGATCTTAATAAAATTATGTGTATTTGAAAGTTTACATGGAGATATACGATTTATCAATTTGGTGCCATATGATAGTCCGTTACATTGTTTATGAACTATGGTTTGCTCATTTGATAAGATTATATAAGAATGGGAGAAATTTTGATAGTTTTCACAACTTGTGGGGTTTTCATGTTTATCAGGAAAAAGTACAACTTAAGAAATCTAAATTGCATGTCCAAACATATCTTTAACTTCAAACCAATCTGATTTCAAATAACTTATGCAAATCATGATTTCATATCACGTCCAAACAGGGCCTACTTGTAATTGTATTAAGTACATCTAAAATAATCAGTGATAAAATGCTTAGCGAGTATAATGCTCAAACTCAGGTAAATGATGAAGGGTAACAAACATGCAATACTACTTTTCTTGTTTAAACAAAAAACTAAAATGAAACTTTAGACATGGCACTCCCATGACCCAGCATACATCTATGTGTGTTCCTAAATATTGTACTACTCTAGCTCAAATGGCATGTAACTATAAACTTCAAATACTTTAAAGTAGAAATCTTAATGGATGAGAACATATCTACCTTCAGAAAAGCTGACCAGTCTGCACTTGTAGATATAGAACTTGGAGAGTTGAATTTCTGCAGAAGCAAGGAAAGGAGGAAAAAAATAAGAAACAAGAACAAAAGAGAATGAAAGCTAATAATAATACAATGCTTTCAAACTCATTACAAAGAGAGTACAACTTGCATCAAACAGACAATCAATTTCTATTCAGGCATAGGAATCTATAAAAAAAACAAAATCTTATATGCACACACAAATTTAAGAAATAGATTGTGGTTTAGTTTGATATACTTTTATACATTTGGAATAAGAAAATAGTTCAAAATTTGAACAAACTGTAGAAGGTTTTGTCCCGTTATGAACTCCATCCTCTTACTTATTCTGAAAGACTGTTTCTTTGACAGACACTATAAGAAAACACAATGACAAAACTTCAAAAATAAGTATAAGGAAGAGAAAAAGACAAAGGAAACTGAACCTTGAGAATGCGGGGAATATCTTTTACAGACTTCAGTGTTTCACGTAAAGAGACCGAAATTTCTTCAGCAGACAGGAAGAAAGATATCTTCAGAAGTCATGGGGAAAAAAATCATTTTCATGTGTCTTATGAATATAAAATCAATTTCACAGGAAGTCACAATGTTTCATGGTTATGGGTGTTTCAAGTTTTGAGAGTACTCCAACAAAAAATATAACCCTCTTCTATTCAAATCCTGAATTTGATGTTAAAAAAACTTTTCAGCTGCAGTACTGTAAATGGTCAAAGTTTCCATGTCAAAAAGTTTGGTAAGGATACAGTATCAAGACGCCGATTCAGGTTATCAAGATCCAATATAGGCCTCAGAAACCAGTTCCTGGTGAAAGATGAACTATTAGACCAGAAGGCATCAAGTTCACTTTATCTTTAGTAGAAACCACATCAAACTGTTTCAAGCAAAACTAACCTCAAGAGACATCTACCCATTGGGGTTACACACTGAGAAAAGTAAGCAAATATTAGTCCAATGTTATTTCACAGCTTCTTAAGAACCACCAAAAGCAAATGGCTACAGATTTAGAACTGCCATCATCCTCAAACCTTATTCATCATCCCAAATACAGAGAACCTGCATAATATTTTTGATTAGTCAAAACTTCCATGGTTGACTAAACATAGAGAGTGTGGTGCATCACTAACCCTTCTTTTGCTCTGCCAATTCCCATATGGCTCGGATGCTTGTCTATTTGGAATATTTGTAATGCTTCATGAGCAGCTGAATCAACTTTGAGAAATTTGTCCCTTAATGTGATAGTCAAGGAACACATCATTGCACAAATTTTATCCCCGATGCAAAACAGTGATAGACAAATGAGGAGAGAAATGAATTAAAAAAGATAAGTCATTCCAGAAAACTTATAGCTTAGAAGATACAGAGAAATTTCGCAAATGCAGTCAATTGCAATTGATGCGCTCCCACATTCATTTTGTTCAAGGGTATCTATGATCCGCTCATTTTCTAGCACAGCTAACAGGCCCCCACTTGCACGAACTTGAACATCACTGCTGACGTCCATCATAGAACTTAGCTGCAATTTGGAAAGAGACAAATCTTTAGACTAACATTTGTTGAAACAGAGATGTAACCTCCTAAGAGACCAAACAACAAGAATAAAGTAAGCAATTGAACCATCATTCATTGTTTGCTAGCATATTTTATGCATAGTTAATTTATTTTTATTAAAGGTTTATGCCTAACTAAAGTAAAAGATATTGCATCAGAAAAAACATATCCTAACCACTCACAAACCTGAATAACCTAGATATCAGGCTTGAGTTTCCAACCATGAGATCGAGCAACAAAACTACCGGTGATTTGCAGTTAAAGAAGATGAGAAAATGCTACTGAAGCAAAACTGAAAACAAGGATATCAGCTAAGTGGAAGTAAAGCATGTTTCTTAAAACTGTATATTAATAGTTTTGTACTTGAAAGCAATTATTGGGATAATATTGGAAACGAAGGAGTTTCTATAGCGATAATCTAAGACAAAGGATATTGGTGAAGTCTACTTGTCATGGGCATAGAAATTTGCCAAGATAAACCCCATAGAGTTTTAGGTCCAAATGAAGTCAAGTGTTAGTTTTGATTCCACTGCAGTTCCTGATATTCTTTTTCCAAAATATCAGTTCACAATATAATTTACTATTTCCAGTTAATGATTAGTTAAACTTCTAACTGCATTCAACATCTGTATAAAACACTCCTACAGTATACTATAAAATAAACTTTTATTTTTGAGAAACCATTCAAGATAGTAGAACGACAATGAAGATGTTACTCATAGGATTAAAGTCGTATTGTTGAAGTGGAGAAGTTCCATCGGAGTGTTATGTGATAGAACGACGCCTACCAAAGTGAAAGGTAAGTTCTATAGAGAGCAGCTATAAGACAAGCAATGTTATATGGTAATGAATGATGGGATGCTAAAGTCCAACATATCCACAAGATGAGTGTTGCAGAGATGGATGTACGGTCATACCAGATTACATAAGATTAAAAATGACCACATTCGCTAGAAGTTAAAAGTAGCACGTATTGAGGATAAAATGCAAGAAGATTGCCTGAGATGATTTGGACATGTTCTGCATCGGACCTAGAGATGCACCAGACTATTGGTGTGAAATTATGATTAGTGTGAAGGTGTTCAAAGGGGATAGGGTAGACCTAAAATCACATGGAAGGGAGTTGTCTCGAAAGACCTGCATATGCTTGGCATCAATACAGACTTAGCTAAAGATAGGCGCAATGGAAGAAAAATATCAATACAAGTGCTTGCTACTAGTTGAGGATAGGTTTTAGACTTGGTAGAGAACTTCTAATATTACTATTATTATTATTATTTAACTTATTTATCAGCTTTATTTTATTTAGTATAAAGATGATGTAAATGGGCTTGAATGAAAGTGGGGACTCATATAGCCAACCCCAACTTGTTTAGGACTGAGGCATTGTTGTTGTTATTGTTATATTTTATTGCATTAACAATCAGAAAGAAAATCTCATTGCACATGCATGCAAGTATTGAAGTTGTTAAGTATTAAAGCATCCAAAGTCGGCTTAGATAAAAGTATGTCGTAAGATAAGATTGTTGATGTAACTTGTTCTTCATACTTCACAGAACCTCATCCACAACGCAGTTCAAATCATAATATTTTTGAATTGTATAATTCCCTCACCATGGAGCCAATAACTCCAGATTATATTGTGAAGTTCTACCAGATCAGCAAAAAACTAATTGGAAGTACATCTAGTAATATTAGCTAGCTGAGAACAGATGAGTAAATTGGGAGCATCTGTGTACCAAGGTTCTTACACGAGTGTAAATCAACAATTTAAAAAAATGAAAATATTTAAGATTTGACAGGTGATTCTAGCAATCCCAATAATCAACAAAATTTTCTTACAATCCAATGACCCATGTCATTTTAATCCATGTATCAATGGCAACAAAACAACTGTATTGTTAAAGAAGAGATGATTTCGTCCAGTTTTTATCAGATAGCAAGGACACTAACGCATATGCTGAAGATAAAGATACTTTCTGATAAGTATTCTCCAAGGGAGAATTCTTCGCTTGTCTTCAATGTTATTTTTATTTTTGGCTAAGAACTTCTAACTTAAACAAAAGCTGTAATTGGTAAATGATGACATGGCTCTGGAAATCCATATGACCATCCTGCTTATATACAAGTCATGTTTCCTGTGAGAGCTGCCTTCTCCTTTTATTTCTCTTTCTGAAGCATGTATTCTTTAGAAGGGGAGATTTTGGGCAATGACAACCAAGTCAGTGTTTCCAAACATCACAGACCAAGTCAACAACAATAAAAGAAGGTAGAGATTACTATGTTTACTCATTCTTTCTCGCTCTTAATCATTCTAGTAAATACCGTTCTTCTACAAATGCTCTTGTCAAATATGGATCTGAAAGTACCATTGTGAATGTGTTAGTACGCACCTTTCTTTACAAGTGTAATGAGTTACTATGCACCTTACCACTCCCATTGCATTGGAAGTCTTAATCAAATCTTATCCCCACTTTGCTAAAAGATAGACTGGAGAATCCATATTGCATGATCATTCACTTGAAGAAGCTATAATATTTATATGTATGTGTGTTCTTAAGTACTATTCTCAGTTGTAACTGTTACAGATTGCACAGGAGATATTGTTGTCTCAGGAAGTTCTCAAACCAAGGTGGTACCATAGGACACCATATTTGGCAGAAACAACATTATAGCACCCAGTGTAATCACTCTTTGTGTCAACAAGAAGAAACACGTATTAAGAGAATATAAAGATGCATAGAATTAAGGCAGTAACCCGTTTGACTCACAAAAGCAGTTCTCTCTTTTATGTTCAAACCATCATCCATCCCTGTGACTTGAAGGTACATCAATCTGTGATCCAAAAACAGCCTCCATGGTAAAATTATTATAAAAAAAAACACAGAGAAACAGGTCAATCCATCAAATCACAATGTTAACCTATAAGTTGATGAAGCAAATTAGAAAAGAAAAATATGGTGTTCATTGATTCCCTCTACCATGGTAATAATCTACCTATAGAACTCCATATGCAAGAGAAAACACTTCAATCCTAAGGCTGCACCTCCCCTATGAAAAAAAATAGGAATCCTACATTCTGAAATTATCCACTACCGAATATATTCCTAAGGTACTTTACTGTCCAATGAACAACTGAAAGGAGCACTGAGATAGTTTGTGTCACGTAGTAGTTATGTCAGCCAGTAGAAACATTTATAATGACATCCGAATCTCATTTGATTTACCAGATAGCTACTGCTTTTGATGCACCAAGAACTTCCCATGCCAGAACTATATTCAACTAGGACAAGCAAACAAAAAGACTGGGAAAAACCTTATAAAAAAAAGACTGGGAAATAAAGAAAAATGAAATCCGTGGCAATATTCCTCCACTGTTTCATACCTGTGCCATGCTTGTTCATGGCTGAATAATGAACTTTTCACAAGCTTTACAGAAGGAGCATCACTTGTACCATCTGTGTCACATCAGAGAGTAGATAATGCTTCCACAAATAGAAAGATCAACATGCCAATAATAATCTTAACACATACCACTTCTCTGTAAGGCTGCCAAAAATGATTCCTCACTTTTAGTACTGGTATAGATTGTTCCAGGTTTAGCCTGATATTTCACTGAAAGAGAATCCAACTTTCAGTGAACGTCATATAAAATGCATAAGACAAGAAGTCAAGTTTACTTTAGAGAAGTTTCTCTTGAATATTTTGTGGATGCTTTAATGCTCTTCCTCAAGAATGTAAAACAAGAGTTCATACCCATATCAACCAAGGAAAAATCATGACTTCCATCTTCATAGATTTCCAGCACATGGAGTTGGCGTGCACTGGCATCATAATAGGAAACTCCAATCCTTGAAGAATAGTTTAATTATTAGTCAAATACTAATTCAACATTCGACTGGATTTCCCTTTTACTTTTACTTAAATATCAATGATACAATCCAATTATTTCAGATTGAGTCTTGTTTTTAAAGATATATATATATATATATATATATATATATATATATATATTTAACATATGAAGATGGTATATATCGTTATTATCGTAGTTTCTCTCCCTTAAGTCCATTCATTCAAGAAGGTCCCAAAGCAACTGCCGACATTCTAACAGAATCGTAAACGTCACCAATCACCTGTGTCCGTGCATAACACATGCCATATAAACCTGCATTATAAGCCACAATGGAAAAAGTTATATACGTCTGGTCACTTGTAATTATATATCAATTAGATTGAATGTAAGAAAGAGAACTGGGATTTTTCAAGTAAAGCTTCAAGAAGTGAAATAGCAAGCATCGATATTGTTGCTCCAAAACACAATAAGCATAATTTTTGTGAACATCAAGTAAATCATTACCACCATGCAAAGACTTGAAAATGAAAAGACAGAAGACAATGAGTTTCAACTTTCCAAAGTGAGTGGTAAACAAAAAGTTACATCATATCCATTAAATTATCATCTAAAACAGAGAAACTTCTCAGTTATCAATCGAACAGGCAATGGAAGTAAAACTTATCGTGCTATGTCCTGACCAGAATTTTCAAATGCTTTGGTTTATTTAGCAATGTAAAATTGGACAATCCACGGGGCTAAAATTTCTCAGATATTAAACTAGCATATATCATGAACTTATAATAAAGCCTCATTTGTTGATTCAAACAACATTTAATTATTCAACTCTATCCAGTTCTCGATAAACAGACACAAAAACAATCTTTAGTAATTAGGACTAATCCAATATCTGCTTCCTCAAGCAGATTTATGTATCTACTCGCTGAACAGATGCTCACTTACATAATGCAATCTAGTTTCAGTACACTAATCAGGTAGTTGACGACTAATTTTAATTGGCTTATCCGAGTACCCTATCCACAACACCAAACGGATTACAAATTTGTCTTAAACATGTATTAAACATAGATGCTCAAAGGTCAAATACATTCTGCTTTCTGCAAAGCAATTTTCACAGGTTATGAACTCCAAACAAGCTTGTACTTACCGTGGACTCTTCCTCTTCTGCCAATTCAGGTATAGATGATCTTATCTGCGATTGCTCGTTACCATCTTCTCACATGACAGTTCAAAAACACAAAAACAAATTACATGAAAGAAAACTTTTGCTGTAGAATAATACATCAAAAATGCACATAGGTAACATAATTGTGAGTGTGCAAGTGTAGTAGATGATTATTTGGTACCTCGATCATGTGCAAACGACGCCTCCATTTGTGGCATCTATAGTACGTAGGGTTAAGCAGGAAAGCGAGTAAAATGCAGAAGCGAAATTTCACTTGGAAGAGAGAAGATGAGGGCAAATGGTAGTGAGGGAGAGGAAATGGCGGGAATGCGTAAATCGGAGGGGTTTGCGACTATCATGGACTTGGGATTTGAATTTATAGAGAAAAGGGGAATAAATACAATTGGTACTGACTACTGACTATACCGGGTACACTGGCACTCCATAATTACTCCCTTCAAGCAGGCCGTTTATGGTTCAGTTTGGGTGGTTTTGAACTAAAATCAAAATCAAATTAATTTAGTGGGTTTTTTAATTATCAAAAAACAAATCAAATTATATATAAATGGTATAATACATTCGTGTGTTTAGAGATGGCAATGGGGCGGTGTGGAGCAGATTGAGTTTAACCCGTAAAAAATTTAATTTGTCTCACATAATAATTTTTTTCATTTTCAATAGCTCGCATAGATTCATCTGCATAATTTTTTAATATTTTTTTTCTAGTTAAGTTTGATACTAAACATAAATTCAATTTTTCATTAAGTTATATTAGTTTAATGGATTATGACTTGAAATTTATTTTTTAAAGGTCAATTGGGAAACGTGTAAGAAATTGTATTATTTTTTATTAAACAGTTTTTATTTACTATCTTGAATATTTTAGTAGTTTTAAAGAAATTATCTTAATAAATAATGTTTTATTACTCTTGTAACATGTAAAAAGTTAAAATTAAGTTAGAATCCACATAAAATCACATATACCCGCAACCCGCTTCGTCCGCATTAATTTAAAAAAAACCCGCCTCGCATCCCTCCCACACCCGCACAACCTTAAACTCCGTCCCGCATAGCCTTAAACCCACCCTATCCTACATCCGCCCCGCCCCCATTGTCATCCCTACATGTGTTATTTAATTTCGCTTCAATTGTCATTCATGTCCTTCAATTCTAGGTGTGTACGAGTAGAAACTTAAATTTATATGAAGTTGAACAAGCAAATATATGCATTCTGCTTGACACGATACATGTAGGATGCCACGTAGGACACAAATGTTTAGGTAGGACATCATATAGGATGTATGTGTCTATTTGTTTAATTTTATACAAGTTTAAGTGTCCATTTGTACACACTCAAAGTTGGAGAGAATAGATGTTAGGGAGCTCTGTACCCCTAATGAGTCCACGATTTGGACTCATTTAGGGGTTTGTTTTAATAGATTTAGTGTCCTCAAATGTTTATTTGATGCCAATAATTGATGTAAATTCTTGATTTTCAGGTATTTGGGTTGAGGAACAAAGCATGGACACTAATGAGCAAAAAGGAACAAGGCAGCCGAAAGAACGAAGAACAGAAGGCCTGATGATCACCTAACCCATTGGGCGAGTCGCTGAATGGCCATGATCTCACCTAAAGTTCCAGTGTGCCAAGCCCTAAAGGAAAAAATCAAGTCGGCGATATAAAGGAGCAGTCGGCGAGTTGCCAAACAGTTCCGTGATGCAGTGCTAGATCGCCCAAAGTTACAGAACTTGAAGATGCTGAAGGCCAAAGCAAAAAGGCGATGGAATTGACCAAAGGGCGGATCACCGAATGAATCGGTGATCCTGACTTACTGCGCCGAATGGTCCTTCGCAGCATATTTTTGGCAACTATAAATACATTTTTAAATTCTTAGTTTAGTATCAATTTTCATAGTATCTAATTTTTATCAATCAAGTTTTAGAATTCTGAGTTGGGAGACAATTTTTTTCCTTAGCTTTGAAGAATTGAGGTTTTCCATTTTCGAGAAATTGGAAGTGGGTCTTTGAGATTCTTCAACCTTGACCTTTGTAAAGACGAAATTAATCTTACCCAGTTGATGGAAACATAATTTGGTAATTATTTTTATCTTTTTATGATGTCTAGCTAAAACCCCAATTCTTGGGGTGTGATTATGTGATTATGGGTTGATGTAGCTGTTGGATATTGTTAATTGATAGTTTAAATGTTGTTTAAAAGTGATTTCATTCAGTAATTGTGGTTTAATTTAAAGGGTTGTAGTTGCAAATGTAACTCTACCTTCGTGTTTTTGGATTGCTCGAGAGAGAGGTTTTAAAACCAAGGTTACTGATTTGATGGTCTGTGGGTATTGGGTTGTCAAGGATTCAGCTCGAGAGAGTGAATCTTAAACCCTTTTCGACACATTCAGCTTGAGAGAGTGAATGGACTAAAGCATAGGTTGTTCTTAATTGCTGTTTATTGGTGTTCGAGTGATTCGGGGTAAATTGTTCGAGAGAAAGTTTATCCCCACTAAAGTCTAGCTTATTCACTGATTTACAGTTATTTACTATCAGTTGCAATTACCCATTTGTCTATTTTAGCCTATACTCCAATCACATCCCAAGAACCCGTCTCTTTACTTGTTACTTAGTGTTATTTGTTGTTGTCGTAGCTGTTAATTACAATCAAAACCCCCATATTAGACACTTGTGTCACTCTACATTTGAAATATGCTTTTATTCGTAAATGTTTTTACCTATGATTGACTTGAACATATTTGTACTTGGCTCTTGAATCTTTATCACGTACCACTCCCTGTGAGATTCGACCCCAACTTACTTAGTTGAGTTATATTACTGACTAACGATCGTTGGCACTTAGTATTGACAGAAGTGTCCTGACACGTGAAATCAACCCCCAATGTGGTAAATCAGAAAAAGGATTTATCACCCTAGTCCGAATTTAGTTGAGCTTTCATATGGATATCAGATACCGAATGGAAAATTTTAAAAAAAAACACTTTATGTATTATGGTATGTAAATTCATATCCACAGATTTTGGTTAGGTTTTTATGAAACATAATGATATTCCGCTATTTTATTTTAATTTTCTTACAAGTAAAAAAAAACTTTTCAACTTATAAACTGGTATTAACCTTTTACACTACTCTTCGAATTTATATGCATTTCATTCAATTGAATAAACAAACCTTCCGAATTTTTTTAACATGATTATCAATTTTCAAAGATCAAAATATAATATTAGTAGAAGAAGATAAAAGATGAATGAGAAATATAAAGTGAATAAGAACATATATTTATTGTTGAAGAAGAGGCATCCTTCGCATGAAAAGTAAAAAAAAGGTAATAAAAAGAATTATGGCTCGTCTATTTGTGGGCAAACTACCTTAGAATATTTGTTATGTAATTTAGAGTGTATTAGGCGAAGTTAATTGTAGGAGTTGATAGTTCACCCATTTGTGGGGGAAGAATCCCTTTTGATATGTATTTTTAGGAGAAGTTTCTTTTGATATGTGATACTCTAAAAAATGTCAATTTTGGGGTAGACTATCTTAGTACCTACACTTGAATTAAAAATCGGGCTATCATTTAGCCAGAGAAATTGTAAGATGTCGAAAAGCCAATAATGATAGACCTCAATCTAAGTAATTAATCTTTTTCTAAAAAAATGTGAAATATTTATGGTCTATAAATATTAAGAATAAATAGAAATATTTTATTTGTAAATGTTTTTAATAAGTGTTACTCGTTAATCATGTTGTGTCAAAAAGATTAAGACGTATTTGTGATATTGATAACTTGTGGTATAGAAAGTAAAATTGTAGATCATATATATTTTTGAGTTAATATCTCAAAAGGTTACTCAACTTTGATAATTTATCTCGCAAAGTGACTAAACTTTATTTTGTATCAATAAAATTACTCAACTTAAGAATTTATATCAATAAAATCACATAACTAAATTTATCATTAAAACTAATTGACATGACAATTTCAAATTCCCAACTGACGACTCTGCACTTCCAAAATGGTCTTAGCAGAGTTCTTAAATTGTTCAATTTCTTCATCAGCAAGATGCACATTCGTCACCCTAAAAACTCCACTTCTACCGAGCTTGTAGGCAAGCTGAAGAACACATCACCTCCATCAATGCCATAAAAGCCCTTTTCAAGAACCGAAACAGGGTGAATCCTTCGTTAATCGCCAAGAATCGTACGAGCCAAGTTAGCAACAGTGTATCCAATTGCCCGTGATTAGTGGTGGCATTTGGGTGGATTGAAAATGAGTCAATATAAAATAGGTAATAATTCAACCCGTCCATATTTGATATAGGTAAAAATGGATTGGTAACAAATGAGTTGGGTAAAATACTAGTTTACCCATATTTACCCATATTTTCATGAGTAAATAGTACTCTACTTAAGAATTTAACATGGAGAAAATATTTTAGTCCTTTTTTAGATGAAAAATGTTGAATATGTTTCATTTAGTTTTATTGTATCATAAAGTAAAAAAAAATCCTATAATTTTTCAATATAAAATAAATTTATGTAATAACAAGGGGAAAATATTGTTAATTTCAAAGTAAATGAATTTTTCATTTTAGGACTAAAACATGCTTAATGCACTTTAAGCAATGTCAATACTAATACATGATTTGCTTATTTTACACTATTATTTATTATCCAGTATAAAATTAAACAAATAAAAAATATAATTATAATTAACAAAAGAAATGTACATTTAAAATATATATTTTTGGAGGGCCAAAGACTTCACATTTTCAATTATAGAGAAAAATAATTAGTTCTATAGAAGAACATAAAAAGGAAGAGAAGTTACAATTTTTTTAGTGATATCATGAATTTTGAATGAATAAAAGTTAGAAGCTTAACCCATTTGGCTAATCCATATTTTACCCATGTTTTTATGGATTGAATCTGAGTATCAACTCATATTTTACCCATATAAAAAATCGTTCACCCAACCCATTAAAATATGAATGAGTTGAGCGGGTTACCAAAATATGAGTTCATTCTACTGGCACTACTGTGATGTATAACCTTCCACACTAGTCACTTCATATCACGAACTTCTAGAATATATCATATGATCGATATTGGATATCTGTTAAGCAGATATTTACATCTTACATTCTCTTATTATATAAGAGGGAGTTCGTGCTGAAGCAGGCATGTCTCTGTAGACGTGCATGCTTCAACATGTTTCGAAAAAAAAAAAGTTTAATTTTTTTGTTCTACTTTAATTTAATTAGTATATAATTTTTTTGAAATTATGGAATCCTTTTTAGCTATGACTTTTAAAATTGACGTGCTTGCTTCAGCGTATTTCGGAATTTTTTTTAAAAAAAATTATTTCTTTTGTTCTACTTTAATTTAATTAGTGTATAATTTTTTCGAAATTATGGAGTTCTTTTTAGCTATGACTTTTAGTTTTAAATTCAAGATTTCACGCTGAAGCAGGCACGTCTTCGTCGACGTGCCTGCTTCAGCGTGTTTCGACTTTTTTTAAAAAAAAAATTACTTCTTCAGTTAGTGCATAATTTTTTCGAAATTATGGAGTTCTTTTTAGCTATGACTTTTAGTTTTAAATTCAAGATTTCACGCTAAAGCAGGCACGTCTTCGTCGACGTGCCTGCTTCAGCGTGTTTCGACTTTTTTTTTAAAAAAATTACTTCTTCGGTTAGTGCATAATTTTTTCGAAGTTATGGAATCCATTTTAGCTATGACTTTTAGTTTCAAATTTATATTCTTTAGTTATTGCTTTATTATTTTGAATGTTGATAATATTTGTTTATATCTTGTAACTACAGTGAGTAAAAAATAAACGGTCGATGCCAAAAAATACTTTAATTATAGACATCTTAATGGACCTCTTTACAACAAATTTGCGCAAACAAAAAGTAATTAACCACTTAAATATCTAAAAATCCTATTAAATTTAATTAACTTTTTAAATTCTACCTATCTCACATAAATTAAAATGATAAAAATATTAAGATATTGGGCCCGTGCTAGCACGGGCACCTATATCTAGTTTAATAATACATGTTTAGTCAATAAGATAGATTATATATGTTAAAGCAAACATTTAGGGTGTGTTTGGTATGAAGGAAAACATTTTCCGAAAAATCTTTTCCAATTTTCTCATGTTTGGTTGGGTTAAAAGATTTGGAAAATGTTTTCCAAATCAACTCATTTTCTTCAAATTTAAGGAAAATGACTTCCCTTCAAAAATTAAGGAAAACATTTTTCAAAACTCTCCTCCAACTTCAAATTACAATTATTTTTTTAAAAAAAAATTTTAAAGCTTATTTTAAAAGAATATATTCAACTTCAATTTTTTACTTTTTCACCCCACCCTCACCCCCCTACCACACCCCCCCAAAAAAAATTATAGTTTGTTTTAAAAAATATTTCCAATTTTCAATTTTTATTTTTTCACCCCACCCCTACCCTCACCTCCCCCCATCAGCCCCCTACTATCCCCCCACCCCCCTCCAAAAAAATAATAATTTAAGTTTGTTTTTAAAAAATATTTTCAACTTCAATTATTTTTTCACCCCACCCTCACCACTACTCCCCAACCATACCCCTCCCCCCCCCAAAAAAATAAAATTTAAAGTTTGTTTTAAAAAATATTTCCAATTTCAAATTTTTATATTTTCACCCCACCCCAATCCTAACCCGTGACTCCCCCCCCCCTCCAAAAAAAAATTAAAAATTTTCAATTTCAATTTCAAAAATTATTTTCTACTCTCTAGTAAAAACAAAAGATATTTTCGCAAAAATATTTTTCATTCATAAATCAAACACTAAAAAATATTTGTCGGAGAATATTTTCTACTCAAAAGTCTACTTGTTTTCCAAGAAAACATTTTCTAGAAAAACATTTTCCATGAAAAAAGATTTCCTTCGTACCAAACACACCCTTATACATGACATTTTTGTATAATTACCTGACATTTTTGGAGGACTAATTGAAAAATGAAGTTTATAAATGTCTGCTTAATAAATATCATAAAAGTATTTGTTTCTCTAATTAAGTTTGTCCATAATTTTTTTAAAATGAGTTTTCTTTAATTTTATTTATTTGTGGGATCCTTGTTTACCTAGCATAAAACAATAATTTATTTTGGCATTTCAATTTTGTTTTAATGATAAATTTAGTTATGTGATTTTATTGATATAAAAGCTTAAGTTAAGTGATTTTATTGATATAAAATAAAGTTTAGTAACTTTACTAGATAAATTATCAAAGTTGAGTGACATTTTGAGGTATTAACTCTATATTTTTTTAGATGTCCTTAAAAACTGTTGTCGTGAAGAATGTGTCCTATCAATTGGCCAAATGTGAAAAATACAATAGATTTTACTAAATGATGGAACGATAATTTTGTCAATGTTAATCAGTATTCCAATTCTATTAATCTTGTTAAGTGTTTCTGTTATATGACAAATTTGAAAGGGAAAAAATCTTAATAAACTTTAATGGAATATTTGTGAACCAATAACAATATTATAAACAAGGCACTTTTTGATTTACAAGAATATGAAAACAATTTTCTTGCTACTTTTTTCCTTCGCCTCTACCTAACTGTACTACTGATAGAAATATTATTGTGACACAAGTATACAATGCTAGATGACAAGCATTGAAATGACGGTTATTGATAATTTTGGTGGTTTGTTTCAAGTTTTTGGTACTCCAATTTAATTTGTTAAGAAGACCATCATCGCTCAAGCACTTGCAATTCGTGTAGCATTGAAAAACATTATGAAAAATGAAGGGGTGATATCTTTAAAGGTCACTGAGCTATGAGAAATTATTTAGAAAAATTATTGAATTTTGTTTTGTATTAATAAAATCACTTAACTTAAAACTTTTATCCTCCAAAATCACTCAACCTCATTTATCATTAAATAAATGGAAAATGACAAAAAATACTCCTGAACTATAGGAAAAGATTTAAAAATACCATTCATCTATCTTTGGGTCTAAAAATAACTTTCTACTCATTTTTTGGTCTAAAGATACCATTCCATTCACCTTTTTGGTTCACATATACTCTTAAAACTAATTACGCTCTCTTTATTTTGTTTTTTTTAAAAATATTTATTATGTATCATTTTATTATCGGATGGAATAAAAACCTCTAGATTTGCTCCATAATTTATCCAAGTAAAAAAAACCCCAATATTATTTTATTTTTAAAAAAATAATCTAAGAGTTTTTTTGTTTTTGTTGAATTTTATTTTTTATTTTTATTTTTTTAAGTTTGTTTTGGATTAATGAAGAAGGATATTGTTTTGAATTGGATAAATTATAAGAAAAAAATTTTAAAACTATTTTTAAAAAACCACTGTAGTAGTATTTTGTATTTGTCGTAGGGTTTTTTAAAATAATATTTTGGGGGTCATGAAGCAAGTATATTGTTTTAACTTGAATAAATTATGAAAAATAATCTTTAATTTTTTTTAAAAGTATCTATAATATTTATCGAATATTTTATGCTTTTTTGCTGTGTATGTTATATGGTTCGTGTATTCATCACATGTATGTCTTCTTCTCTTCTTTTTTTCAAATGAATTGTACAATAAAGTTATTTTCATGTTTAGAAAAAGAAAAAAGTAAGAAATATTACTTGTGAAGCATTGATGAAGAGGTTAAGATACTTTCTCCCTCTCCAAATTAGGTTAAACTAAAATAAAGTACTCGAAGAAAAAAAAAACACCCTGAGGGTGTAGTTTGTAGATAGTGAAAATTAATTACATAATTAAATTTGATCAGAAGTATGTTAACATGCTACCTATCTGTTGGTGACTTGATGGAGATCTCTTGTTATTGCGATTTCATTATCCAACAAGTTTTTTGAAATCGTGTGTTACTTAACCCTTGAATTTCAAGTCTCTATGATTATGGAAAAAGGTTTAATACATAGTTTAGCCCTTAAGGTTTTACTTAAATTCGATTTACATAATACAAAAAATGTGTAAAAGGAAATTGAGTACATCCTCAAAAGTGAACTTACGTTTTAAGCTTTTAAATAAAGTATTAGCTAGATGGAGATTCTTGTGGTGTTAAATGAATTTGTTGTAACATACTGAATAAATAACAAAAACATAATGTTGGTAGGAATATAGTCTACGTAGATTAAAACATAACTAATTATAATATTATTAACAAAGTTGCCATAGAAATGGCAACACGGCAAAGAATCATTTCTACAACTCTAAAATTAAAATGAATTCATACTTAAACCAAACTTTCTTGGAATAGTTATTTCATATAGTGTGAAATTAGAATAATACTTGCCAAAATATGATATAAATAATCATGATATTACCATAAATACGTTATAGTAACCTAACACTAATTTTAGTAACTTATAACTACCAAATAAAATCAAATTTCCACTTCTACTAGGATTAGGCTAAAAAAATAATCTATAAATACGTTACTCTACCACTAGTTTCTAATATGCAAAGACAAACTTATTACTTCTAACTACTTTTTTCTTTTCTCGTACAAGTGATCTTATTATTAGCTTTTTTAAAAATGGCAATATATGTCCCTACTGCCAATAATTGGCACTATTTCCATTTTCCCGCTATTGGATATGCTACTAATGTTCATAATCGTGTTCAACCCCTCATTATTGGATATGTATCTTATCCTCATGATCATGTTCAATCCGTAGTTAGATATGTTAGACAAAAATATCCCCCTAGGTACATTAGTTGGTCATTACCTCCGTCCGGATACATTAAGATCAACACGGATGGAACTTTTATGCAGAACTCAGGGTTAGCAGGATATAGAGGCATTGTAAGAGACGATAAGGGTAGGTGGTTAGGAGGATTCATGGGGCGATTAGGTGTGGTTACAATGTCGTGCCTCACAGTTCCGGGCCTTACATGGCGTACTGACCGTGGCGAAGAACTTCAACTTGAAGAACGTCATCATCGAGACTGACTCTTGTGAAGTATTGATGCTCACGAGTAAGGGAGGCGCTGTCGACAATCACCCCGATCGTGACATGATAGAAGAGTGCCGACGTCTTCTGTTTGAACTTGGGATCTCCATGATGCATACTTTAAGGGAAGGGAATAGATGTGCAGATCACCTGGCGAAACTGGGAAGAATGCAGCTAGATGAAGACCTTGTAATACTACATCGTCCGCCACATTCCATGCACCAACTTCCACAACAAGAATAAATGTTGATTACATGGGGATTTTTCTGGGAATCGTATATGAAAATCCGCCAGATTTTCCTACAAAATAAAATCCGAAGATAAAACCTTCGTAGGTAATTATTTCCAGTGAATTTTAAAATCTCCAAATAATTTACCTAGAAATTTAAATTTCGCAGATAAATTACTTGCGAATTTTCTTGCAAAAAATACGATAATTTTCATACAAATATTTTTTGCAAGTAAAGCCCCATGAATATATTCTAATAATTTTTTAAACCATATTTATTATTATCTCCTAGTTTCTCCTAATTAATTAAGTATCCTATTCTTGATGCCTAAGCCATACAACACCACTACCCCCATCTAATTAATTACCCCTGTTTTCATTACACAATTATCATATTCTTGATGTCTAAGCCTTTAAACAACACCACTACCAACCTAATTAATTACCCCCGTTTTCATTACACAATTATTAATACAATATTCCCACCTCATACCCATTTGCTCCTTCAATTTTATTTTACTAATGTTGTTAGTCGCAACATTATAAAATTTTGATTTTTAATCTTTTCCTCCGATGTAGTACAAAAGTACCAGTGACTTTAACACTCTGTTTGGATCATTGTTACCCATTGTATTGTATTGTATCGTTACCATACCTATAATGTTTGTTTTGATTGTTACTTAAAATGTATTGTATTGTATTGTATTGTTAAATTTCGTTGTTACGTCACAATGAAAACCCCATGGAACAACCGATTTGGTGTGTTCCCATTGTTACTTAATTTCTTTTTCCAATTATATCATGGCATAATATTTCATAATACTTTTTTGCCCTTTACCCTATATTATTTAATTCTAGTCAAACCTCCTACCCTAGAATAATTAAGGATATTTTAGTAAATTTATAAATTACAATACAGTACGATACAGTCAAATCAAACAATAAAAATGTTATTAAACAACAACAAACAATACAGTCTAGCCAAACATTGTATCTACCATATAATACAGTACAATAAAGTACAATACAATACAATACATTATGAAACAATGAGTAACAATGATCCAAACAGAGTGTAAACCAGATTTTTTTTTATTTGATAAATTTTTAAAGTTAAATTTAATTAAATGAATTAAGCATTTAACATTTAATTTAGATATTCATAAATTATATAAAAATAAATTAGCAAAAAGTAATATAAATTCATCTCATATTAATATGATAATGCAATATATCTTAAATTTTTACATAAAAGTTCATGTAGTTTAACTCTTAAAAAAATAAAACTTCATAACTATTTATATATTTAAAATAAATCATTACCACCCAACATATCATGAAAATTTCATGCTAACACTCACTTTTTATGAGATAAAATTCATAATTAAGCATATTAAACGTATAAAAACTTTAAATCACACATACAAAAGTCTTCAAATAAATAATTAAAAATATAAATATATTTATAAGTTTACAGTGTAAGGAAGTTATAATCAATAATCAATCGTATCTCGTATTAAGTAGTTGTGGTATTTATAATTTAATTTCATTATATATTTGTAAATAAATATCATTTAATAAATTATTATAGAGAAATTAGATCATTTTTAATTCTTTTAAACAAAAGATATATCAATTCCATATATAACTAAAAATTATTGTTGTTTCATTTCATATAATTCTATCAATGAGGGGTAATTAAACTTCACATAATACTGCATATAACTGAATTTTTCTCTACTTAAAAATAGTGCTTCACCTAAAAATAATAAAAAATTTAATATATTATAATATTAAATTAAAATTGATTACATTTATGATAGTTATTTTTTTATTGGATAAAAACTAGTCATATACTTTTATTGTTTTGTATCTTTCAAATCAAAAGAGCTAAAATAAAAATGGCATTTGATTTTCAGTGAGATTAGATATTAATTACATATAATTTAATAATATTGATCTTGACATTTGTAGTAATGTTCCAATATTGTATTAGATTGATATTATATTGTATGATAATTTATTTAAACTAAAAAAGTAGAGTAAATATTTAGCAAGAAATTTTAATTGCGGTAAATATATTTTTAAGAAATATTCTTCGAAGACTCCAAATTTTAAAAATCCCTAGTTTCCAAGAAAAAACATCTAGTTGAATTATATGTTTTAAAAAAAGATTCAAGTATACATATTTTCAAGTAAATCCCTCAAAAAATCTCCAACCAAATTCTCAAACAATAAAAAATCCTCGGGTTATTCTTTAAATAAGAAAATTGCCAAGTGAATTCCTAAGAAATAAATCCCCAAAAAAATTGGGGAACATGAATCCCCAGGTAATACCACATATAAAATAATTTCTAGATAAATTTCCAAGTAATAATTCCTAGCTAAATAAGTTTATCTAGGAATTTTCTTGCAAATCAATAAAAAAAATTATTTTTTTCATTACTTGTGCATTTACCTATGAAAATGGTACTTGCAAATTACTTTCCCCAAATAATTTCCCAGGAAATATTTTCATGAAAATGGCGCCAAATTTACCTACCAATTTTTTTGGGGAAATATTTTCGCATGTAAAAAAGTTTAGAATTTAGAAATTTCATATTTCTGCATGAAAATTCGTAGGAAATTTCTACGGAAATAATCCCCAAGTAAATTTCGCAGGTAATTTACAGTTTTCTAGTAGTGTTCTTCTCGCGGACATGGCTCACGTTGCATACCCTAGGTACTGAAAACATGTACGGTAGTTTAGTATATATAGCACAAAAGAAAAAAATAATGAAATTGTACATAAACATTTGTTAATGTTACAAAGAATATAATAAAATATATTTTTGTTAATTCATTGTACGGTTTATGTTTATGTTTGGTTGTGTATACAAATGATGAGTAACCTAGGGACCTTAATCTGGGGAGTTTTATGGTGGAGTGGTAAGAGTGTAAGTTGTTTGGTTCATAGAATTAGGTGAGTTGTCTCGATTTTAAATTTTGAAACTAAATTCATAGCTAGAATTGATAAGCGTAAAATCTATATACATTCTACCGTCCCTAAATAAAACGGCTATAAACCCTAAATAAAACGGCTATAAAATTAAACTTGATTTTTATTGGACTCACTAGTGTACTTGACGGTCTCATCAAATTATCAGATAATGTAATGTTATAACATTATGTATAGAATTATATGAATGAAAAACTTTACGTAAATAATAAGTGTGTTAACATAAAAATGAATATATAAAAATATGAAGAAAAGATGAAATGATTTTTTTTTATTTCAACGTTCAAGGGAGATAAAGTTGTGTTCATCTTTTTAAGCTCCAAATATCTAAATTATTGAATTCGAAAAAATTATACTACTTATAAAGTATATTTATGAATATAGTCTACGTACATTAAAACATAACTAATTTAGATTTTTTCTTATAATTTATCCAAGCTAAAATAATATGCATGCTTCATGACCCTAAACAAATTATAGTTTAAAAAAAACTATAACAAATACAAAAAAACATTACTAATTTTTTAATTTAAAAATTATAATTTTTTCATAATTTATTCAAGTCAAAATATCCCTCTTCATGACCTCAAATCAAACTTTAAAAATAAAATAAAATAAAAAGAGGGTTATTAGTTTTAAGAGTATATGTAAGCCAAAAATGTAAATGGAAGAGTTATCCTTAGACCAAAAAATGAGTAGAAGTGTGTTACGAATCGATTTCAAAAACTAAGTTTCAATTTTTTTTTGTAACTTGGCTATTTATAAATTTTAGAATTTTTTTTGAAAACAATAATTGAGTCGATACTTAATTTTAGAACAATTTAAAAACCATTTAAAAAGGAATTTTTGAAAGAAAACATTTTAAATAAGCTAGAGTCAGGTAAGGGTTCAAACAATCTTTTAAGGAAGGTATTTTTAGACCAAAATATGGATGAATGATATTTTTAAATCTTTTCCTATAGTTCATTGATATTGTTGACCCTTTTCTGATTTCATTAAATAAGTAATACTTAGAGCTCGTTTAGATAGGCTGAAAAAAAGTAGTTTTTAAATCAAAAAATAAGAAAGTCAAATTTTAAATGACTTTTAAGTCAAAAATTAAAAAGCAAGGGAGACCTACTTTTTGTTTTAAACCTTTTTTATATCATTAGAGCCTATTTGGATTGACTTAAAATGTCATGACCCGAGCCTACACCCTGGACGTGGACGGCACTCGAAAACCATTGCTGGTCCCCAAGCGAACCCTCATCTTGGCTGACTACAAGTGGAAGACTAACTCAAGCATACAAAGCTTAACTAAGTGGATCCACTAGTCTATGCTAAAAAACACTAAGGAATCATCTAAAAAGTATGATCCTTTCTACCCATGATGGCTACATGGTTTATGGAGACGTGAGTTATCTGAACTCAAACTCGTCCCCATATCGGTGCTCAATACTACTCTCAAAATACTTAACTCATATGTTTAAAAACAGAACTCTTTCTTTGATTTGAGATAATTGCTCAAAAATCTTTCGGTACTCAAACTGCTCAAAACTCATTTGGAAATGTCAGTTTCCTCTCATCTTAAATGTGAAAACATTTACTCTTGGGAATACTTAGTTCCCATAATCATTTTAAAGAAAATGAACTTTACTCTTACTCTTTACTCATTACTCAACTCAAAGCTTAAGTCTTAAAACAAAGTTAAAACGTTTGTAAAAGACTTCTTAAAATATGGTTCATGTCGAATTATCAACGTGAACGACTCAATGCAAGGTTTTCAATAACCATAGGTAGAACTCAATACTTGGAACTCAAGAACTTCAATGATACTACTCATTTCAAGAATGCTCAACTCAGTCATGCGAAATTATGAGCATGAACTACTCAACTCAAGGACTGAAAAATACTTCTCATCTCAAGACTGTTCGACTTATAGGGTTCATGCGAAATTATAGGCATGAACAATTCAACTCAAGGACTTCATGGGTAACATGTAATAGTCCCATGATTAGAAATATAATCTCAAAGGGGATTAAGAACTCAATACTCAAGACTTAGAAATTGAAGATACTACTCCTTTCAAAGGTACTCAACTGATATAGTTCATGCGGAAGTTATCGACATGAACGACTCGACTCAAGGGTCAAAATATCAATAAGGAACCCATGTATACGACTCTTCTCATTCTCATACTTACTTACTCAAAACTTAACTCAAATCGATGATGGATCTCAAAGGATTCACAATTGAACTCAAAGACTGTCTTGAATTCTGCTATTAACTCTCTCTTGAATGTGAATTATAAATTCAAGAGTTATGGTTCATGATATGAAGGATTTTGTGATGATAAAGTAGACTCATGAATACATTCTCCTCATTCTCATACTCACTTGCTCGAGTCTTGAAACAAGTTACTAGAAGTTGTAGAAGACTTCTCAAAAAGACTCAAAGGAACATTCTCAAAATGTTCGAAAGAACTCTCAAGACTTGACTCTCAACTCTACCTTGAATTTGTTTTATGAATTTAAGGTTGTGATTTGTGATAGGAAAGATCTCGTGATGTTTAGGAGTGTTTTAAGATAGTTAAACATGAGATATGGTTGAAAAACATTGTCTGGGGAGCAAGTCCGCGATGCGGAGATGAATTAAAATGTTTGGTCGAAATAATTTATGAAACAGTGGAGTCCGCGACCTCTCCGCAACGCGGAGAGAAAATTGTCACACTGAAGGAACAGGTCCGCGTCGCGGACCTGGTACCTATTCCTTGTCCGACTTTTTCTTCCTCGTTTTCTATCCCCAATTTGCCTAAATTCATTTTTTTCTCAATTTATCTTTAGATTCCGATACCCAATACATGTACTCAAGAATCTAATCAAACACAACTCTAAAATCGACTCGATTTCCTCAAGAAACTCATCAATCTCATCTTAACTCAAGAACGAAAGTCAATTTCAAGAACACAATTCAAGAACATGAAACCTTCAACTTTCTAGAACGAACTTAACGTTGAAATTAACATGATTGGAGTGTGGGTGAACAAACCCAACACTATGGAAGCTTACATACCTCTTAGGGATCAAACCCATGGCGAAAAAT
Source organism: Solanum verrucosum (assembly GCF_900185275.1). Classification (NCBI taxonomy): domain Eukaryota; kingdom Viridiplantae; phylum Streptophyta; class Magnoliopsida; order Solanales; family Solanaceae; genus Solanum; species Solanum verrucosum. The sequence goes on along the minus strand of NW_026020104.1, from coordinate 2,424,376 downwards.
CGCAAGAATCTCGATGAACGCTTGATCCTCTCTTCTTTCTCCTATTTTCTCTTCTTTTCTCTTCTTGAACCTTTTTCAAAAATTCTAGCGTATATTAGGATTATGAAATTGAACCCAATAGGATTAGACCCTTAAAACCTTACTAAAAATGAATTAAATCTGATTGGGTAAGGAAAAAACCAAAATACCCTTTACTATTTTCAGGTAACTTTCCTTATTTGAACAACCTGACTTCAAAAGGGCATATCTCACTCACACAAACTCGAAACTTAGCGGCGGCGTTGGAAAGATAATTCAAAGAACTTTCATTGGATAACTTGTAGCCCACCTAAATCATCTTGTACTGAGAGTTATGGTTATTTGAAGTTGACCCAAAACAAATAACTTAAGCATAACTTGCAAAATTTCAGATTTTGCTATTTCCAATTTAGTTCTTTTTGGAACTCAAGGTGCTACATCTAGTGACTTGACCTTAATATTTAAGAAATTTTAAATTCCTTGGTAAAATCCTACTCACAACAAAGGAGGGTTCGAGTCTTAGTTTAGAATTTTTTTTCTGGGTAGTTAAATAAAAATTGATCAAACCTACTTTTAGGTCATTTTTAACTGTTGAGAGTGTTTGAGAAAGTTAAAAATAACTTAAAATAAATTTAAATCCCTACTTTTTTTTTTATTATTTAAAAGTCATTTAAGTTTGATTTTATTTTTTGACTTAAAAGTTACTTTTTTAAAGCCAACCCAAACGGGCTCTTGGGTCGTTTGGTAGTTGGGTAGAGTTATACATGTATTAGTAATGTGCGTATCAGTTATGCATGTATTAGTTATGTGGATATTAATTATACAATTAGTATTAGTTATGTAGGGTTTAGTTAGTTTAAGTATGCATAAATTATTCCTTTGAATGTTGGTTTTTTTATATTAAAAAAATTAATAAAATTATATATTTTTTAAATTAAAACATTTCTTTACAATTATACCATTTCCTTCTTTAACTTTGTATTTAAATTAAAATATTTCTTTAATTATGTAGAAGAAGCGAAAGTGGGAGTGATAAAGGTAATATTATCATTTTAACTTTTTATCTATGTATTAGTTATACACGTATTAATTATTTCACCTTCTACTCAGCATAGATAATACATAAATTTCATCATAATTTATACATGCATTAGTTATGCGAATTCCAAAATTGTCGACCAAATGTTGTATTGATTTTATACATTAATAGTTTTTTTCTTATCCACATACCTAATGTTGTACTAATTATATACGTAATAGCTTTTTTCTTATCCACCTACCAAACGTCGTATTTATTATATTCATGGATAACTTTTTCCTTATCCACCTACCAAACATCGTATTAATTATATATATGGATAACTTTTTTCTTATCCACCTATCAAGTATTATATACATTATACGGACTCTAATATATAAATGCCGTATTAATTATATACTGAACTAGTCTTCCACATTTTCGGTCACGAGGGATCGTGTGCAATTGTTCAGTGAACTTGTATGCTTCATGTATTTTTATTTTTTATTTTTAAAAACATAAATTGATAGAAGAATTTCAAAGGCTAAAGTGTCATAGTGAAGTCAATTTTTTATTTTTTCATTATTACAAGAAAATTGAATTTGGTAAAGACTATACTATAATCTATTATTATTAAATAATAGAAGTACTAGAGTTATATATAATGGGACATAGCTAGTACGGGAGTATTATTTTTTGTTCCTTCTTTGAAGGAATGGGGTGGGATAGGAGGGGTGACCACCGACAAAGGACAAAAGAAAAAGAATATTAATTCACATTATTTTAACGACTTAAGTTATTTATCTTGATCATCTGTTTTTTTTTAAAAAAAAAACACTTTTGATATAATTTAATTTATAGGATAAATTAATTAGTTACTACTATTTTTGTTAAGTTTATAAATTATTATTTTATTATTTAATTTATCTGTAATTACTTTAAAATAATTTGATTATCTTAAAAAATTCACACTACCAATACAACAACAACAATAATTTATCCGGTGAGTGGAATCTAGCCCGATGTCGTAGGTTCAAATCCTACAGAGCGTGATTTTTTTCTTCTTAGATCGAATTAGAATGAAATAGATTCATTCAGTAACTTTCACAACAATCGGAATTTGACCTCCTGTGCCTGTGAATTAAAGAAAGGAGGAGAGTAGAGTGTACTCACATTTTACTGATAGTGCGATAATCGAAACATTATTTATAGCAAACGATGATGGATATAAAAAACAAACTATAATAATACTGACGGAGTCGTTTGGTAGAGTGTATTAGGAAATATAATGCATGCATTAAGTGTGTATTAATAGTACCTTGTTTGGTACACTTTTTCTTGCCATGTATAACTAATGCTTGCATTAGTTACACTCTATTGTGTATTAAGTTGTGTATTACTAATACCAAGTAATTTTAGGTATTAGTAGTACATAGCATTTAATACTTGCATTAGATTAAATAATTACAAAACTACCCTCAAAGTCTTTTTAAAATATTTCCTAACATTTTCTCTTCTTTTCATTTTCTTTCTTGTCATATGTTTTTTTTTTTTTTTTTCAATATCTTTTAATTTGTTGGTGTCTTGATAGACTTTATGGCCTCTTAAGTATCTTTGTTTTTTTTTAAAATATCTAATTTCAACATAATTTAATAAATTTTTTTACTGCTGTGGCGATAAATTTGATAAAAAAATTATTTGTCAACTTTTCACAAAAATATTTTGACTCAAATAGTACAACTATTTAATATTATTTTTGAAAAGAAGAAGAAGAGGAGTTAATGATGTTTTAGCAAAGAACTTTGTTGCAAGGAAGTGTAAAAATAAATAAAGTGTGAAGGATATTTTTGTAAACATATATTTTTAAATAGAAATTATGCAAGATTTATTATTTCTAATACATCAAACCAAACAGTGTATAAGAAATAATGCTTGCATAACTAATGCAAACACTATTAATGCAGACATTACTAATGCACCCTATTTTACATTATTCTTATACACTCTACCAAACGTTTCCTTAGAATAACAACAAACAAGCCAAAACCCTTGAATTAAAAGCAAAACAACCATTCACTACCCACTGACAAGGGGCGGCTCGATAGGATTATAAAGAAGTCAAGTCATGTCTCAGGCTTCCGGGAGTTTATTAATTATTATTTTTTAGCAATAACAGATTATAGTTTTACTAGTAAAACTATTCGCGCGAGAATTTAATATCACGAAATTTATAAAATTTTACTTAAAATTTATCAGTCATTAAAACTAAAACACTATATTATCTTACATATAAGATTATGTAATAACAAACATTAATAATGTAAAGGAAAATGAAAATTATTAGTACATCTTATTATTTATCCTTAATAACATAAGTATAAATTAATGACTGTAAAAATACATATTAGGATCTGTAACATAATCAATGGTGTCAGTGAGTCACTTAGCACAAGCAAAGTACACAAATATTTAATTGTGAAGAAGAAGAGGAGGTTCAGATTTTTGTTGTTTTAAAATAAGAGGAAATCCCTCTATTTATAGACAAAAAAAAGGTAGTATGAACAAATGTTTATTGTGCCTTATTGGAAAGGTTACAACTATTTGGAAAAGTTGCAACCCTTCGGAAAAGTCACAACCTTTCATAAAAGTCACAACTCTTCAAAAAGTCGCAACTCTTCATTAAAGTCGCAACTTTTCATAAAAGTCACAACTTTTCATAAAAGTCGCAACTCTTCATAAAAGCCGCAACTCTTCATTAAAGTCACAACATTTCATAAAAGTCGCAACTTTTCATAAATGTCGCAACTTTTCATATAAGGGGAAGACTAGTTTTGAAAATAAATAAATTAAAAGGGAATTCTGATTTGTGGTGGTGCCACGTAGGCGGGCCTAAGATTCTCTTTTATATATGATATATGATATGATTTTTTTAGTAAAAAAAAGATTATAGGTTTATTTTTTTGAATAATTACTATTTATAGTTAAAATTATTTTTTTCTATAAAATGAAAGAATTATTATAGAAGTTTGGCATATTTGGAGAAAAGATTAAATTGATTTATTATATTATTAATTGAAAAAAATATATTAAAGGAATAAATTATAATTTACTTTTTTAACAATTATGCATCATAAGATTCGTAAGAAAATATATTAATTTATTTTTTAAAGCTTCCATTTGATTTTTGTGTTTGGTCACTAATGCTTGAGCCGCCCTTGTGGGCCTTGCCACTAACCTTCTACTCTAGTAGGCGATCTCCATATCTTTCTAGGTCATGTCCTCAATAAGCTGTCTTTAATCAACTCTCCTCAATACTTCTTCGAGCTATCTCTGCATCTCTTCACCCAACTATATTCATTCTCTCGCACCTTCTTACTAGATCATCCGCATATCTCATCACCAATAATAAGATATATAAATATCAAACTCACACAGATAAAAACAGTTCTAGTCAATATAGTATGGTTTCCGCATGTGACTGATTAAATGATCACATGATACAGGAGGCAAAGGAGAGTGCTCACTCTGCCATTAATGTTAGTTGTTACTCTTTCATTATTTTTTGTATTGTTAGATCTTGATTTCTTTAACTAGTAGAATTAAGAAATTGGAGTGATACTATACTATTCTTATTAATATATTGAAATCATATTCATTACATTCCAAAAAAAAATTCACATCAAGAAATGGGGAATCTTGATATTGTAATTGGGACCACTCATGTGTTACGTATCCCTTGCCGATATATATTGCAATATTAAAACTTTATGCATTGGTAATAGGACCTTAATCCATACTTAAAAAAAAAAAAGAGTCCATACTGATTATGGAAGAAGTAAATAAATTGAACATTGACCTAAAATCATTAATCAAAAGATAGGTTATAGACAAAGGCATAGCCAGAATTAAGAATTTAGAGGTTCTAAATTAAAAGAAATCGTGGTTCAGATTAAAGAGGGTTCGAAGCCACAACTCTAACGTTTCATAGCCACTCCTTTACCATTGTACCGGATTCACAAGTTATATATATATATTTATTTTTTAGTAAAAATACAGGTATACGAAAAACCTACTAGGTTCGTCCGAACCCACGAATTCGCACCTAACTCCGTCTCTGATTATAGATAGTCCATTAATAACATATAGTCAAATGAATATGATTTATTAAATGCTTTTAAAGGTAAAATACGTTAGAGTGATAGTTTTATGATTTTTTTTTTTACATCATATCAAATATGAAGAAGTGAAAAAAATAAAAAGGTTAAAGAAATTTATGGAGTTTGGAAGTGAAAGGGAACATGTTAGTACTCTGAAAAATTGCAGTGGTCACACCATCTTCCCGGTCCAATCGCACATGACTTCAATAATGCACTAATATAATAGTTATAGTAAGTAATACGCTGAATCTGTTCTGCCAAGTGCCACCATTTGTCTATACCCTTCACATTGCATAATCTTTAATTTCTTCATGTAGGTATTCTCATAACCAAAATTATTTTATTGCAATTTCCAAACTTAGGTAATTATTGCATTATCCTACTAACTTCAGTTGTTTATAAATCCCCGCCTAACGCAATTAATCGGAAGACACTTTAATTTTATTTTGTAGCACAAAAATCACTCAATTAATGATAATCATTTGAGAAAGTCATTCAAATTTATTTTATAATAAATTAAAAAAATCACTCGACTGTCATCATTTTTCTTTTAAAATCACTCAACGATTGTCATTTCACCTATAACATGTAGATTCCCCCACCCTCCTCTTGTCTTCCTTTACAAAGGGTGTGCATCGGTCGGTTCGATTCAGTTTTATGTATTATCAATTCGGTTCGGTTTATTGGTTTTCGGTTTTTAAATACGCTAAATCAATAACAAACCAATAAAATATTCTTTATCGATTTTTGATTTATCAGTTTTTGGTCATTAACTGTTCGGTTTTCAGTTTACCCAATAAAAAAATCCTCATAAAATAAATATATGATTGTCTCACTTCTCTAACAATTTGGCATGAGACAAGCAAATCAACTGTAAATGCCTTGATATAGTGAAACAAGAAATATAATGAGAAATTGCATCAATAAGAGTAGATGTAATATGAAGACTACAATTACATGTTACAACAAAAACATAATATGGAAAATTCTGATGTGAAAGTAGAAGTATTGTAACGTGTGAAGTGTAAAAACCATAGTGTAAAGTACTGATATAGTGTCTAGTTATGTTAAATTATTATAATATATACAGTAATATTTATGAAGGGTATAGTAATAAATTACTATCGTCAATATTTTTTTCGATTCGATTTTCGCACTGTAGTACCTTCACTTGCAATTATTTAAGTGCACACTGACTACCAAGTGCTATATCAATCCCTCACTCATCAGCCCCTTACTTCACTCATATACTCTTTCTCTAGTGGGAGGAATAATTCTCAGCTCAAATTTATCTCTCCATAGTCCATATCAAAGCTTTAAACCAGCATTTTGCTGTGTCTAACTTTAGCATTAATCGGAGAACATGGATGTCTACGGACGGTTAACGCCAGAAGTGTTTCGGATTGATGATCTTCTTGATTTCTCAAACGAAGAGATCTTTTCCTCTTCTAAAACCGCCATCGACTTTGATCTCAATCACCATTACCAACCACCTCCTACCGATAATATTGCTGCCGCCGGTTGTTACAACGATGCTCTTCCCAATTCCGTTGACTTCACCGATAAACTCTGTGTTCCGGTAAGTATATATATACACATGAGTAACATCTTCGATATCGGGTTAAGCTATATCACATGAATTAAACACAGGAAGTAAATTAAGTTTTATGAGATATGGTGGGACAGTCAAAAATATTTTCTGATAAATAATTAAACACTTGTTAAAGATTCAATTCGAATGCTATTTTAGTAAAAGTTTGGAGTATTGAGGACCGATAGTAATGTTTAGTGTTAGTTAAAGTAAATTAATATATATAATTGAGATAATTATATTGCATAGAACACTTCTATTCTAAAAGTGAAGATGTTATTTTCCTACTTTGGTGAAAGTGTTTTGTAATGGTGTAAACTAATTAGGAAAAAGTGAAACCTTTTATTTAGATTTCAAATTAAACACATTACTAGTATATAGTAGCTTAAAAATATATTTCACACTACAATTTAATATGTTACTGCACAGTTTTTCTATCCAAATTTATATAATGTAGTTTGATTTGACATGATTTTCTTTTAAAAAAAATACTTTTAATACTCATGATCTAAAATAAGTCATAACTGTTTGTATGACTATAAATTATTTGATTAAAATTAAAACAAATATTTTAAAACTAAATTATATTACATCGAAATGTGTTTTTTTTTAATTGACTAAAAAAAATGAAACATATAAATTGGAAAAAAGAAGTACTTGAATTATCCTATCATATTGTTTTGCTACATAATATTTTAGGTGAACTTAACCTATTGATGTTAGAAAGAACTTATTCATTTAATAATAGTATAATTTATTTATTCTTGTTCTTGTTATTTGTGAAGAGTGATGATGTAGCAGAGTTGGAGTGGCTATCGAACTTCGTGGAAGATTCATCCAATAATTTCCCTTCAAACTCCTTAACACAAACCATGTACCACCTCAATAATACCAATAATATTACTACAATATTGCACAGCAAATCAAGAAGCAAACGTTCACGTAATTCAAACACTAGCTGGACTACTTCCTCACTCCAACAACACAAATCCACAAACCAAAAAAACTACAATCAAGACGAAAATTCAGGTATTTATAACAGAGACAAATTTTCATCAATAACTTCAAATATTACACCGAGAAAATGCACCCATTGTGCATCAGAGAAAACACCACAGTGGCGAACTGGACCATTAGGCCCCAAAACACTGTGTAATGCTTGTGGTGTAAGGTACAAATCGGGCCGGTTGGTACCTGAATATCGTCCCGCGGCAAGCCCGACGTTTGTGTTGACGCAACATTCGAATTCTCACCGGAAAGTAATGGAACTCCGGCGACAGAAAGAGGTTATTGATCATCAACAGCAGCAGCACGGAATGTATGGACATCACTATCCGGTCTGCTGATGTCATCTGTATGCCACGTATTACAAGCTAACGTGGATGCCTTATTATTCTAAAGAGACTTTTATCTCTTTTCAGTATTTTCTTTTGTTGCCTATTTAAAGGTATTTGAGATAGTCACTTTCACGATTGTTCTTTTTTAAAAAAGATTTAGTGTTCCATGTCTTATGTATTAAGAGGTCGTTTGGTAGAGTGTATAAGAATAATGTTAAATATAATGTATTAGTAATGCTTTCATTAGCAATGCATGTATTAGTTATGTTTGCATTAATTATACATAGATTATTTTAATGCATTGTTTGGTTTGATGCATTAAAAATAGTATGTATTGCATTAAAAAATTATTTACAAAGATACCCTTCACTTTTATGGTGGAAAAGATGCAAAAAAGGTTTTGAGGGGCAATTGAGTCTTTCTTTTATCATGTTAATGGATGCATTAAAATCATTGCATTGCTAAAACTTAGAAATCCATGGTATTAGCATGCACACCTTATTACACAATAAAGTGTATAACTAATGCAATGCAAACATTAGTTATACATAGGTTGAAAAAGAGTACCAAACAAGATATTAGTAATACACAATGCTAATACATATATTATTTTTCCTAATACACTCTACCAAACAACCCCTAAAACTTATAGTTAATGCAGTGATGGCATAATAATATTTATGGAATATTCAAATTTTATTGTAAAATCAACCCAAAAAGTTAGTATATATATATATATATATAAAGATCAAAAGATGAAAGTAGGAATAATAAAACAATAAAGAGCGACAAGAGATGGAAGTGTAGGAATTTCTTTTTTTTTCTTTCAACTATTTCCGAAGTTTGAAAGTGTATATAATATGAGTTCTTAATACATCTATTTGTAGGGTTCATAAAGGCATACAAATGGTGACGAAATATCTAAAAAAGAAAAGGGACTTACATATGGTGTTGATTGACCTTGAAAAGGTCTACGACAATGTTTCAATGGAAGTCTTCTAGAGATGTCCGCAAGATGCTAGAAGTGTACCGATGAGTTTTATTAAATAAGTCGACAAAGGACATGTATGATGGAACCAAAATTAGAGTTAGGATAATGGGAGGAGACTCGAAAGACTTTACGATTGATATGACGTTGCACTACATATTAACTCTTAGATCGTTTCTATCTATCTAGGTGATGGATGAATCAACACGGTATATTCAAGATGAGGTGCATCAACGTATGTTATTTGAAGATGACATAATACTTATTGATGAGACATGCATGACAGTTAATGCTAGGTTGAAGGTGTGGATACAAACTCTAGAGTCTAAAGGGTTCAGTGATGTAAATCATGAGGCATGCGATGAAGTGAGGTTTGACACACAAGTTATCTCAAAGAAAGATAGCTTCAAGTATACTGATTCTATAATCCAGAAAAGCGGGGACATCAAATGGTGATATCACACATCATATTGGTATGATATAGATGAAGTGGAAGCTTACCTCTATAGTCTTGTGTGATAAAAAAAATACCATCAAAATTTAAAGGTCAGTTCTGTAGAGTGGTTGTCACGATCCAGGGGTACACCCTAGATGTAACATGGAGTACTTAACCCCGAGGGGGTCTCATACAAGCCACTTAGCATATCATAACATAAGATACTAGAAAAGTCCAGAAATTTTTAAAACATTATCCATACAATCAAAATCTTTATAAAAGCAAGCGAAAGTCTTACTATACTTTGTATCAAACCATCTATAACCATTTGAATAAAACTTTGGGACGCAACCCATACAAAAGTCTAAATCATAAAAGAAAGACATAAAAGGAAATGGTGGCTTCATCCTTGATGCTATGAGGACTCACCAAGTCTTCAACACCTTGCATTTCTAGAAACATATCTTCAAGAATGGAACTCAAATTGCCAGACCCTACATTTGATGAGAATGTAGGCAAGGGTATGTGTTAGTACAAAAGTACTAAATATGATAGCTAACATAACATCATAAGAGCATAACATAAGGGTTAGTCAACATAAGCCATATGCCATAATCACAAGATACTTCATGAAGCATAAACTTTAAGCATACGAGACAATATCATAATCATAAGCAAAGTCTCCAACATAGGCATCCTATAAGCATTATTCAACCCTTAGTCCTTCATATCATAATAGAACTACTTCTCAAGTAACCTCAAAGCATACTTGTGCAATGCATGGATGAGACCCCAAAATCTCACCCACACTAAGTACAACTTTTAAGTCATCATAATCATACTTACCATCTTATTGTCTCATCCTTAGCTTACTTCTCATAGACAAGAGAGTCTTTCACCTTTAGTCAAACATAACATGAAAGGCAACTAAAACAACAATCCATCAAAACATACATCATATAAGAGAAACACTTTTTAGGTAACCTTAAGTCATACTTGTGCAATGCATGAATAAGCCCCCATAATCCTATCCATACTAAGTATCACTTTAGGTCCTCATACTTATACGTCTAAGTTAGGGACTAGTCCCTCTTTTAAGAATTGGAACACTAGGAGGTACTTCTTTAAGTCCATCTTAGTTCCTCTTCTTTATTATCTTGAACACTATGTGATACCTTTGCAAGTATGTCTAAGTTCATTATTAACTTGAACACTATGAGATACTTCATTAAGCATGTCTTAGTTCATTAATGCTTTTGAACACTTGGAGATAACTTTTAAAGTATGTCTTAGTTCATTGGATAAGGAGATTGTAACTAGAAACCCTGACTTTTCTATGTGAAGGCTTCCATCTCATGAGACCTATTTTTTGGGAAAACTCGGACTCTACTATGTGAGAGTTCACTCTTTACTTTGGAAGCCGAGACTCAACTAGGTGTGAGCATCCTCTCTTCGTGGAGACCCAGACTCGACTATATGTGAACTTCCTTCTCATTGTCAATATCCATTAGGGCCAAGCATACACCCTCTTAAACTAATTATTAAGCCTTGCTTAACTCATGACTCATGGAGGGATGTCCTTGACAACCAATCCATGTTTCAAGTGATTCTATCACTTTATGCATTCAATCATTCATAAGGTAGATTAAGTGGCTAAAGTCTTTCCACAACAATGCTAGCGACTAGTCTACAATTCTCATATAGGCTTCACTCTCAAAGCCACTACAACCATAATTCAACATATTAGATTTACTCTCAAAGCCCTAGAATTCTACCTTCATGACTACAAGCCTTACTCTCAAAGCTTTACTTCTTACAATCATCATTCATACCTAGATTTCAAGGCATTCTAATCACATACTTCATTATTAAGCAATTCTAGTCATAAATCATCATAAAGGTTTAACTTCAAGCTTTACTCGTCATGATCCATCACATATACTATAATCTAGTTCAATTCATGTCTACTTGGTTTTTTTATTCATGAACAATTACTATACATGTCATTAATTCTAGAAGATCATCTCTAAATCCTCAATCCCCCTTCACAAGGCATAAACCCACATTACTACAATTTCATCAATTAAAGTAGGGTTAGCCATGGAAAACATGTAATATCATCATAATAACATGATTCACTACTAAATCAATCATAAACAAGTACTATCCACTCAATTGGAATCATACTCAACTTAACCCACAATATTGGAAGGAACCTAGCTAGAATTGGGGATTTCATCTTCAGAATTGGGGGAAATCTAGGAGGTTCCATGGATGGAAGAATCCATGGATGAATAAGATATCATACCTTGATTATGAAGCCCTACAAAGCTTTTAACAATGAAGTCTTGACCTAGCTTGAACCCTCATCCTTCTTCTTCTTCTTCTTTACTTTCGAGAGAGAGAATTTGTTGGAGGGAATTGGGTTCTTTTAGGGGAATTGAAATAATGACTAGGATCAATGTATTTAGGGGTCTAATAGCTTTATATAGGTGGTCTAATTACTAATAAAACACCCCACTTAATATCTACTTAATTCTAGAAAGTTCCCTAACCCCCAACTTAAACCGCCTAAGGACCACACTGTCTCAACCCACGAGATCATGCTGACGGGCAGTGGGTCCACCCACGGTCCATGCTGGTCAATCGTAGGTGAGTTACTGTGGCTTGTTTTGGGGCCTTGACCCATGACCCTCACCCATGGGACGTGGGTCCTTCTACGGGGCGTAGGTCCCCCACTTGTGGGTGCACTAATTTTTTGGCAGATTTTGGGTAGTTTCTAGGGTCCTCTTCAAGGAACTTTGGTTGGTCTTTGGGGAGTCGTACCTTGATGTTTAACCCCTAAACCCTTCATTTTAAGTACAAGAGGTTATATCTACGACTCTAACCCCCTATGTCAAACTATAGAACCCTCACATAAGTCTCTAGTTTAGCCTACTAGTTCCTGAGTGTTACAATATCTCCCCCTTAGGAATATTCGTCCTCGAATGACGCTTTAGGCACTCCTTAGGGTCACAATTGTAGACTAGCAACCCATCATGCATGCAACTCATCTAAATGTACACAACAAATGAGGAAACCTTCAACTCCAAGCTAAACATACTCAATGCAACGCAAGGGAGTAAGAACTATATCTAACAACCCAAAATGCATGAAATTCTATATCTACTCCTATTCAAGGAGGAACTACCATATCCTAGCTAAAACATGCTCAACATACACTCATGGAGCCTATATGCACTTTATTCTCAAAATCATTTATTCAAGGAGAAATCTTTCAACTCTAAACTAAGGCATGCTCATTAGTTCATTTGATGAAGTCTATAGGCAACTCTACTCAATGCACTACAACATGAGGAAAAACAATGCACATAAGCCTTTTTATCAAGACCTAAGCTTTTTCATGAACATGCATATAAGGAAATCATGGCCACACATAAACACACAATAACTTGATATCTAGGCACACCATCTCCCCCTTGGGAGTAAGCCTATAAAAACTCTTCTAACATCATTCATACTAAAGACAACTTCAAAGTCTAACATATCAAGTTACAAAAGGCCAAACAATACCAAAATATAATAAAGAATGAAATACATACCGGTAGCAACATTAAGAGGTCACTGTTCATCATATTTAGCTTGAAGGACATACGACCTATTCTTCTTTTGAACAATCTCATCCGAACCACTAATGACAACTTGCTTATCCTCCCTTCCCTTAGCCTTAAGAAGTGGGCAATCTCTCATTTTGTGCCCACTCTTTCCACAACCATAACAACCCTCCGTGCCATCTAGGCACTTACCATGATGATTCTTTCGACACTTGGTGCAAGTAGGCTTAGGTAATTGAGACCCACTACCTTTCTCTTGGTTAAACCTAGGAGTGTTGGGAGAATCTTGACCGGAATACCTTTGTTTAGACTTAGGTCTACCTTGTCTATTGGACTTAGCATCGGAGAAGTTCCCATCACTGGTCCTAGCCCTCTTTGCCTCCTTATTTTTTTTTTTTTGAGTTTTGACTCTTCAATTTATTGAGCATACACCATAAGCCTTGAGATGTCCATGTCATGGAGGATCATTGCCATACGACATTCTTCTTCAACCAAGTCTGACACCTGTCAAAAACCTACTCATCCTATCTCTCGAATCCGTCACCATAGATGGAGCATACTTGGATAGTTGGGTAAATTTCAAGGCATACTCCTTAACACTCATGCTACCTTGCCTAAGGTTAATAAACTCTTCCACCTTAGCTTCCCTTAACTCTCAGGGAAAGAACCTATCAATGAGCTACTTTGAACCCTTCCCACTCTATTGGGGCCACTTTTATTGACTTACCCTCTTTCCATTGTTCATAACATACTTATGCTACATCCCTCAATTAGTAAGCGGATAACTCCGCTTTCTCTACCGAAGTCAACCCCATGATATCAAGCACTTTATACCCTTCATCTATAAACCCTTGAGGGTCTTTCTCCACTTTGGATCCATAAAACTCAGGAGGGTTCATTCTCAAAAACTCCCTCACTCTTAAAGCCATAGAATTCACATTAGGATTCACTAGAGCTACCCTCTCTCTATTGACTTGGGCCGTCACGGCTTGAGCCAACATTTGGAAAGCTAGCCTAAACTCCGCATGAGTAACATTCTCCCATATAGGGTCAATTAGAGCTTGAGGAGGATCTTGGAGTGGACTTGGAGAAGAACCTCTTGATCCACATTGCCTTCCTCATCTCTCATAACATTTTCCCTTGTATTAGCCATACCCTAAAAACCATAGGTCACAGATTAGGAGAAAGACCTAATAGATCCAAAATTTATGGCACGACTTAGAGAATGAAGAAGTGAAGTTTCCTAAGAATCCAATAGTCTTCTATTCATAAATGTGGCGCGTTTCACCTTCATGAACAAGACTCTACTAGATGTGGTTTGAGACATCCTAGAACCATTCTAAACCCACGATCCAGGGGTACACCCTAGATGTAACATAGTGTACTTGATCCCGAGGGGGTCTCATACAAGCCACTTAACACATCATAACATAAGATACTAGAGAAGTTTGGAAATTTTTAAAACTTTATCCATACAATCGAAATCTTTATAAAAGAAAGCGGAAGTCTTACTACACTTAGTCTCAAACCATCTATAACCATTTGAATAAAACTTTGGGATGCAGCCCATACAAAAGTCTAAATCATAAAAGGAAATTGTGGCTTCATCATCGATGCTATGAAGACTCACCAAGTCTTTAACTCCTTGCACTTCTAGAAACCTATCTTCAAGAATGGAACTCAAATCGCCGGACCCTACATTTGATGAGAATGTAGGCAAGAGTATGCGTTAGTACAAAAGTACTATATATGATAGCTAACATAACATCGTAAGAGCATAACATAAGGGTTAGTCAACATAAGCCATATAGCATAATCACAAGAGATACTTCATGAAGCATAAACTTTAAACATAAGAGACAATATCATAATCATATGCAAAGTCTCCAACATAGGCATCCTATAAGCATTATTCAACCATTAGTCCTCCATATCATAAGATAACTACTTCTCAAGTAACCTTAAAGCATACTTGTGCAATGCGTGGATGAGACCCCATAATCTCACCCACACTAAGTACAACTTTTAAGTCATCATAATCATACTTACCATCTTATTGTCTCATCCTTAGCTTACTTCTCATAGACAAGAGATTCTCTCACCTTTAGTCAAACATAACATGGAAGGCAACTATAGCAATAATCCATCAAAACATACATCATATAAGAGAAACACTTCTTAGGTAACCTTAATTCATACTTGACAATGCATGAATAAGACCCCATAATCCTTCCATACAAAGTATTACTTTAGGTCCTCATATTCATACTTCTAGGTTAGAGACTAGTCCCTCTTTTTAGAATTGTCACACTAGGAGGTACTTCTTTAAGTCCATCTTAGTTCCTCTTCTTTATTATCTTGAACACTATGTGATACCTTTGCAAGTATGTCTAAGTTCATTATTAACTTGAACACTATGAGATATTTCATTAAGCATGTCTTAGTTCATTAATGCTTTTGAACACTAGGAGATACCTTTTAAAGTATGTCTTAGTTCATTTGATAAAGAGATTGTTACTAGAAACCCCGACTTTTCTATGTGAAGGTTTCCATCTCATGAGACCTACTTTTTGGGAAAACCCGGACTCTACTATGTGAGAGTTCACCCTTTACTTTGGAAGCTCAGATTCAACTAGGTGTGAGCATCCTCTCTTCTGGGAGACCCGAACCCGACTATGTGTGAACTTCCTTCTCATTGTCAATATCTATTAGGGCCAAACATACACCCCCTTAAACTAATTATTAAGCCTTGCTTATCTTATGACTCATTGAGGGATGTCCTTGACATCCAATCCATGTTTCAAGTGATTCTATCACTTTATGCATTCAAACATTCATAAGGTAGATTAAGTGGGTAAAGTCCTTCCACAACAATGATAGCTACTATTCTACAATTCTCATATAGGCTTCACTCTCAAATCCACTACAAGACTAATTCAACACATTAGCTTTACTCTCAAAGCCATATAATTCTACCTTCATGAATACAAGCCTTAATCTCATACCTTTACTTCTTATAATCATAATTCATACCTAGATTTTAAGGCATTCTAATCACATACTTCATTATTAAGCAATTCTAGTCATAAATCATCATAAAGGTTCAACTTCAAGCTTTACTAGTCATGATCCATCACATATACTATAATCTAGTTTAATTCATGTCTACTTGCTTTTATTCATGAACAATTACTATACATGTCATCAATTCTAGAAGATCATCTCTAAATCCTCAATTCCCCTTCACAAGGCATAAACCCACATTATTACAGTTTCAACAATTAAACTAGGGTTAGACATTGAAAAAATGTAATATCATCATAATAACATGATTCACTACTAAATCAATCATAAAGAAGTATTATCCACTCAATTGGAATCATATTCAACTTAACCCACAATATTGGAAGGAACCCTAGCTAGAATTGGGGATTTCATCTTCACAATTGGGGGAAATCTAGGGGCCTCCATCGAAGGAAGAATCCATGTAATAATAAGCTATCATACCTTGATTATGAAGCCCCACAAAACTTGCAGAATGGAGTCTTTACCTAGCTTGAACCCTTCTTCTTCTTTACTTTCGAGAGATAGAATTTGTTGGAGGGAATTGGCTTCTTTGGGGGAATTGAAATAATGACTAGAATCAATGTATTTAGGGGTCTAATAGCTTTATATAGGTGGTCTAATTACTAATAAAATGACTTGACTTAATATCTAATTAATTCTAGAAAGTTCCCTAACCCCCAACTTAAACTGCCTAAGGACCACACTATCTCAACCCACGAGACCATGCAAACGGGCCGTGGGTCCACCCACGGTCCCTGTTGGTCAATAGTGGGTGAGTTACTATGTCTTGTTTTGGGGCCTTGACCCACGACCCCTCACCCACAGAGCGAGGGTTCTTTTACGGGGCGTAGGTCCCCCACTCGTGGGTGCAATGATTTTTTGGCAGATTTTGGGTAGTTTGTAGGGTCCTCCTCAAGGACCCTTGGTTGGTCCTTGGGGAGTCGTACCTTGTCGTTTAACCCCTAAACCCTTCATTCTAAGTACATGAGGTCATATTAATGACTCTAACCACCCACGTCAAACTCTAGAACTCTCACATAAGGCTCTAGTTTAGCCTACTAGTTTCGGGTGTTACAATGGTGGTTAGACTAATTTAGATGTATGAGACGATGGGAGTGTTGGCTATTAAACTTTCACGTGCAAAAGAAACATGTTGTGGAAGTGAGGATGCCGAGATGTAAGTGTGGATATACTAAGAGCGATAAATTAAAAATGAGGATACTTGATATAAGTGTCACGAACCGAGCCTACACCCTGGACGTGACCGACACTCGAGACCCATTGCTGGTCCGCAAGCGAATCCTCATCCTGGCTGACTACAAGCGGAAGACTAACTCAAGCATATATAAGCACTAAAACTGAATAAAAATTCATGAAACTTAAATACAAAGCTTTAACTCAAAAGAAAACTGTGAATAATATAATATATTCAACTATCCATAAAATAGGCAACTCAAGTCTTTAATATATTTAACAAAATAAATGAACAAAGTTCTTAAACTCTACTGTTTATCTATGAAGCCTCTAATTGACAAAGATGTAAGTTGGGACAAAACCCAAGACATCCTGATAAAACTAAAAAGTAAATGAAATCCTCCGGAAGCAATGAGTCTCACCATAGCTAACTCGAACTCCATGTGGTATCAACAAAGCTTATGTTGATGACCCTGAATACCTGTGTCTGCATCATGAAAGGATGCATGCCAAATGGCTCAGTACATGAAATGTACGAGCATGTTAGGGGAATTCTAGAGTATAACATAAGCTTGAACTTGATAAAAAGGAAACATACTTACCTCTTTAGAAACTCACTCAACTCAAAGATTAGATACTCAACTCAAGGATTAGATACTCAACTCAAGGATTAGATACTCAACCTCAAAGATATGATACTCGACTTTAGGTACTCAACTCAAGATAAAGCAACAATACACATGCAATATATGGAAAGCTTTTAAAACAATAGAAAACAACTTAGTGTATTGAAGAGTACAATAACAACTCAATTAATATGTAATAAAATATAATATAACTCTGTGGGAGTTTCTCTAACCGACAACCACCACTATGAGCCTAAGTGGTGATACATTGTCTTGCCCATGCTACCAAAACTGTCATATACTTTGCCGTCATATAAGACGCCTTAACTAAGTGGATCCACTAGTCTATGCTAAAAAGCACTTAAGGAATCCTCTAAAAAGTATGATCCTTTACTACCCATGATGGCTGCATGGTTTATGGAGACGTTATTTGAACTCAAACTCGTCCCCATATCGGTGCACAATACTACTCCCAAAATACTCAGCTCATATGTTTAAAATCATAACTTTTTCTTTGATTTGAGATAATTAATCAAAAATCTTTCTCTTAAAAGAGATAGTACTCAAACTGCTCAAAACTCTTATAGAAATCTCAGTTTCCTCTCATCATAAATGTGAAAATATTTACTCTTGGGATTACTTAGTTTCCATATATCATTTTAAAGAAAATGAACTTTACTCTTACTCTTTACACAACTCAAAGCTTACGTCTTAAAACAAAGTTAAAATGTTTGTAAAAGACTTCTTAAAATATGGTTCATGTCGAATTATGGACGTGAACGACTCAATGCAAGGTCTTCACTAACCATATGTAGAACTCAATACTTGGAACTCAATAACTTCAATGATACTACTCATTTCAAGAATGCTCAACTCAGAGGGTTCACGCGGAATTATGAGCATGAACTACTCAACTCAAGGACTTAAAGATACTTCTCATCTCAAGACTATTCGACTTATAGGGTTCATGCGAAATTTTGAGAATGAACAATTCAACTCAAAGACTTCATGGGTAACTTGTAATAGTCCCATGATTAGAAATATAATTTCAAAGGGGATTAGGAACTCAATACTCAAGACTTAGAACTTAAAGATATTACTTCTCTCAAAGGTACTCAACTGATAGAGTTCATGCGGAAGTTATCGGCATGAACGACTCGACTCAAGGGTCAAAATATCAATAAGGAATCCATGTATACAACTCTTCTCATTCTCATACTTACTTACTCAAAACTTAACTCAAATTGACGATGGATCTCAAAGGATTCACAATTGAACTCAAAGACTGTCTTGAACTCTACTCTTAACTCTCTCTTGAATGTGAATTATGAATTCAAGAGTTATGGTTCATGATATGAAAGATCTCATGATGACAAAGTAGACTCATGAATACATTCTCCTCATTCTCATACTCACTTGCTCGAGCCTCGAAACAAGTTACTAGAAGTTGTAGAAGACTCCTAAAAGACTCAAAGGGACTTTCTCAAAAATGTTCGAAAGAACTCTCAAACTTGACTCTCAACTCTACCTTGAATGTGATTTATGAATTCAAGGTTCCGATTTGTGATAGGAAATATCTCGTGATGTTTAGGAGTGGTTTTAGATAGTTAAACATGAAAAATAATCAAGAAATCACTGTCTGGAAGCAAGTCCGCGATGCGGAGATGCATTTTAATATATGGTCGTGAATTAACTTTTGATGCAGCGAGGTCCATGATCTCTCGGCGACGCGAAGAAAATTTTGGTGAAAGGGGAAGGCAGGTCCGCGACGCGGAGTAAGGTGCCAGATTCACCCGACTTTTTCCTTCTTCGTTTTCTAACCCCGATTCGCCTAAATTCAATTATTTTTCTCAATCCCTCTTTAGATTTAGATACCTAGCACATTACACACTTGAACCTACTCATATAAAACTCTATAGTCGACATGATTTCATCAAAAACTCAACAATCTCATCTAAACTCAAGAACTAAAGCCAATTTCAAGAACATAATCCAAGAACATCATACTTTAAACTATCTAGAATGAACTTAACGCTGAAATTAACATGATTGGCGTGTAGGTGAACAAACCCAATACTATGGAAGCTTACATACCTGAAAGAACCATCTTCTTGAAGCAATTTGAAGTAGAATCTTGAAAGATGAACCCTAACCTTAGCGTTTCTTGAATTCCTTGAGCGTTAGAATTTTTGGAGTGGATGACAGGGTTTGATTTATGAAAACTTTATACGTTTAGGGAAATTTAGATGACCTCCTAAGGATTTTTAGGACCAAAATACCCTTTAAGAAATAAATAAAACGAGCTGGGAGTCAGTATAATTTTTCACCAGGCCGTGAGGTCCATATTGGCTTTGTAACGCGGAGCCATCGCGAGCTGCTGCCAGGTTTGGACGTCGTTAGTACATCAGTCATAATATTTTACACAGAGCTCGATATTTAGCAAAATTGGTGGCGTTGGAAAGACGACTCGAATATCTTTCATTAGCTATCATGTAGCTCACCTAACTCATTTTGTACTAGGATTTATGGTCATTTGAAGTTGACCCTAAAGTTTAAGAAAATCTAAGGAATAACTTGAATGCTTTTCTCTTTGGTTTTTCTTCGAACTTAAGGTGCTACATCTAGTGACCTTAACACTTAAGAAAATTTTAATTCCTTGGTAAAATCTCACTCACTACGAAGAACGGTCAAGTCTCAGTTCAAAAAATATCTGGGTGTTACAATATCTCCCCCTTAGGATCATTCGTCCTCGAATGACGACTGGACTGGGTATGGAATAGGGTTACTCTTACTAATGTCTGATTCTAATGGTATGCTCTTACTATATTCACGCTTAACCCAAATCCTTATGTTCGGGTTCTATACCTCTCTATAGGGAATCTCATCCCAAGACTATTACTCTTAAACACCACATTCAAGCTTAGTACTCTAACAACTCCATGGACTCCTACTAACTTACTCCTCCGGAACCAACTAAGGGATCTCATTTAACTATTTCTCATAGTAAAACCAATCCTCTTCTTCCTTCATATTTACAACCTTAGATGGAATTATCACACCATCACTATCACTATAAGAACATCAACCTCCTATTTCGAACATCACTCCTTTACTTAAGGGACCTCAGAAATGATAGCTCTCATACTCTTTAGAACTCATTACTATCTTACTCTCAAATACTTGACTTGATTCTCATCTCGTCTTCTCCCTCTTAGGTCTAAAGCTAACACTTGAAAGCTATGGACCTATTCTATTATCTCTAATTTGTCTACATCCTGTTTTACTCAAACACTTGTGAGAGGCTTATCTCATGACTACGAACTCTCCATAAGCAGATACTAAGACCTCTTTCTAAGGTGTTTCTCTTAACCTCTTCTAATTACATACTACCTCAGTACACCTCTTAATGTACTTGTTACTCTTATGACTTAGCCACACTTCATTGCCCTTATTGAATCACTCATATCTATTACAATTAATCACCTCAATTCCTCACCTACTCTATGTCAAGTCTTCTAGATCAAATCCCATGATTGACAACATCACCCTTATGTTACCATTCTTTCGATCATGACACTCAACATTCAAGCTTAATGTTCATTACTAAACCTGAATATCAATATGATTACTCACCTACTATACTATACCTTATTACTTACTCAATTCTATAACCTTTCGAACATCATGACCCTCTCAAATATATCATAAACCTATCTTAGATCTATTACTTTATGAATACTTTTGCTCTTCTATTCGACACTTACACTTGGTCATTTCCTACACAATAACACTTCATCATAAGCTTTTTTCTAGCTATAACACACTCTACCTCCTGTGATGGAATCTTCACAACTCATCACTTCTTAGTCTACCCATAAGGGAAAACTCCTTATTACTAACTTACTAGGTACATGACTATAGTAACATAGCTCGTCAAAACACCATCTCCTTTTCTTAGATCACTAAACCTCTGCATACTTTTCTCTAACTCTGGGCTCTTTCACTAATACTGCTCATGATCTCATAACTCATGTTATCTTATAGGGTGAAAATATTACCCAAGCTCTAAACATACTTTTTCATTAGGATCTCAGCTGAAACAAGGTTTAGAAGAGAGTACAACTCGCTTTTAGCTCAAACGCACGATTCATATAATTATTGGTGCATTCCTCTGAAACTGAACACTTAACTTACTCTTTGGGCTTCTCTCAAACCCCTCTAAGGTCTATTGACTTCCTCAAAACTCTTGCTAAGAACAACTCATCAACAAAGAACTGACTCTGCTTTTCAACCACCTATAGTATGATGGGTAGTCAAAGGGATAAGAGAACACACGAGTTAGAATAAGTCTCTATGTCATAGCTCTATTGCATGATTAATAGTATGAAAGAAGGGACACTTTTCTTAAATGTATGTAGTCCCTCGTTTATAGAAGTAGGGCCCTCACAACCATAAACAAGATCCTACCAACACGGTTGCATAGACACCCTAGGACACTTGAACTCTGGGCTCTGATACCAAGTTTGTCACGACCAGAGCCTACACCCTGGATGTGGCCGACACTCGAGAACCATTGCTGGTCCCCAAGCAAACCCTCATCCTGGCTAACTACAAGCGAAAGACTAACTCAAGCATACATAAGCATTAAAACTGAATAAAAATTCATGAAACTTAAATACAAAGCTTTAACTCAAAGGAAAACTCTGAATAATATAATATATTCAACTCGCCATAAAATAGGCAACTCAAGTCTTTAAAATATTTAACAAAATAAATGAACAAGCTTCTGAAACTCTACTGTTTATCTATGAAGCCTCTAACTGACAAAGATGGAAGTCGGGAAAAGACCCACGACATCATGACAAAATTGAAAAGTAAATGAAATCCTCTGGAAGCAAGGAGGCTTACCGTAGCTAACTCAAACTCCATGTGGTATCAACGAAGCTCATGTTGATGACCCTGAATACCTTGTCTACATCATGAAAGGATGCAAGCCAAATGGCTCAGTACGTGGAATGTACGAGCATGTAAGGGTAATTGTCGAGCATAACATAAGCTTGAACTTGATAAAATGAAACATACTTACCTCTTTAGAAACTAACTCAACTCAAAGATTAGATACTCAACTCAAGGATTAGATACTTAACTCAAGGAATAGATACTCAACCTAAAAAATATGATACTCAACTTTGGGTACTAAACTCAAGATACTCAACACAATATAAAGCAACAATATCCATGCAATATATGGAAAGGTTTTAAAACAAAAGAAAACAACTCAGTGTATTGAAGAATATAATAACAACTTAATTAATATTGTCACGACCCGAGAGTACCCCCTAGTCGTAACATGGCGTATTCGACCCCGAAGGGGCCTTATACGAGCCACATAGTCATTCATTGCATTCAATAATGAAAATAGTGCGGAATAAAAAAAACTTATTTACATCCACACAATTGAACTTCATTAAAACAACTTTAAAAACACACAGCGGAAGTCTAAGTCTCACATGGCCATCTTAGACACAATCACAAAACATAAGTAGGGACACGACCCTTTACAATCAAAATTACATGAACAAAAGGACTTAAAAGTCTTATCCTCGAATCCATGAGGACATACCAAGTCTTGGAGGAAAGCAATCCAATACTTCAAACTAGCTAGGAGTGATCACTTGCCGGAACCTACACTTATAGAAAATAGAGAAATATGGAATTAGCACAATTAAGTACTAAGTATGATGACCATGCAAAACATGCTTTAAAAGGGACATTTTGGTTAGAAACCATGCATTATGCCACTTTTTGAAGTACCATGAATAGTTGCATAAAAGACATACAATACAAGCATAAACATCAAGTAAGTCATAATATTACTTTTAAACAATTTCAACATGAAAACCTTTACCTTGGACCTTCACCTCAAGAACCCTTATGTTATACCTCGTGCAATGTATGGATGGCGTCCCATACCACTATCCATACTAAGGTACCACATTTAGGTCACTTAAAGTAACTTATCATTCATTTCTTTCACCTTTGCACAATATTCATACATAAGAGGTATATCATTAATTAAGACATGACAAGGGAAAATAACTCATAATATAACCCAAGTATAGCATGCATCTCATATTAAACATTCGAGAGCCAACATTCTTTAATAACCTCATTTAGGGCACATTTGTGTCACATACATTAGGATTTAGAGAAACTCACTATGACCCTCTCCAAGCCTACTCGTGCAATGTATAGGTAGCATCCCATACTACTACCTACACTTTGTAGAGCTTATCAAGAAACCATAATAAAATCTCACATGATGGGAAGTAAGCGTTTAACCGACATAGACCATGAGAGCTTGTCATGGAATCCGGTGTCATAAGTCCCCACACCGTAAAGAGGTGGTCTACTTGCCTAAGGAAGACCGGTATATAGCTTAATGGATCCACTAGCTACCTATGCGGGCACATAGTTTATGGGATAAGGTAGACGATCATTGAAACTCATGCCTAACTATTGGGGGAGTTTCCATCTAACCAAATCCACTCGGTGCTTAGCCAACATTCCCATAGAATAGTTCGTTACCTTGACATTATCACATATGAGAGGTGCCATTGGCCTACCAACTCCAAATTACATTCATTAACATGTGAAAGGGTGCTTTAAGCCTACCGTTTCAAGGTTCATTTAGGAAAACTCATTAACTCCTCTTGAAAGGGTGCCATGGGCCTACCGGTTCAAGTCTCATCATTAACCTTCATGGAAAGGTGCCATAGGCCTACCGATTCCAAGGTTCATTATAAGCTCGTGTGGAAGGGTGCCACTAGCCTACCGATCCGAGGATTCAACAATCAACAATATAATCATTTATACAAAAAAATGACGCATAAGTCTTACCAATTCAAGGTATACTTTATATTGAAGAATCCTTCATATTCTATCATCAACATTCATGAGTGTCAAATTGAGAAATAATCTTTCAATAGCAACACCTTTACGTTCATAACATGATCACATTATCTTCATTGAATTCTCATTCATATAATGTCATGATAACACTCCAATTTCTCATACTATGCCTTTAAGGCCATGGTCACAATACATTTCATAATTAAACACCTCCACCATAAGTGGATCAAACCAAGCAAGAACAATTTTTATCCATAATATGAGATTAAGCCAACTTACCATCCTCCAAAGCCATAATAACCATTACTCAATTCCAAACAATTCTATCACCACAAGGTGATTCACCCATAATTTGCCCATAAGGCCACAATCCTCAATTCATCCATATACCAACAATTCATCATAAATAGATATACAAAACCATATAAATCAACAATACAATCCGATCTAAACACAATTTCATCAACATTAAATCATAGGCATTAAACCCACTTCATAAGCAAATTCGAGGCTTTTAATGAAAACATGGGTTCTTGAAGAAGTTTCATATAAAATCATCTTAAAATCATAAATACAACTTTAATTCACCAATATAATGACTTTGAAAACATTTTACCCATGAACCCATACCTAGAATGGAAAATAGAAGTTTTGTTCTTTGAAGACTTTTGAAACCCTTTTTAATGGACTCCTTGAAGGAAAGATAATCAAGGATCAAGGGTCACCATACCTTTGCTATGATTCCCCAAGAAAATTGATGAAGAAAGCCTTGAATCCAAGCCCTAGCTCCAAGTTCTTCTTCTTCTTAATGGAGGATTGTAGAGAGGGAAATGTTTTAGGGATGGGAATTAAATTAATGGTATCTAGGAAATAATATATGCCCTTTGGAAAAAAATTCGTCCAACACTTAGAAAAAAAATGGGGCGGGTGAACAGTAAAATTAGCTACTGGAAATTGCCTTTTTCTGCCGGACAGATTTTATGAAAATGGGCATAACTTCTTCGTCCAAACTCCGAATGAGATGAAACGAAGTGCGTTAGGTAGCTAACTCAAAGGGCTTTCCATGGATATATTATTGGCCACCCAAATAATTTGTGTGCTAGGAGATATGACCCTCCAAAGTAGACCCTCGAAAAAGGCTTCACTTTGAAATTTCGGATTTTGATACGGTTGCTCTAAAATTTGGGTTAGACCCATTTCCCACTCAATTTGACCCCCTAAACAAGAATATGAAGTCGGATTTTCGAAAAACGAAACGGATCTTTTTATATACAGCTAAACAAGTTTCCGGTAACTTCCGAAGTACATTTTTAAGAACTTTTTGGGTCAAATTCAAATATAATCATTTCATTAAGTTCTCGACTCCAAACTCACATGTGAGGCTCTAGTTTCACTCTATCATTTTCCGGGTCGTTACAAATATGTAATAAAATATAATATAACTCTGTGGGATTTTCTCTAACCGACAACCACCACTATGAGCCTAAGTAATGATACAACGTCTTGCCACACTGCGAGAACTGTCCTATACTTTGCCGTCACAAAGGACGCCTTAACTAAGTGGATCCACTAGTCTATGCTAAAAAGCACTTAAGGAAGCATCTAAAAAGTATGATCCTTTACTACCCATGATGACTACATGGTTTATGGAGATGTGAGTTATTTGAACTCAAACTCGTCCCCATATCGATGCCCAATACTACTCCCAAAATACTCAACTCATATGTTTAAAAACATAACTTTTTCTTTGATTTGAGATAATTACTCAAAAATCTTTCTCATAAAAGAGATGGTACTCAAACTGCTCAAAACTCCTTTGGAAATCTCAGTTTCCTCTCATCTTAAATGTGAAAATATTTACTCTTGGGAATACTTAGTTCCCATATATCATTTTAAAGAAAATGAACTTTACTCTTACTCTTTACTCAGCTCAAAGCTTAAGTCTTAAAACAAAGTTAAAACATTTGTAAAAGACTTCTTAAAATATGGTTCATGTCGAATTATGGACGTGAACAACTCAATGCAAGGTTTTCAATAACCATATGTAGAACTCAATACTTGGAACTCAATAACTTCAATGATACTACTCATTTCAAGAATGCTCAACTCAGAGGGTTCACGCGGAATTATGAGCATGAACTACTCAACTCAAGGACTTAAAGATACTTCTCATCTCAAGACTATTCGACTTATAGGGTTCATGCGAAATTTTGAGAATGAACAATTCAACTCAAAGACTTCATGGGTAACTTGTAATAGTCCCATGATTAGAAATATAATTTCAAAGGGGATTAGGAACTCAATACTCAAGACTTAGAACTTAAAGATATTACTTCTCTCAAAGGTACTCAACTGATAGAGTTCATGCGGAAGTTATCGGCATGAACGACTCGACTCAAGGGTCAAAATATCAATAAGGAATCCATGTATACAACTCTTCTCATTCTCATACTTACTTACTCAAAACTTAACTCAAATTGACGATGGATCTCAAAGGATTCACAATTGAACTCAAAGACTGTCTTGAACTCTACTCTTAACTCTCTCTTGAATGTGAATTATGAATTCAAGAGTTATGGTTCATGATATGAAAGATCTCATGATGACAAAGTAGACTCATGAATACATTCTCCTCATTCTCATACTCACTTGCTCGAGCCTCGAAACAAGTTACTAGAAGTTGTAGAAGACTCCTAAAAGACTCAAAGGGACTTTCTCAAAAATGTTCGAAAGAACTCTCAAACTTGACTCTCAACTCTACCTTGAATGTGATTTATGAATTCAAGGTTCCGATTTGTGATAGGAAATATCTCGTGATGTTTAGGAGTGGTTTTAGATAGTTAAACATGAAAAATAATCAAGAAATCACTGTCTGGAAGCAAGTCCGCGATGCGGAGATGCATTTTAATATATGGTCGTGAATTAACTTTTGATGCAGCGAGGTCCATGATCTCTCGGCGACGCGAAGAAAATTTTGGTGAAAGGGGAAGGCAGGTCCGCGACGCTGAGTAAGGTGCCAGATTCACCCGACTTTTTCCTTCTTCGTTTTCTAACCCCGATTCGCCTAAATTCAATTATTTTTCTCAATCCCTCTTTAGATTTAGATACCTAGCACATTACACACTTGAACCTACTCATATAAAACTCTATAGTCGACATGATTTCATCAAGAACTCAACAATCTCATCTAAACTCAAGAACTAAAGCCAATTTCAAGAACATAATCCAAGAACATCATACTTTCAGCTTTCTAGAAGGAACTTAACGTTGGAATTAACATGATTGGCGTGTGGGTGAACAAACCCAATACTATGGAAGCTTACATACCTGAAAGAACTATCTTCTTGAAGCAATTTGAAGGAAAATCTTGATAGATGAACCCTAGCCTTAGCGTTTCTTGAATTCCTTGAGCGTTAGAATTTTTGGAGTGGATGAGAGGGTTTGATTTATGAAAACTGATTTTCTACACGTTTAGGGCAATTTAGATGACCTCCTAAGGGTTTTTAGGACCAAAATACCCTTTAAGAAATAAATAAAATGAGCTGGGAGTCGGAATAATTTTTCACCAGGCAGTGAGGTCCATATTGGCTTTGTAACGCGGAGCCATCGCGGAGCTGCTGCCAGGTTTGGACGTTGTTAGTAAATCAGTCATAACTTTTTACTCAGAGCTCGAAATTTAGCAAAATTGGTGGCGTTGGAAAGAGGACTCAAAGATCTTTCATTAGTTATCTTGTAGCTCACGTAACTCATCTTGTATTAGGATTTATGGTCATTTGAAGTTGACCCTAAACTTTGAGAAAATCTTTGGAATAACTTGAATGCTTTTCTGTTTGGTTCTTCTTGGAACTTAAGGTGCTACATCTAGTGATCTTAACACTTAAGAAATTTTTAATTCATTGGTAAAATCTTAAAAAAATTTCTGGGGTGTTACAATAAGATAGGAGTGACCTCCGTGGTGAATTAAATGAGCGAAGTGAGATTGAGATGGTTTGACATGTGAAGAGGAGTTGCGCAAATGTCCTAATGAGGAGGTGCAAGGTGTTGGATATAGTTGGTAGGAAGAGTGGTAAAGATAGGTCGAAAAATAATTAAACTTGTATGTTTCATGTAAGCAAAATTCAATTTAAAAATTCGATAACAAACTTAGAAACACTATCATATCAAATCTTATACTCTAAAATGTTTTCAAAAATTAATCATGTAGTTGGTGTAACATTCTACTTTAAGAAATAGCCAAAAACTATGGGTCCTTGTGAAGGAGTCAAATATACATATCACTAAGTTCATACTTGAGGGAGATGAATAATTATATGGTAGTTCTACCTTTTCACTAGCGAAGTATATAACAATTATCAATAGATACAAGGTGTATTAGGTCAAACAAACACATTATTAGCTACATAATTTATCAAGGTCTACTCCGTTTATACTTTTATTTATAAACACTAAGTATTCATATGAAAGCATTTTCAAAATCGTACAACCATTTCAATTCTTGTCAAAACATGTACCTCCATTTTAGTAAGTAGTAACGATAATCATATCATTTTTCACGTAAAAATGCTTTTGGACTAGAAAAACTGCGCGCTAAAAAAACTCTCTGGCCCTCGGTGAACGTTAGTCACGTATGCCGGAGTGGACTGCCTTGACTAGAGCTCGAGGAAGAGGATGTGGAAGAGGAAGGACTAAAAAGGTACCTATTGCTACATTTGGAAGCTCGGTGGGAGCACAAGTTCAGCTTGGCGACCCTGGAAATGGTGACAAAACCCCAGATCAGATTCTGGATCCAAAGGAATCTTTGATTATGAAAACCTCTTCTAGAGAGAGTGAGATTGCAAAGAGGTTGAATCTAAGTAATACCCCACATACGTCATTCCTAGTGTGACGCCAAGCACCATATCTGAGATCTCAGCCAATGGAATAGTACAAATAGCTATAATGACGCCAAGTGAAACAGTATCACCAGCGAAAGAAGATATTGAGCCTGTAGAGGAGACAATAATGGATGATGAATTGAACGAGCTGCTGCAAATGGCCTTACACTAGTGACTAGACTATATACCTCCTCAAATGCTGAATGGAAAACTCGTTGTCCACTTGGATAAAGATGAGGTTAATCAGGAAATTAAGAAATGGAACAATGCCTTAATTGCTTACTTCATAGGAGATGTACTTGGATATGATACTCTTACTAGATACAATAGTCAATTCTGGTCAAGTGTAACAAAACCTGAGCTCTTCTATCATGAAGAAGGGTATTATGTGATTTAATTTCATTCAACTGAGGATATGAATGAAATTCTCTACTCATGTCCATATACCATCAACAACAGACCAATAATTTTTAAACCCTGGACAGTGAACTTTGATTTTAGCAACGAATTTCCCACAACAATCCCTCTCTGGGTGAAATTTCCAAAACTTCGTATGTCTTGTTGGGACAAAGGATCTTTGAGTAGAATAGCTAGTGTTATTGGGGTTCCAAATTATGCTGATAAAGGCACAGCTAAACAAACAAGGATCTCTTTTGCGTGAATGTTGATTGAAGTGAACATTACACAACACTTACCTGATAAGATTGTTGTTATGGATCCTCCTGGCACTATGTTCGAACAAGATGTTATCTATGATTAGAAACCTAAGTTTTGCTCTAAATGTTTTGTGGTTGGGCATACATGCCTACTACAATCACCACAACAACAAGTCCCACAACCTAGGAAAAGGCAAACACCTAGCAAAGTTGTTAAAGAATGGAAGCCTACTAGTATGATTAGAGAGCCTGCACCAGACGTACCTGAATCTTCAATACAATGCCAACTAAGAGCCACTTCCCCTCAGGGTGCAAAGGGGAAAATGCCTCAGTTTGAGATCACTCCACAAGGACAAATGCTTGCACCTATCCAATGCCCCAAGAAAAGACTCAAAGGGGGGAAACTCGATCTAGTCCAAAGTTTAATTTAACAAACTTCCCCTTGTTAGGTTCGTGGCCAAGAAAGAACGAAAGTGGTGAAACTCAAAAAAAGGACTAGTGGACAATCACAGCTTCCTGAAAAAGGAGATCAAGAAAACACTATCTAAATGAATTGACTTGTATGGAATGTGAGAAGAGTTAATATGTGGCATAAAGAGAAGGAGTTGAAACCTAACCTGAGAAATAAACACATCAAGCTTGCTATTTTGGTGGAAACTAAGGTCAAAGCCCACAAAGCTCTCAAGGTTCTTGCTAACATAGTCCCTAGATGAATCTCTAAATAATTATCAATAGGCTGTTAATGGTCGAGTATGGGATCCAAACTATTACTAGAGACTCATACTAGATCTACTGCCCAATCGATTCACTGCTTAATCACCAGTGTTATCAGAACTCTCTCTTGTCTAGTTACCATTGTTTATGATTTTAACTCTGTTGAAAGTAGAAAGGGGATGTGGATAGAATTAGCACACATTGAATAAGGAGTTGATAGACCTTGGCTAATTGCGGGTGACTTTAATGTTGTGTTATATCCCAGAGACAGATTATATGGTGCCCTAGTCTCTTTAGATGAAACTTTAGACTTCTCCAATTGCCTTCATGATCTACAACTTAATGAATTACCATGGAAAGGAGACTATTATACCTTGTCAAATAAACAATTGTGTTCTAATTTGCAGCAGGATAGATAGAGTATCTGGCAACCTGGATTGGATGATGACATGAGGCCATGTGACTACTAACTATGAACTGCCTTACATCTCTGATCACTCTCCTATGTTGATCACAATTGAGGATGTCCAATGGATAGTCAAAGCATCCTTTAGATTCTTTAATATCTAGACAGAACATAACACTTTCATGGATAAAATTGCAGCAGTGTGACATAACAATTCGTACTAGGAAAAATGACTAATATTTGGACAAAGATGAGAGCATTAAGACCAGTGTTGAAAGCTCTGAATAATGAGGAGTTCAAAAACACAACCACCAGGATAAATGTTGCTAGACATGAGCTATTTCAAACACAAGAACAAATCATTCAACAATGCACTGATGAGTTACTCTGCAAAAAGAAACAAAAATTGGTGGATATTGAAAAATGAACTTTTATGGAAGAAAATGCTCTACGACAAAAGCCCAGAGCTAAATGGATAAAACTTGGAGATTGCAATAACAAGTACCTCACATATGATCAAGGATAGAACTAATAAAAACTCATACTGGAACTCACAACACTCAGTGGTGCAAGACTTACTACACAAGAGGCTATTAAGGAGGACGTGATGCAGTTCTATAAGGCCCTCATGGGATCAAGTATCAGTTCTCTGCCTGCTGGGGACAAAAAAATACTATGAAAAGGAGACCCACACCTTTGAACAAAGATTCAAAATACCTCTTTGTATTATATCGTTGTTCTCAACATTAGAAATGTAAAGTTACAACGAATTGGACAATCATACTCTTAAGTTTTTGGTAAAGGAAATATGTAGGAATCGTGCAAATTCTTCAAACCTTTCAATTTTGCCTAATGACCCTATCCAATATAAGACATTGTCACACACATTTTTAATATTAGTTTCTATCACTTTTAACCTTTCTTGCACAATTAGATTCAAGATGTGTGCAACACAATGCACATGAAACCCCTGGCCCATCAACAACAAATATCTTTTAACAAGGTTTTCATCATAGCATTGTTAGTTATACAATTATCAACTGTAATCATTGATATTCTTCTTTCAAGATTTCACTTTAACAAAGAATTGAGCAACGCACCACACAAAGTATCCTTATCACAAAGAGAAGGAGCATAAAAAAAATCTCAAAATATGACTTTGAAGCTTTCATGAGTCGTCAATAAAATGTGTTGTAATGGCCATGAATCCTTTTTTTTGTTGTTGTCTGAAGTCCATATATCAGTTGTTTTTACAATTCTACTCATGAGTGTTTTCAATAACTTGGACATTTTAAATTTTAGATTGTCAAAAATCTTCAAAATATCATTTTTAATTGTGTTTGTTGACACTATTTTGAATAAAGGTTGGAGACTAGGAACAAACTTCCTAAAGCCCACATGATCAACAATAGACAGTGGGTATTCACGCAAAATGATGGCATGAACAAATTTTATAAGTGAAACATCTTGATCAAAGTATTGTTGTTGACTAGCATCATTGCCCCTAAATCACCCTCAATTTTTAAGTTACTTTGCTTTTTATGACATCTACGAATATGATCTACATAGATGTCCAACAAATTTTAGCTAATTTGATATGAGCACGACAATACTTACAAACACTAACGTGGACACCGTTAATCTTCACTGGTTTAAAATATTTCCAAGCTTTGGAAGTAAATCTTCCTTTCTCAATTTCAATAACTTCATCAGTAGCTTCATTTGTTTGTGAAGGCATTTGACACTCATTTTCAGCAAGGACAATATTAGAAGATAAACACGTTGGATTTTGTTCGCCTTGAAACTCCATAATTCTCTATAAAAAATTCAACAAAAAAACATTACAGAAAAAACAAATAACACTTTTCACATAAAAACAACTACCTTGAGTTGATTTTTAAGAAATGTATTTAGTTGAGGGGCAACAAAACAATAATCAAGCCACTATAGTCAATCTGTTGAAAGAAGTCAAGCAGAGGTTTAACATACTCTTCATCAAAATAAAAAATGTACAAGCCAGAATCTTGATCCAAACAGTTGGAAGAAAAAGAAGTGGAGACTTTGATTAAGTTGATGGGCGATGGCAAAATTAAGTTCATTCTGTTTCTTGATATTTTTTTTGCACAAAAAATGTGACCAACAAGTATAATGATGATTTTTGTAGTTGGTCAGTGAGCTAAAACATTATTTTAAGACAATTTTCTGTTGGGTTTTAAAATGTGTGAATGGAAAATGAAGAGTTGTGACTTTTATGAAGAGTTGCGATTTTTATGAAGAGTTGTGACTTTTATGAAAAGTTGTGACTTTTATGAAAGGTTGTGACCTTTCCGAAAGATTGTGACTTTTCCAAAGGTTTGTGACTTTTCCGGTAAGGCACAATAAAACTTTTTCACACTACCCTTTGTTTTCTATAAATTGAGGGATTTTCTCTCATTTTAGTTAAAACAATTTTTTTTCTGGACTTCTTCTACTACTAATAAATCTAGCTAAGTGTACTTTACTGCCGTTGAGTGGTTCGCTAACGCCGTGGTTTTAGGTACCGATACACCGGTGAGTAAGATCGAGTACTTGAGGGGAATAATTTTCTTAAGGGGACACTGTGCATTCAGTGGGCTCGATTTTCTTTCTTTGAGAAAAATATTTTTATATTGTTTCTAATATGTTTCTGATTATATTTTCTCTACTAGTTTTAATTTTCTAGTTTGAAAATACACTTTAAACTTTGTTATTTCTTACCAAGTTCTTCAAAGTTCTGTTCTAAGTATCTTAGGAATACAAGATGAACGACAATCTTAAGGAAATTATTATACTGTTGGTATTTCTTGTATTCTACTGATTGAGAGAAACAAATCATGGAAGTAGAAAATTAATGCATTACTTCTCCAGAATTCGGTGCTTTGTTTAACAAGGTCGAAGTGAGAATGTACTAGAAGAATTGATGGTATTTCCATTAAAGATTACACCAGGTAACCTTCTTATTATTTATCTAAGGAGGAAAATAGTTTCTAAAAATTAACAGTTCTGATATTTATCATGTATGTCTTTGGAAAAAGATCTGCAAACCATATGATTTTTGAATGAATTTTTCTTGGCAAAAAGTGTTGCTTTTAAAATTCTTTAGTTTGCAGAATGAGAGATGCACATTTTTGTTTGATAAAATAGTATGTCAAAATGTTATAGTTGGAAGACTATTTAAAAAGAAAAACATATCTATGTGATAATCTAAGAATATGTTTAATTATGTTTGGAGACTAAAAAAGAAAAAAAAAACTTTTGTAGTTTTGTACTCCATGTGAAATTTGATTGTGTCTGATTTTTGTAGACTAAAAACTTTTGTAGTTTTCTACTCTGGATAAATTAAACTGTGCTATTGGTTTAAAGAATATGAAAACTTCACATAATAAGTCAATGTTGTACTTTTGACTTTCTATAAACTTCACTGTTATATAGAAACAAATTGTACAAAAAAATTTGTCTTTATTGTTAGTATTCTAAATACTAAGTGGTATGTCTATTTGTGATAGAGGAAAAATATCAGTGACTTAGAGTTTCTGATTTTGTGCCTATATGGAATGAACTTTTACATTGTGTAAAGATTGTCAAATAGAATTGAAGGACTATAATTCTTTTGTAGAATAATATTTTCAAAAGAGGTTTCATATTGCCAATGACACTTTGATAGCATGAGAAAAAAAAATGTGGAAAAACTATTTTCAAATACTGAAAAATATTTTTGAGATCATATTCAAAATGTGGGGGGTTATATGCTTATGACAAAGATAAAATTAGACTTAGTGTCTAATTTAAATTTGGAGCACAAGATATGAAATTCGATGATACTTTTGTATTATGTTAGACCCACAAAATTTTTGGAGTATATTTGATATTGTGGTCGTTGAGTTTCACTTTTACTAGTATATGGTCTGACTAGTATGAAACTACCAAATTATATGTATACTTGTTCAAAATGATTGAGTTCTTTTATGAAAAAGTGTCACTTAAAATGTTGTGACTTTTCATGATAAGATATGTCTATTAAATATAACTATTTGTATAGATATGAATATTGGTGAATAGTCATTTGGCATGTTTTGTAAAAGAAGCATTTACTATATTGCCTTTATTGGACCCGATGAAACTTTGTTCATGGGTAATTCTATAACAATCAAATTGAAAGTTATGGAAAGGTCCTTCCGAAAAGGACATTTGACAAGGTGATGACTCTAAACAATGTTTGTATCACACAAAATTATAAGAAATAGGAACAAAATATTTGTGAGAAAAAGCTACCTCGCGGAGAGCTTTTCAAACTCAATATTTTTATTTGTTCTTACTTGCTTGAGTCAAATTGTTTGTGACATGAACACTTGGGGCATGTCAATTACAAAACCTTGTAAGGAAAACTGATCAACTTGGAAGTTTTGTCTAACTTTGAGTGCAATAAATAAAAATGTCAAGTTTGTGTGGAATCTAAGTTTGCTGAGCATTCTTATAAATCTGTTGAAAGGAATTCTAATCCCTTAGAGTTGATTTACACTGATATTTGTGATATGAAGACAACACCATCTCGTGGTGGGAAAAAGTATCTCATAACTTTCATTGATAATTGCATTAGAAACGACTATGTCTATTTGCTAAATGGTAAGGATGAAGCAATAGAAATGTCTAGACAGTATAATATTGAAGTTGAAAATCAGTTGGAAAAAAGATAAGAAGTGATAGGGATGGAGAATATAAATCTCCTTTTGCAAAAATATGTTTGGAAAATGGATTTATCCATCAAACTACTATCCTATTACTTAAATCTAATGGAATTGCAGAATGAAAAAAAAATGAACTTTGAAGAAAATGATGGTTGTATTACTTATAAGTTCAGGTTTACCACAAGACTTGTGTGGAGGAACTATCATTACTGCAAAAGGGAACAACAAAAAGTTTTGTTTTTCAGAAAGAAAGGAATTTTGTTTGTTCAAGACACAATCTATTCCGTATGAGAAATGGAAATGAAGGAAATCCAACTTGAAATATTTCAAAGTGTGGGGGTGTCTAGGCAAAGTCCAAGTTCCTATTCCTAAAAGGATTAAAATAGGACCTATGATTGTGGACTGTAAAATTAGACTTGAGCAGTCTAGTGAAGGGTCTAAAAGACCTCGGAAATAAAAAAAGAGAATGTACTTAATAAAGAGGTCCAGAGGCGTAGTAAATGTCAAAGGACATCTACTTCCTTTGAATATGATTTTGTAACATTTCTTGTGTCTTCTGTAGACTCATCTTTCTAGAAAGATGGTGTCAATAGTGAGATTGATGCAATCTTGATCAACCATATTGGAAGTTAATTGATATTCTTCCAGAAAATAAACCTTTCGGTTCACAGTGAATCTTCAGAAGGAAAATGAAAGTCGATGGAACTATTGACAAATATAAAGCAAGACTTTTTGTCAAAGGCTTTAGACAAAAGCAAGGTCTTGATCTTGTTGATATATACTCGTCAGTAACTAAAATTACATCCATTCGGATGTTAATATTATTTGTTGGGTTATATGACCTCTAAATTCATCAAATGAATGTGAAAAAGACTTTCTTAAATGGAGAATCGGAGGAAGGAATTTACATGGAACAACCCA
Source organism: Solanum verrucosum (assembly GCF_900185275.1). Taxonomy (NCBI): domain Eukaryota; kingdom Viridiplantae; phylum Streptophyta; class Magnoliopsida; order Solanales; family Solanaceae; genus Solanum; species Solanum verrucosum. The sequence continues at coordinate 2,387,145 of NW_026020104.1, read as the reverse complement.
AGGTTTTTGTGATTCCTGATAAAGAAAAGAAAGTGTGCGAACTTGTTAAGTCACTTTACGGACTAAAACAAGTACCCAAACAATGACAAAAGAAATTTGACCAAACCATGTTGGCAAATGGATTTAAGAATGATGGAAGTGATAAATGTGTTTACATTAAAATCACACGGTCATTGTTTGTTTGTATATTAATGGCATGTTGATCATCAATATAGACACTAATGACATAAATGCTACTAAACGTACGTTAGAAAGCAAGTTTGATATGAAAGATCTTGGATCTACTGATGCGATCTTAGGTATAAGAATCATTAGAACTCCATAATGTTTAGCATTGTCACGGTCTCATTGCATCGAAAAGGTACTTGACTAGTTCAAATATTTGGATTTCAATATCGTCAAGACTCCAATAAATGTAAGCTTTGCATTTCAAATGAGTGAAGGCGAAAGTGACTCACAATTGGATTGTGCTAGAGTATTGGGAAGTATGATGTATATCAAGAAGTGTACGCGATCAGATATAGTATGTGCTATTAGTAAACTGAGTTGGTTCACGAGTAATCCCAATCAAACTCATTGGATGACAATGAAATTTTTTTGGGGTATTTAAAACATACTCAAAACTATGTCTTGCATTATAACAGTATCCAACAGTATTGAAAGGATATAGTGATGCAAATTGGATCACCGGAATCAAATGAAATAAAATCCACGAATGAATATGTATTTACTCTTGGTGGAAGAGCAGTCTCTTGGAAATCTTCCAAAAAGACATGTATCGCTAGCTCTACAATGATCTCTGAGCTAGGTGCTAAGTTGAAAGTCTCTGGAATTTCTTGATAGATATTATTTTTTAGTCCAAACCTTTGGCATCATTATGCATACACTTTGATAATCAAGATGCAATAGGTAGGGCATGGAGCATGACGTATAACAGAAAGTCTCATCATATAAGAGATAGACTTAATATCGTTAGAAAACAACTACTCTCTAGTGGAATTATCACAATTGACTGTGTAAAGTCAAAGGATAATGTGTCGGATCCACTTACAAAAAGGCATAAATAGAGAGAAAGTTGAAAGATCATCTAAGGGAATGGGTTTACGGTTTAGGACAAGTCATCATGGCGATAAATCTATCTAGCAGGCTAGAGATCCCAAGAGCTAGATTCAAGGAGAAAAACAAGGTTGTGACTGACGGTTCGACATTGTCAATCAACTCAATTCATTCTCATGATGAAGATAATGTTTAGGAACGAGGTTAAAACATTAAGGCTTGTTAATGAGTTAATAAAAGCTTAAATTTTTTAATGATTTGCTAAGTTTGACAGACTTGACCAAATAGTGTATCTACGCGATGACACAGTTAGTAATCACCGATGTGAGTGTGAAGTGTAAGCCGTTTCAACGAGAATTATTGTCAAAAGTCTATTTTCTATACACTCATGAAACATGAAGGTGTTCATGGCTGCAACAAACACAACCGTAAGAACCATAAACGATAAAGGGTTAATTGTGTGACATATGGTTGTCTAGTTATACACCAAAACTCAACGATTCAAATATACTGATTGACCGAGTATATTCGACATATGTTCACTATGGAAAGTCCAAGGGGGAATCTACTTATGCAATTAATTATTGCTTGTAAAGTACACATACTTGTCCGTTTCTTTGTCTTGGAGTCATTCCCCATTTATGCGGGGGATTGTTGGGTTTTAAAAGGTGTGAATGAAAAATGAAGAGTTGCGACTTTTATGAAGAGTTGCGACTTTTATGAAGAGTTGTGACTTTTATGAAAAGTTGCGACTTTTATGAAGAGTTGTGATTTTTATGAAAAGTTGTGACTTTTATGAAAAGTTGTGACTTTTATGAAAGGTTGTGATCTTTCTGAAAGATTGTGACTTTTCCAAAGGTTTGTGACCTTTCCGGTAAGGCACAATAAGAACCTTTTCACACTACCCTTTGTTTTCTATAAATTGAGGCATTTTCTCTCATTTTAGTTAAAACGGTTTTTTTCTTGACTTCCTCTACTACTACTAAATCTAGTATTCTAAGTGTACTTTACTGTCGTTGAGTGGTTCGCTGACACCGTGGTTTTAAGTACCAATACACTAGTGAGTAAAATCGTTCTATCCTGGGAGGATATATTCCATTAACCTCAAGTACTTGAGGAGAATAATTTCCTTAAGGGGACCCTGTGCATTCAGTGGGCTAGATTTTCTTTCTTTGAGAAAAATATTTTTATATTGTTTCTAATCTGTTTCTGATTCTATTTTCTCTACTAGTTTTAATTTTCTAGTTTGAAAATACTCATTAAACTTTGTTGTTTCTTACCAAGTTTTTCAAAGTTTTGTTCCAAGTATCTTAGGAATACAAGATGAACAACATTTTTAACTTCCTGAACACTGGTGGACTACGTATATCTTTAATTACTAGATTTACAAGAAGTAAAAAAGATTCATTAATACTTCTACATGACCATCTCCTCTAATGTCTGCTTACTTTGTGTTTCTATTTTTCCCTTTTCCAACTCAAAGAATAGGAATTGAACTACTATTTTATTTTTTTTAACTAAAAGGCCAAAGGGCCAAATTTTATTAATAAAAATAAAAGCAATATACAATATGACTGTTTGAGAGCAAATTAATCACCATTTTGTTGATTTAGCAGAAGCCCATAACAAGAATTAGCCATTAAGAGCCATACAAGGTATACTTGACTCATATTGTCAACAATTTGATTAACTATCCATTATTAATTGCAATTTGATTTTGTAAAAGAAGAAAAAACTCAAATCCGAAAAAGAAAATATGTAGTTAGAGTATTATCAAATCTGAATTCTGAAGGCTAAAAAGATGATAATGTGAGAGAGTGAAGAAAACTTATGCGTATTGTTGTGACGAGAGAGACCCGATCTTCTGTTGTGACTTGTGAGGCCATCAACGTCGGCTTGTCGCCGCTCGCCCGTGTATTGTTCTAACTAGGGGTGTAAAAAATGAACCCAACCATAGGTAACCCGCCCAGAATTTTAAGGGTTGGGCTCAAGATAATTTGAATTGAGTTCAATCTCAACCCATTCATGCCTAACCATTTTAAGAGAATCCTCAATTGAGCCCAATTCAATCTCCAATTCAACCCGTTTTAAAACATTTTACTAAGATATGTTTCTAAATGTATGAATTATTATCTATTTAACATCTTTTAGGATTTATCTATCCATTTGTTACTTTTTTTAAAAAAATCTTGAGTTGAAATTCGCATTGTGATTATATAAGTTAAATATCACTATGTTAAAATTATTGAGATTAATCGGGTCAAATTGGGCGGGTCAAGACCCAACCCATTTTTTAGCCCATTTGAACCCAACCCATTTGAGCCCAAACTAAACTTGGGCGGGTCAAGACACAACCCAATTTCTATTTCAACCCATTTTAATATCTCTAATTTCAACCCAACCCGCTCATTTGGCACCCATAGTTCTAACTTCTGTATGTTTTACCTTTAGTTTGAGTACAAAAGAAAAAATCCAGCTCGCATGCGCGCCATGACCTACATATCTATTTTCAAAAAAGAATTGTACCCACCCCACCTCGCAAAAACTTTAACCCACTTATCATCCCTACACATGACATATCAAGTGGTCTCAAACTCTCCTAGGAGCATGTGATTCTTAATTAAAAAAAATGAGAAAGTGTTGAAAACAACCCAGAACTTAACGAGAATTATTAAGGCTTTTTAATGATTAATAGAAATAGTTAGAGCATGTTTAAGAAGAATTTTGTATTAAATGAGCCACGTGTACGTGCATGAATAACATGTTTATGTGTATGACATGAGAAAGGTGTATTTAAGTTCAATTAGTCAAGTAAAAGAGTATTTTTAAGTCTGTCGCTAGTTAGGGGATGAAACAAATAATTCGTGTCAAGTACATGAGTTTTTCAGTACTTCTCTCTTTTAAAAAAATAAATATATAAAAACATATTTTCTTTAAAAAGCGGGCTTCCTAAGAAGTTGGACCCTAAGCCATACAAGACCTAAAGACAGATGTAGGTGATCAGATGATAGTTTTATACCATTTTTAATAGTTCAAAAGTATTTTAGGCCTTTTCCATATAAATAATACATTTAGGGCTTGTTTGGAAAGTCTTCCTGGTAATTGAATCTGGTGTAATTTGGTACAATTATGATGTTTGGCCTGTTTGGTCGACCATGTAATTGCTTGGTCAGCAGATTATTGAGTGTAATTGATAGGTGGTAATTGCACTCTCCAATTCACAAGGAGAGATTGTAAATTACTGGTAATTACATGGTGTAATTACAAACTGATTATTTTTTAATTTCTTCCTTTTAGTTTTATTTCTATTTTTTCGTTTTAATTTATTTTTATTTTTATTATTTTTATTTCTTTTTTTATTATTATTCTAATATTTTCTAAAAAAATTATTATATTTTATAGTATTTATATTTCATTTTCTTCTCATTATCAACCTTTACTTCATGTGATTCCATGAATTTTTTTTGTATTATCTATTTTTTTTTCATTAGTATAATTTTGTTTGTATTCTAATCTTTAAATTAAAGTAGAATTCATTGTTGAATAAGGTTATGGACTTGTGTTTTTCTTTTCTTTTAAATCATATTTATGTATGTTATGTTGAAATTTGACATAAGAGTATTATGTTAAATTTTTAGTTTTGAATTTAGAGCTTATATTATATTTTCAATTTTATTTATTTTAGAAATACTGACTGAATATTTTACATTGCAAGCTATTTTTTTAGTTAGACTTGATAGATTATCTGTTTGACAAATGTTTTTATAATTTTATGACATTATATTTATAATATTAATCTTTTTGCCAAACATGTTGTCACGCCCCGAGCCTACACCTTGGACGCAACTGACACTCGAGAACCATTGATGGCCCCAAGCGAACCATTGGCCTGACTCAACTCTCAGCGGGAGACTTACTCAACACAGAATAAACTCAAAAGTTTAACTTTACTCAACTGTATCAAAAGTAAACTCAGAATATTTTAAAGAAACATTCAACTGGCCCCAAGGACAACTCAAGTCTAGAACATAACAACTTAAATGAACAAGATTCATGAACTACTGTCTATTTGTCACGACCCAGGGTTACCCCTAGGAGCAACATGGCGTACTTGACCTCGAAGGGGTCTCATAAAAGCCCTTAGCACAATCATAACATAAAGACATAGAATAATGCGGAAAAATTTAAAACTTTTATAATTGAAGTCAACTTCTTTTTCGTAACAAAAATAAGAATTTAGACTTGTCTCAATCACCAGTACAATAGAGAGTACAAATAGGGTCAAAAGACCTTTACATCAATAAAGTCTCAAAAGTAGAGAGTACAATAAAAGCTAGAAAATGATAACATCTTGTCCTCGAACTTGAGGACTCACCAAACCTAGGGAATAGTCAACCCAAGCTTCACTTGAAAGAAGTAGTACGTCTCAACGACCGGAACCTACACTCATAAAATGTAGAAAGTATGGGTTAGCACAAATAATGTAGTAAGTATGGAATCCATGCATAAAAATCCTTAAAACGTGCATAAAAGGGAAATTTAGCTGAAATCATACCTTTATCAAGTTTAAAACCATAATGCACATTTATGAAGAATCATAAGTCAACCCAACATATTAAGCAACCCAAAGCCATACTAGTGCAATGCAAAGGTAAGATCCCATAACCCTATCAAATGCTAGGTATCACATTTAGGCCACCAACAACATACATATCTCACTTTTGCCTCATCCATAACCAACATACATAAGTAAGGAGTCATTCAGGTTCATAGCTTGTAACAAGTAAAGTTAACCTTAACATTCATACATATCTTTCATACATAATCCATAAGTCATCATAACATAAGAGAACCTCACCACAACCCCTCTTAAAGCCTATTCGTGCAATGTATGAGTTAAGTCCCATACCCCCACTCCTACCAAGTAGTACCTCTTAAGAAGTCATAATTAAAGTCCATGTTCTTATCATAGTTCATATTCATATCATATAGGGAAGTTTAGCCTTAACTAACATAGACCATGTGAGCTACATGGAATCCGGTGTTCTACCCCCACACCGAAAAGAGGTGTCCTACTAGCCTAAGGTAGAACTTTCATAATAGTTTTTAGGTGGATCCACTAGCTAAAGACCTATGTGGGCACATAGTTATGGGATATGGGGATTGCTACTAGAAACCTGGATTACTAGCGTAAAAGGTTTCCATCCTATGAGACAACATACATTAGGAAGCCGGACTTGCTAAACGTAAAAGCCTCCATCTCATTTTCATATCCACTCGGTGCTAAGCATAATTCCCTTTAACGATCATATTAAGTCTTTACTTAAGTTCGTGTTCATGAGAGAATACACTAGGCACTCAAACCAACATATATCATAATAGCTCATAGATTCATTAGGTGAGAATGTCCTTTAAACCTTAGAATCATCAACATATGAGACCTTTCACATAACATTCATAGTGTGTTCATGAGGATGGCCTTTCAATTAACACAACAAACTTATCGTAAACATACATACATACCTTATGCATAATCGAGTGACAAGGGTAATGAGAAGAAGGACCTTGCATCAATACCACTATTGCACAATAGTCATAGGATCCTCACTATCTAAGTGAATCATGAGTTCATATACAATTTTCATCAACATATTAAAACCCTAGTTATTGCCCTTCAAGGCTAGGAAATCAAGATCAACCCTAACTTCTAGAATTACAACACTAGATAGGGTAATTTCATGATTCAACAACTTAATAAACATAAACATAATCAATTGTCAAGCTTTCATGATCAATCAAGTCATATATAGTTCATAATTTATGAAGAAGCGGAAATCATGGGTCCAAGGGAGATTTTCATCAAAATCCAACAATAATCCATTAATATAACCATAAATCATCATAATCAACCATAATAAACCATAATTAAATAATAGAAATTGTTTTGGATGAAGACCCATGACAAGAGTGAAACCCTAGGTTTTTTGGAAGTCTTAAAACATAGTTTGAAGGGGCTTCTTGGGGGATAGCTACCCAACAATGAAAAGCATCCATACCTTGGCTTGATTTCCACACGAAATTGGAGGATAAAGATTGTTTCTTGAACCCCTAGATTGACCTTGACCTTGCTCTTCAATGGAGTCCTAGAGAGAATATTTTGAGAATGAAATTGGTTATGTTTGAGTCTTGTGAGTTGTGAGGTGTTAAGTGGAGTTTTATGACTTAGAAGTATTTATATAGGTCTAAATTCACTAATAATATTTGTCCCCACCCTTACTTAATTAATTAGGAATTAATCAAAATGTTTGACCCTTGGCCGAATTAAGGCAGCCTTTATAGGTGTGACCCACGAAACCCCCACCTACGGTCCGTAGGTGGGGTGACGCCCCGTATTGGTAAGTCATTGTTTGGTTCAGGGAAGGGGGAGGACCAGGGGAGAAATGGGGCTACTAAGTCTCGACCCACGACCCTCACCTACGGGGGTGGGTCCATCCACGATTGGTGCCCATTCGTAGGTCATGCTGTCTTTTGACAGCTTTTTGGGCCTTCACTTGGGTCCTCCTCAAGGACCCTTGGGGGTCTTTGGGGGTCATGCCTTGACGTGTAGGTCCTAAAACATTAGTACTAACTTAGGGACGTCATTTTACGACTCTTATCTTCATGTTAACCCTTTTAAGGACACTAGACTACATGTTTGGCTCTAGCTTAGGTCATTAAATTTTCGAGGTGTTTCACTATCTATGAAGCCTCTAATACTATGAGGGATGTCGGGACAAAACCCCCGATCATCCTAACAAAACTGAAATAACATGACATATAAGAGAAATACTAAGGGATCCTCCTGAAACAAAGAGGCTTACGAAATAACTCTGGAACTGCGAATGGTATCAACGAATCGCCTGTTGATGATCCTGATCTCCTGTATCTGCATCATTTCAATGTACGAGAATGCAAGGGGAAATCTAAAACATAGCATAAGCTTGAGCCGGAAGGAGTGAAACATACTTACCTTAATTCAACTCAAGGAAACTCAACTCAAAGTAGTATAAAAACAACATTAAAGATGCAGTTTATATAAAGTATTTAAAAAAGTAGATAACAACTCAGTGTGTTTAAAAATGTAATAATAACTCATATTTGTATGTAAAGATACAAAATAATTTTGTTTGGGAGATTCTCTAACTGACAACCATCACTATGAGTTATGTGATGATACATCGTCTTGCCCAAGCTTCCAGAACTGTCCTATACTTTGACGGGGTATAGAACTACTCATTAAGTGGATCCACTAAGCTATGCTTAAAAAGCAATAAGGAATCATCTAAAAAGTATGACCCTTTCTACCCACGTTGGCTACATGGTTTATGGGGGCTGTGAGTCGTTTGAACTTTCCCCTATATCGGTGCTCAATACTATTCTCAAAATATAACTTAGCTCATATGTTTTAGAAAAACATTTCCTCATCCTCAACTTTGAGATTATTACTCAAAACAGTTCTCTTAAAATATATAGTACTCAAAACTGCTCATGAACTCTTTTGAAAATTGGTGTTTCCTCTTATCTTAAATGTAAAAATATTTACTCTTGGGAATACTTAGTTCCCATATATTCATTTAAAAAATAAAACTTAACTCTCCTCATCCTCAAGCTCAAATACTCAAGTCTTAAAACAAGTTTCAAAATTATTGTAAAAGACTTCTCAAAATGACTCGAAAGAACTCTCAAGACTTAACTCTTAACTCTATCTTGAATTTGAATTATGAATTCAAGGTTATGATTCATGTTATGAATGATCTATCGATGTTTAGATATAGTTTTAGAGTGTCGATATGATTCGAGGGTACTCACATGGAAAGAAGAACAGAAGAGTAGGGGACCTGGCGACCCTGGCGCACTGAGTGGCGTGGGGAGCCAGCCCCTGAACTACTGAAGGTGGGTTGGGCCACTGAGTGGCGCGGCTCCCCAGGACTCAAACTACAGAAACTCACTTGGGGCGCACTGAGTTGCGCGGCGCCACATCCCTTTTCCCAGAAATTGGACAAATTTTCTTGCTTCAATTTCATGTCTAACTCCTCTAGAATCGACGATTCCCCTCAAACTCTTATGGATTCTTAGACCCAACATAACTACGACGAAATTCACCCTAAATTACTCCAAGACAATACTCCAACACAAGATCCTCATCACAAGAACTCAACGAAGCCTCATACTTAAAGAATAAATCACAAACTTCAAGAAACTAATCAAGAACTAAAATATACTCAATCTTGTGGATGAAATTCGAAAAGGGAAATCATGATTGGCGTGTGGGTGAACGTACCCAACACTATGAAAGCTTACATAACTCGATTTCTCCTTTTCTTCTCTTCTTGAACTCCTCTCAAAACCCTAAGCGTATTTGGGATTATGTAAACTGACCCAAATCAGATTTGACCCCAAAAATATTACTAAATTCGTTTTAAGCTGATGGAGTAAGAAAAAGACCAAAATGCCCCTCACTAATTCAGGTAATTTTCCTTAACTGGACAGGCTGACTTCAAACAGGCATATCTCCCTCATCCGAACTTGAAATTTAGCAAATTAGGTGGCGTTGGAAAGAGGATTCCAAGAACTTTTATTTTATATGTTATGGTCCACCTAACTCATCTTGTACTGAAAGTTATGGTCATTTGAAATTGACCCAAAACTCATAACTTAGCATAACTTTGCAAAATTCTTAATGTAGTTATTTCCAATTTAGTTCTTTCTAAAATGAACTCTTTCTAAGGTGGGATGTTACATATGCATTTCATGATGTTTATAGAAATTTTGTACTTTTATTTTTTATGATTAATTTAATTAAAATATACTGAATAGAAAAATATAAATCAATTATTTTTCAATGATTTTGTCATTATCAATGACATTAATACTTAATTCTTTAAACTGGGAATAGATCTTATATAAATCATCCTCTTTCTTGTTATCACAATTTTGTCCTTGCTAACATGGCAAACACTCACTATCAGATGTCATGTAATCTTCTTGATCTAGAGCTCTTAGATCTTTATTGCTGGAGGTTTCTTCATAACTGCTATACGCTGCATCTGTTAATTCTTCAGATTCAGAGTTTAAAAGGATCTTACATAAGGAATCCTTAATATTTTCATCTATGTCAAGGTTTCTGATTTTTTCCTTGACTTTGCAATCTCTAGCATAATGGCCAAATCTACCACATTTGTGGCAAGTATCTGATTTACCAAATTTTTGAAGTAAAAAAAACTTCTTCATGAGAAAAGAAAGTTAAGAAGCACTCCTACTACTATACAAGATCTAAAGGAAGAGATTAATAATCTCAAAAGTGATATTCAGATCCTAAATAAAAAGAATGTTGCTATTGAAAACAGACTTAATAATATTGAAAGTCAAAAAGGGCTTGATAATAGCTCGGAATCTTCATATGAAGACGAAGGTGATAACTTTCTTCAAACGCTAAAGTTTAAAGAAAATGAGAAGGAGGATTTTTTACAAAATCTAAAAGCAATTACTTCTCAAAAATTTTACCCAAAAATCATTCTTCTTATTGACTATAATTTTAAAAAAAGAGTTTACAACCTTAATTGATAGTGCTGCTGATTTGAATTGCATACAAGAAGGATTAATCTCTTCTAGATATTTTCATAAAACTACTCACAATTTATGATCTGCTAATGGCAGCAAAATGGGTATAAAATATATATTACCCAAGGCTTTTATTTGTTAAGGGAAAAATTGCATCCCTCAAAGTTTTGTTTTAGTAAAAGATATTACTAACCAAATTATTTTAGGAATTCCTTTTATAAATGATATTTTTCCGCTAACTTATTGGGATAATAAGAAAATGGTGGGAACTTGGGAAGGAAAACCCTTTACACTTTAGTTCATAACTAAATCCTTTACTGGAATGATTAATGAGCTATCTTCTAAACTGATTTCAAAAAACCAACAAGTCAACTTTTTAAAAGAAGAAATCAACAGCATTGAAGTTGATACCATATTACAAAATTCAAAATTGCAAGAAAAGGTTTCTTTTCTAAAAAACCAATGCTCTCTTCAATTTTGTGGAGATTACCCAAATGAATTTTGGAATAGAAAAAAACATGTGGTCAGCCTTCCTTATGAGGACAATTTTAATAATAGTAATATTTCTATTAAAGCTAGACCCTGTCAAATGAATTCTGAATATTTAGAATCTTCTATATCTATATAATAGGAGAATCTTCTACGTGTCAGCACCACAAAATTTGTAAATATCTATCTATATATAAAAGGAGAAGAAAAAATGACACATGTCAACACCACAAATTTTCAGTATTTTAAATAAATTTTAAATAATTAATAATCAATAATTAAATAAATAAATAAATATAGACACATATCAATAATTATAATTAGAACGACACATGTCAACACAATAATTTTTTTTATTTTAAAATTTAACTAATTTTAAATAATCAATAATTAATTAAATAAACATAGACACATGTATATAAAATTAAGTTCAGTAAGCACATTATACACAAATGCACGTTTCATGTTATTAAATGCGGTAATTTTGTTACACATATTAAATACCGTCTTTATTATTGAAATGACAATTAATTAAAAGTCTATGTAAAATAATGAAAAAAAATCAACTAACTACCTACTAACTTCCGAATTCTATCTTAAATTAAAAAATTTGCTGGAATATTTTTTTTATTATAAACTAATTTAAATTTTTTCAAATTATTTTTTTAGTAATTAAAATTCTCAATTATTAATTGAAAAAAAAATCAACTAACTACCGACTAACTTTCCAATTCTATCTTAAATTTAAAACTGCTAGAATTTTTTTTTATAAACTAATTTAAAAAAATCAAATCAATTTTATAGTAATTAAAATTCTCAATTATTACGTTTAACAAATATTATATATATCAAAAGACAAGAATTACTATCCTATTTTTTAAATCTACCGCCTACAGTTTTTCACTCTTCTTTTCTCTTTGTTCTCTTTGTTCTCAAATCTCAATAATGGTGAAGAAATGGCTTGATACATACTCATATTGATCTTCTTAACATGTTAATTGGACAAACTAATATTTCTACAACAACACTTCTTTAAAGGTATAATGTCAATTTTCTCTCTAAATTTACTTTCATATTTTTCTTAATAGTTTTAAATTTGAAACTTCTTGCTTTAGTTTTTACTTTGACATTGATAGATATTTGCGAAAAATTTCAAGCAACATTTTTGGATTTCTTTCTAAAAAGTTGAATTGCTTAAAATTTAATTTTTTATATCAATTCAACCTTTTTATGGAGTTATTTTAAACTATTTGGAAAATAGTTTTGCAAGGATTAAATTCAATTCGCCTTCATAGTTTATGGAGTATATTATAATGCATTTATGATATATGTAGTTTTGTAAATTTGCGATGTTTAATAGTTAATAGGACTTCATGTGAGATCTTCGAAAATAGTAATTAGACTTTTATTATTTATGAAAATTTAGGTTGTATATCTCTTTCATATTTGTTTTGTTTTTATTTATTTGTTTGATGTTTGATTCCTTTTTTATCTATCTTTATTTTTCTTTTTTTAACGGATTGTAGTCATAGCCTCATAGGATCAGAGGCAGTGACTTTGTTGACACTGTGATATGCAAGGCTTTAGTGTCAAAGGGTACAGAGACCATAAGTTTGAGAAGGTATTTGTAAATTTGACTGAGTAGTATAATATGAATTTCAATTATTAAAATCAATATGTACTAATTTATGTGATAGATCTTATACATTTTTTGTTTATTCATAATAATCCATATGATTATTCTATCCTCTTATGCTATTTTACGTATTATGAGTTCTCAAATTTGAGTATTCTTACACAAGTTCGAACATCTCTCTTACTCGGACTCATGAATAGATCAAGTCACTTGGATAACAATCATGTTCATTTCTTCATCATACACTTGAGTAGATTGAATGAACGCAAATGAACATTTGCATTGGTGAAATCAATGTAGAAATTGATTGTAGGTTATTGTTACTCTAATCAATATATGCTATTTCTTAATATACTTGCAATTCATCCAATGCAATGAAGGCATTGGATTATGAGTAAATTAAAATATACTAACATTTTACATTTATTTGTAAATTTATCTAAAATCAATTAAGACTTTTGAATATTTCATATATTATAATTTAAATATTAGTGTTACATTTAACTTTGTTGCAACAATGTTATCACAAATTTTGATTATATAGATGTTCAAGGTTTACATTGGTAAGAGGTATACGATATCAATCCTGCAAGAAAAACTTTGGTGTTATTATTGTGCAGATACAACACTTCGTATTCAAGAAACATTTCACTTGCTTTTTCTGTAAAAAAAAAATTAAAAAAATTATCACAAAAAATAATACAAATTGTATATTATTTAGAGCTTCAAATTACTATTAGTTTCCTTTGAAATTTAAGTAATTAGATGATACAACAATAATGTGCAAAAATCAATTTTTTTGGGGGTTTATTAATCAAATGTTATGCACATGACATTAATAAATGAATTTAAAAAATTATAGTTTTAAATATCATGAAATGCTTGATTTTTCTTTATTTACAAGTATGCTTTCAAGGCTCATATCAACAAGAGATTTAAGATAATATAAAATTTATCAAATATGATTTATTTGATTAATTGTTTTTTCCATGAAATGTTCTCAATTTTTTTGTTAAAGTTATATCTAAGATTTTGTGTTACTTCGCAGAAGTTAACAGATATATTATGAAATATAACAAAATTTATTTAATGTGTTTTGGGTAGAAATAAAATAGATCAAAATTCGATGTTTGTGAAAATTAAAAGCAATTATTATATGTACAAATTGAAATCATGACATGCTTGATTTTCTTTTGATTATAGATAAGTTTTCAAGACTTATATTGATAAGAGGTTTACGATATCAATCCTCCAAAAAATAATTTGACATGATTATTGTGCAGATATAATAACACTTAGTGTTCAAGTAAAAATTCACTTAACTGTTTCTGTATTAAAAAATCATCACAAAAAATAATACAAATCATATATTATTTAGAGCTTCAAAATTACTATTAGTTTCCTTTGTATAAAGTAATATTTACATTTGAAGAAATGACCAATGAGATCAAGGTTGATAAATAATATTTTAAAATTGAAATAATTAGATAATACAACAATAATGTGCAAAAATCGATTCTAATATCAAGTCATTTGGTAGTTTTAGAACAAAACTAAAACAAAAGAAAAAAATTAATAAACAACAAAATTAACTATTTGGAAAAAATTTAAAAATCTCATGCTACAAAATAAATAAAAAAATAAAATAATTAATGAAAAAATAAGAAAAAGAAAAACATTAACAAAGACATAGCTATAAATACGTAGATAATTTTTTTCAAAAAAAAAAATAATGATTGAAAACAAAAACTAATCTAAAGCATCTCCTAAAATTCCTCACCACTTACCTAGCTATCCTTATCTCTCAAAACTCAATTATATATTTTAATCTTCTACCTATATAATAGGAAAGACAAAAGTGTCACACATCACAAAATAATTCAATTCAAATTTTGAGTTTATATAAAATGAATTTAGTATTTCAAATAAATATTATGTAATAAGAAAATAGCATCAACATATAATTTTTTAAATTATAATTTTTTTTAAAAATTTAAAATATTGTAAATTTGTATTTTGCAAAATATTGCAACATTCATCATCAGAATAATTCTAAAATTTTCAGTTTGGATATTTTTTTTTAAAAAATTCTCTCCAAAAAAATATAATTTTAATTTGATAAATAATTATGTAAAAAGTTGTCAAATAAAATTGCCAAAAACAAAAATGGGTAGTAATATTATTTTAACAATTTCGAGATTTTCTCAAAAAAAATAAAAATCTTAGTTAAAAAATACTAACAAATTACAAAACACCTATATCATGTAGTGTTCTCTTTTATTTCTCCCACTTCGTATAGACTTTACTTATATTACTTAATTTGTAGATTTATCAAACCTTTTAATCTTATCATTAAATAATATAATTTCAACTCTTTTTTAGAGATAAGGTGATTTACATCCTTATTGATCTCAACTACATTCTTTTTTAGAGATAAAAGATTTGCAACTATTCTTAGTCATCTTCAAATTAAAATTATATCGAAAAATAATTTTTTTTAAAATAATTTTATCATAGTATCTTTTGTTTTAATTGATAAGTGAACACCATTTTTTTATACATTTTTATTTTATGAAATTGTATTTGATTAAATAAAAAATATTTTATTTTGCAAGATTGAATGAGAGAGGAGTGTGCTAAAGAGGTTGCAACATGCTTTGAAAATTATATTTAGATTTAGCTAAAACTATCATAAATAATTTTAATACTAGGTTTTAGATTGATCTATTAATTTAAGATTTAATTAATTAGCACAGGTATCAATTCAACACACGCCACATATGTTATCAATCTTCATTATACTAGAAGAAGAAGAATTGTTAGTATAATGTTTAGTGTCTTTGAAGAAAATACCCTCATTGCACATAATTATGGTGATTTTTTGTTAGCATAAGTGTATATATGAAATGAAAACATTGTATATTATTATACATGCACTTTTGTTACTCAATAATAATTTGTATTAATTAATTTAAATCTAAAAATTATTATATTTTAAAATAGCCGCGCAACGCGCGGGCACGTATACTAGTATTAAATAATAAATAATAATTTATAAAACAATAAATTTAAAAAAGTTTTTAATTTTTTTTTTACGTATCTCTCTTCTTTTTTCTGTTTAAATAAAATTGAATATGTCTGCTCCTAATAAAATGCTAACTGCCTAATTTTTTTTAATGAACTTCAAAAATGTAGAAAATTACCACAGTTAATATAACTCTTTCTTATTTTAACTGCCAATATATCTGTTAAATGTATTCTTTTAAAAATTAGAAAGTTACCACAGTTAATATAACTCTTTTCTATTTTTTCTTATTTTTTAAAAATATATTTGATGCAACCCGTGTTTTTGAAAAATTATGTTTATCCAAACTAATAATAGTATTTATCTTGATTGATTGACTTTATTTAATTTTTTTAATTTGCTATTTTTTCTACTATATATATATAAATAAAATATCAATTAAAATGGAAAAGGGACGTGGGTGCAACCGTGCAAGTTTAAAAAATCAGTTTAATTAAATTTTATATATCTATATGTAAAATAGGAGAGGCAAAACTGCCAACCCTACAAAAAAAATTATAATTAAATTTAAAAGTTAATTGAAAATTTCTATTTAAATCTCTATGTACAATACGGGAGGCAACCAAAACTACCAATTGTTAGCACCACAAAAGAAAACGAAAAAAAATAATTTAAAATTAAATTTTTTATAAAAAAATTATGAATTAATATGCTCAATTTTTAATTTACTTTTAAATTTAATAATAAATTTAAACTTTTAATTTTAGAGATGATTACAACTTCTCCATTTTATCTTAATCCCAATAATTTTCGAAAGATATATAAAAATTATATATCGTCATATTTATTTATTGAAATATTAAATTTGAAACATGTTGTAACTGTTTCCCCCCAAAAAATTTGCAGTTGAAATAGAAGAAAGACATCAAATATAGGGATGTGGGTCTCTTAATTTATCTGTCTTCTTTACCGGTAGTATCATTGTTCGGTATGTAAAGTGCTTGATATTATGGATTAACATATTACAATATTAAGTAATAATATAAATAACAACATATACAGTGTAATTTCATAAAATGGGACTAAATATTTAAAAAATATATGTAGTATCTCAATTATTTTCGATAGATCTTTAAATCAACAATAACATAAATCAAATGAGACTAATCGCCAATGGGATATGTTAATCATTAATTTAGAGATTTGTTGCATAAAATTAGAAATTAAGTTACCGTTCATGAATTAAAAAAATTAAAATAAATAATATAAAAATATGACAAAATAAAAATAAATGTAGACGTTTTAACGATAGTATTAAACTTATCTACAAAAATAAATTAAAATTTTGACTTCTTAGTTGAGATTTTTTTTATAAATAGATAAATTATACAATATATTCAAGTAATCAAAGCTTTTTAGTTTTATGACTAGCTTTATCCTGATTGTAGGACTTTCTTAGTTATATTTTATTTTAATCTAACAAATAATTTTTCATATATCTTTATTATTCTAACAAGAGGATAATATGGATATTAGGGGTGAGAATATTTCTGATTTTGAATAATTCAAAATATAAATAAATAAATAAAATAAAATTTTCAAAAATTATTAACAAATTTAGACAATGAACTGAACTTATAATTATATATTTCTTTGTTTTCATAAGTATTCTATTATAACTTATCAAGGTGCTATATGCTAACATACTCTCATACAAACTTTATGATATCAATTCAGTTGAATTTTAAAATTGTCAATAAATCATTATTTACGATTATGTTTATTACATAACTGCGCAACACGCGAGTACGTATACTAGTTATGCAAAAAAGAAATTAATTCTTTACTTCAAAAAGGCTTAATAAGGCATTCTAAGTCGCCTTGGTCTTGTACAACCTTTTATGTTAATAAACATGCTAAACAGGAAAGAGGTGCCCCTAGGCTGGTTATTAATTATAAACCCTTTAATATCCCTAATAATTTACCTTACAGATAATACTGTACATAAGCATTCTCTCCTCAGGATGTGCTTTTAGAAGAACATGAACACATTATAACTAATAGTTATAATGGAAAGGAAATCTACGAATGGAACACAGATGGCTATACAGATAGACATATTTATACAACGGTACATAGAATGCTCTACTTGATAGAGTTTATGATGCAATTATTTTTTCTAAATTTGATTTAAAATCAGGTTATTGGCAGATTCAGATTACTGAATCAAACAGGTATAAAGTTGTTTTTAATATTGCTATGGGACAGTTCGAATGAAATGTTATGCCTTTTGGCTTGAAAAACGCTCCATCAAAATTTCAAAAAATTATGAATGATATTCTCATACCTCATAGCAATTTTATAATTGTTTACATAGATGATATCTTAGTATTTTCCAAAACTATGAAAACACATTTTAAACATTTAGATTTATTTTTAAAAAATCATTATTCAAAACGGATTGGTTATTTCTAGTCCAAAAATGGCACTGTTTCAAACAAATGTTAGATTTTTGGGTCATTATATTGAAAAGGAAAAAATTAGTCCTATAAACAGAAGTATTAAATTTGCTTCTAAAGAACAAGGGTATACACAACATTCTGGTCCTGACAATAAACAAGATTACATTATTCCATTTTATTCTGGCAAATGTAATGGCAGTCAGAAAAACTATGCCACTATAGCAAAATAAATTTTGGCTATTGTGAAGAGTGTTTTAAAATTTCAGGGAGACTTATATATTCAAAAATTCTTAATAAAAACAGATTGCCAGGCTGCTAAATTCATGTTTAATAAAGACTATAAACATGATGTTTCAAAATAAATGTTTGCTAGATGGCAGGCTTTATTAGCCCCATTTGATTTTGATATTCATTATAAAAATGGTTCAGATAATAGTTTACCTGATTTTCTTACAAGAGAATACTTAAACTAATTTTTCATCTTAACGACAAGATGAGACCTTCATGGCCCCCCACCCTCAAGGAAGGGAAGAGGGAAAGCAGGAACTGGAAGAGGTAATATCCTCGCTCAAATTGGAAATCAAAGGCCGATAGCAACAAATATTGCTTCTGCAAATGGTCTTAGTACATACCATCCAATGTACAAGGAATTTTTGGATTTTATGCAATTATCTATGGAAAACTCACAAGTGCCTGTGTACAAGAAGAATTAATACCCTTGTTCTTAATATCATAGAACATTTCTCAGGAAGATGGTCTGATAATAGCGAGACCATAAGAACTATGCTTCAAAATCTTAGGTGTAAAAATCTCACATCTTTTAGATTTTATAAAGATGTTTTTCTAAGTAGAGTTATGGAGTTACCAGAGTGTAATAGCTTTCATTGGAAATCCAAGTTTATAGATGGATTACCGGCCCTCTTTGCTGAAAGAGTTAGGAAGACTCTTAGAGGAGACATTCATAGCATTAGGCTAGTGGGTAATCCAACGGACTTATTCGACAGCCTTTCAATATTCTGTCTGGATTATTTTAACTTAACCTTAGTATAATTGTCCAATATGTTGTAACAATAGACATAATCGCCATTTCTTATAGTAACTTAGTATGTTATAGTTCAACACAAATAACCTAGAGTATCATTTAGGCTGAGCACAAATGTAAAAATACTAGAAAATTAAATCAGATAGTAGTAGGACTCCTCAAGATTTTTGAAGTATATACCAAACTAAAGGATTTTATTATTAAACAAACTGGAAGATTTACAAAAGGAAGTAGTAAAAGACTAGAGAGAGAAAGAGGGGGTTCCGAGACCTGCCTCACTAAAGAAAATTTCGTCTCTTTATATAGAGGTCGGAAAATCTAAAATAATAAGATAAGATAGCCTACACAACTTACAATTGCCAACAAGAAAAAGATAAGACCAACAAACAAACGTGGTCTTTCCACTAAAAATGTGGCCGACATATTATCATGGCCCTAATTCAACTTTATTAAAGTTTTTTGTTACCCCAATTATTTTGTTTGTGGGGCCTTCTTCGTTTTACACCTTTCCTTTTCCTTTGTCCTTGCCGGGAGTGTTGTTGGAAGATTCTTCCACTTGGTCTTGAAGTCGTTGGAGAAGAGTATTGATATCAATCTCTTCGTTGCTATTAGCACTTTGTGCTTCTCCTGCCATGCATAATTCTTCATCATCATTGGTGTGGCTAGCTGATGTCATGGATACATCATCCCTTACATCTATGTCGAGATTTCTCATTAAATCTCTTTTTACTTCCTCCATGTATAAAGTTATTGCTTCTGATTTGGATATTAATCCTTTCTTCATCTGAAGTTTTCTTGCAATATGCTTGAATGGACTGAGATCATCCATCTGTGATTTTGATCTCTCCGTGCTTTGATATTTATTTACCGTTGTATTTATTAAATGTATTATTTCTTGACCATGAATTTTTCCTTCGGGGTCCTTTTGAATTAATTTATTTCAAAACTTTGTATAAAAAGTTCTTTGCAAACATGGGAATCCTTCAGGGTTACTATTAACCTCTATAAACCATTTCATGATCCAAGGGATTGAGAATTCTATAAAAAAAAAAAGTGCATTAAGGACATTCCCTCAAAAAATATATTATCTTTTTCTAAACTTATGAGTTTAGGGGAGATATCTACCTAGGGGTGTGCATCGGTCGGTTCGGTTCGGTTTTAGGTGTTATTGGTTCGGTTTATCGGTTTTCGATTTGTAAATACTTCAAACCGATAACCAAACCAATAACATATTTCTTATCGGTTTTTGGTTAATCGGTTTATGGTACTTAACGGTTCGGTTTTCGATTTAACCAATAAGAAAATATTCATATATATTATATACACGATAAGAAAATTTTCAAATAAACCATATGATTTTTCCAGCATTTGGCATGAAAGTAATAATCATAAAAGTAACAATCATTTTTCTTGCAAGTTTAGACACTAGACACATTAAAAGGAAAAAGTGTGAAAGTAACAATCGTTTAACCATTAACAAAAAGTGTGAAAGTAACAATCGTTTAACCATTAACAAAAAGTGTGAAAGTAACAATCGTTTAACCATTAACAATAAGACTAGTAAATTTAGTATAGTCTTATTGGGTTATCGGTTTAACCATTAACAAAAATTATAAAATCGGAAACCGAACCAATAACCCAATAAAATTTTTTGCAAAACCGTTTAAAAATTGTTAGTCCAATAACCCATTATCAATAAACCAATAGTGTTTTTTTCGGTTCGGTTTATTGGTTAAATCGGTTTTTGCACACCCCTATATCTACCCATTCAGAATATAATCCTTTGTAAGGTTCTGATAATATTTTTACCGAGGGACCATATAAAGTCCACCATTGACAAAATCAATTTGGAATAGGTTGGTTAAAAACATGCGAGCATAATTTTATAAATCAAGAATGCTTTTTATTAGCATTTTCATATAATAAAGCTTTATTAATGCTATCCATGTAGTCCCAATAATTATATTTTAATGCCACTTTCTGCTCTGGATGGATATAATCCCTTTCTTTTAATGGGTTCATTCCCCATTCTTCTGGAGCCATAACTCTTTTTATTATGATTTTTGAAAAGTTATAAACTTTTTTAGTATTGACCGGGTAGAAATGTTGGAATTCACCAGACCCTATTGCTGAGAGTATCATGTCATAATGCATCATGTACTTATAAGCAGCTGTGGTATAATAAACTGATTCAAGATATCTATGCATTATTTGCCATGGGTCATCTCTCCATCGTAAATCACTTTGTTCAAGAAGAAGTATAACTTCTTTTTTATCATTTTGATCAAATATTTCTATGTTCTCTTCATCTGTGAGAACTATGGAATATGAATGCATAAAGTTAAAAAATTCCTTGTACATTGGTTAGTCTGTATTAAGACCATTTGTAGAAGCAATATTTGTGTAATTCCAATTACCAGGTGGCTTTCCAAACAGATCCTTCGTGAAATATATTCTTAGAAATTAATAATACAAATAATATAAAATAAAAATATATATTCTTAGAATTTTTAGAATAATAAAAATAATAATAATATAAAAATAGAAATAAAAAGAAAAAAAAGTTAAAAATATAATTAAATCAAGTTACACCAAGGGTCTGTTTGGAAAGCCACTTGGTAATTGGAATTGGTGTAATTACTAGGGTAGTAATAACTAGCCTAGTAATTACACCGTCTAGTAATTACACTGACCTGTTTGGTTGCCACAGTGTAATTACACTGTAATTACACATGTCCTGTTTGGATGCCACAGTGTAATTACACATGTTCTATTTGGATGCACAATTGCAATCATAAAATTATAATAAATTTTAAAAATAAAAACCAATTATTTAAAATTTATACTAGACAAATAAGAAACTTTATAAATGACATTAAATTAAATATTTAAGATATATATTCTTTTTTGAAAATATATTAATTAGTAAACATATTTTCTGTAACTAATATTATGAAAAAATAATTGATTTATATTTTTTCAAATTAATATATTTCAATTGAATTGATCGTAACAACTAAAAGTATGAAGTTTCTACGAACATCGTGAAATGCATGTTTGATAAAAAGAATACTATATAAATAAAATGTCATAAACTATTAAATGTTTGACAAAAATATAATCTACAAGTCTAATTAAAAGTCACGTGCAATGTAAATTCAATATTACTAAAACAAATGAAACTGAAAATATAACATAGGTTATAAATTCAAAACAAAAAATTTAACATAATACTCTTATAACAAATTTCAACATAGCAATAAATATGATTTATTTTTATTTTTTCTTAATAAAGAAAATGTAAGTCTATAACCTTACTTAACAATAAATTTTGTTTTAATTTAAAAATTAGAATACTAATAAAATTATGCTAACGAGAAAATAAGCATGGTATAAAGAAATAGATAATACAAGAAAATTACATAGAATCACGTAAAGTAAGGTTGAGAACAAGAAGAAAATGAAATATAATAATATAAAATAAAAAATAAACTTTTGTGAATTTTTAGAATAATAAAAATAAAAAAGAACTTAGAATAATAGAAGTAAAAAAAATTAAAATAGAAATAAAAAAAAGAAATTAAAAAGTTATCATGTGGTAACTAAGGGTGGCAAACGGACCGGTTTTTATCCGGTCCGGTCCGGTTCCCGTACCGGTAAGACCGGTACCGGTTGAACCGGTAAGGAACCGGTCTTATAGGAACCGGAACCGGTACCGAAACGGAACCTGGATTTTTATCCGGTTGATCCGGTCCGGTTCAACGGTCAATTTGAATTTTATTTTATTTTATTTTATTTTTAAATGTGAACGTTAAAGGAGCCGTTGGGCCCTTTTAGCCGTTGGGCTGGGGCCCAAAACGGCTCCAAACAGCCCCCCCACCCCTCTCTACCCCTTAACACTATAAATATATCATATTTTTTCATTTAAATCACAAATTCACAAACTATAAATATCTTATAAAATCTCTTAATTTTCAATCTCTCATAAATTCATAATTATTATTTTGTGATATTGACTTGGAGTTCGAATTTCGGAGATTTATTTGAAGTAAATCGGAAGCTTCAATTGGCATCTCTCAATTCCGGCTTTGGTTATACGTCTACTTTTACGTAGACATTCGGTACATTCGTTCCAACTTTAATTTTTTATTTGTTTATTAATTAAGTTATTCTATTTTTTTGTTATATTATCTTTGCTTGTTTTTCATAATATTAATTATTTTAAACTTGAACATGAATTTTGAAAAATATAGTGGTAAAAGACCAATGTCGGAAAGAAAAAATAATAGGGGAGGAGGAAGTAGTTCTAATTCTAAAAATTTGTCACCTCCTAGATTTAGAATTAATACTAATGATTATACTCATGTTGATGAAACTTCTTTTACACGAGACTCACGACCTATTGAATTTAATTCCGAAAATGAAGTAGATCATAAAACTTTAAATAGATGTTTTACTAATTTTGAGGAAGAATTAGATGAGGAAGTAGAAATAAATGAGGAAGATGATGAGACCCCTACCCCTACTAGTCCGGCTACCGAATTACCGGAACAAGATGAAGTCCCCTCTTTACCTACTTTTTCAAAGACCGTTGTACGTGTTAAAAGATCTTTAGTATGGAAATTTTTGGTACAAAATGAGGAAAAAACTACTGTTACTTGCACGAAATGTAAATTGATCATGAAACATGTACCTACGGGTACACAAGGGGGAACGGGACGACTAAGAACACATTTGAGAAAGTGTAATAAAGAATTTGCTCGCCTAGATGATATAGAAAGGGCTAATAGAAATGGAATACCTCAACCTGAAAATTCTATGGGAGCTGGAGGTTCTAATATGGTTCAAAGTGTATTAAATATGACTAACCCGGCTAGCCGAAGCACACACCGCACATATAGTAAAGAAAAAGATCGTAGAGAATTAGCTAAAATGGTTGCTGTTTGTGGTTTGCCTTTTTCATTTCCTTCATATCCTGGTTTTATTCAGTATATTCGAGAATTGTATAACCCATATTATGAAGGTATTCCAAGAAGTACAATTAAAAGTGATCTTTTTAAATATCAAAAAGAATATTGTCATTTTCTTCGTTGTTTATTTGTTTATTATGATGGTAGATTATCTATTACTTCTGATATGGGACGTAGTCCTAATGGTAATGATTATTTTACAATTACTGTCCATTGGATTGACCATGAATGGAACATGCAAAAACGATTATTAAGATATAAATATGTTGAAGAAACTAAAACCGGTGCTTATATAGCAACAAAAATAGGCCTTGTTTTACAATTTTATGGAATATGTGATAAAATAATGAGTGTCACTTTAGATAATGCTTCTAATAATTTGAAAGCAATTGATTATTTAAAATGTAGACTTTGTCCAATTGATAATGATTCTTTTCATATTAAGTGTGCCGCACATGTGTATAATTTGATAGTAAAAGATGGTGTTTCTCAATTTGGAATTTCTTGTGAAAAAATTAGACTTGCTTGTAATTGGATTTTTAAAGCTAAAATAAAAGCTAGAATTACAGAATTTAAAAATCGTTGTAAAGAATGTGGACTTGAATATAGAAAAGTTCCAAAAGAAGTATGCACTAGATGAAATTCTTTATTTGAAATGCTTCAAGTTGCTTATATTTATCAAGAGCCGGTACAATTAGTTTTTAATGCTCATAATGCGGACCCGAATTTGAGAATTGGCTATGAAGATTGGGAAAATACAAAAGAACTTATTGAATTTTTAAGTGTTTTTTATAAAGCAACAAATGCTGCTTCTGGTCAATATTATCCAACTATTTCTTCTGTTTTAGTAAATATTTGTGCTATTTCATCTGAATTTGCAAAATATAAAGGAAAAGATCGATTTGAAAATTCCCTTGCTTTTATGATTGAAAAATTCAAAAAATATTTTTTTCCTATTCCTCAAATCTATTTGACTGCTACTACTTTCAACCCAAATTACAAATTAAAAGGTGTTGAAAGAATGGTTGAAAAGATTTATGCAAATTTAGAAATTAGAGATGATGAAACTCCTAGTGTTGAAGATTGTAAAAGTAACATATATATAAAAGCTAGAGAGTTATATAATACATATAAATCTATGGAAAAAAATATTCCAATAGTTGAACCTCCATCTTGTAAACCTAGAAGCGATGATACGGATGATTGGATGGATGATTATCTTGAGCTTGAATCATCTACTAATAATGATTTTGATTTATATTTCAATCAGGCACGAGAAAAGATTAGGCATGAAGAAGGACAACTTCAAGCTCCAATATTAGTATGGTGGAAGAATCGTGAAAATCAATTTCCGACCCTTGCTAGGATTGTTCGAGATGTGCTAGCGATTCAAGCATCATCGGTCGCTTCGGAGCAAGCCTTTAGTGCGGCGAGATTTATGATTGGAGATCATCGATATTCATTAGCAAAAGATAGTTTGGAAATATCGGTGTTGTTTCGAGATTGGGTCAATGCCGAAAGAAGAAATACCGGACTACCACAATTAAATAGCCAAATAGAAGACGAAATAGATGAAATATTTGGTGATAATAGTGATGATGGTATGGAAGCAATGGAAGAAGAACGACAAATACAAGTTCCAAAAAATGTTTCTTTTGAAATGATACAAAAGTTACGAAAAGATTTTAAAAAGAGTTTCAATTGTTAGTACAATAATTAATATTCAATACCTAGATTATGTACTCTTTGTCTCTTTCTAATATTTGTATTGTACAATTTATTTATTTGAATAAATATACGGCTATTCGCCTTGATTTTCTTTTAAAATAGTCTCTTATATTTAATCCAAGTCATTTTAGAAATTTAATTTTCAACTATTTTAATATTAGTTTAAAGTTTAAACTTTAATATAAAATTGAATTTTAAGATTTAAACTTTAAATTCAATATAAACTTTAAACTTTAAACTTTAAAGTCAATTTTAAACTTTAAATTCAATATAAAGTTATAAACTTTAAAATTTAAAGTCAATTTTAAACTTTAAGTTTAAAGTTTAAACTTAAATTCAATTGAAACTTTAAAGTAACTTTAAAGTTTAAAGTTTTAAATTGAAGTTTTTTAATAATATAATTTTATTAATTAATAATATAATATTATATAATAATTAAAGTTAATAAAAAAATAAAAAAAAATTACCGGTACAAAATGATCCGGTAAGAACCGGTATCGGTCCGGTCCAAACCGGTTCCAATCCGGTAACTAAGGGACCGGACGGAACCGTTGGAAATTTCCGGTAAAACCGGTTCCGATAAGACCCGGTTCCGGTAACGAAATCCGGTAACGAGGACCGGTTCCGGTAAAACCGGTCCTGTTGACCCGGTCCTGTCCGTTTGCCAGCCTTAGTGGTAACTACACCATGTAATTACCAGCAATTTACAACCTCTGCCCCTGCCAATTACACCAATTACCTACTGACCAAGTAATTACATGTCCTTTCAAACAGGATAAGACAGTGTAATTATACCAATTACACCAAATTCAATTACCAGAGTATCCTTCCAAACAGGCCCAAAGAGTTTTTAAACAGGCTCTTAATAGCCTAAGATTTGAAAATCATCCTGTAATAATAGCTGTTCAAATTCGTATATGATTATGAATTTCCCACGAATTACCAAAGATAAAAAAAACACAGGTTCACAAAGCCACTTGTTTCTTCCAAAGAGCAAAAATGGCAACCTGCTTCTTCTCTTTTCCAAATTCCTTCCCTTCTAAACCCAAATCCCACAAAAGACCCATCCATTCTTCTTCCCTCACATCTCAATCCCAAAAAACCCATCTTCTCAACCTGATTTCAGACCAAGAACGTGGTCTCAGGACTCAATCTGACCCCCAAAAGCTTTCACAAATAATCCAGGCTATTGATGATTTGGGTTCCATTGGACGTGACACTGTAACTACTGGAAGTTCCCTTTCGGCCACTTGGCGTTTGCTTTGGACTACCGAGAAAGAGCAGCTTTATATTATTAAGAATGCCCCCTTTTTTGGTACTAAAGCTGGTGATGTTCTTCAGGTTATTGATGTTGTGAATAAAACTCTTAACAATGTGATTACTTTCCCACCTGATGGGGTTTTCTTTGTTCGGTCTACTATTGAAGTTGCATCTTCTCAGCGTGTGAATTTCAGGTCACTATCATTCTCTCTTTGATATATTTGTTGGAAAAATAATAGGGATTTGATTGTATGCATATTTTATACTTAGGATTCTTTGTAAAGAAGGAAACTCTTAGGTGCAAAATTATAGAAAACATACATGTTAACTCAGTGGTATACCGTTCTTTGTATTGAAGAGAACGCTACCCATCTTATATTCTTTGATTACTTGTTATTGGCTTCCCATCTTGTATTGTCCATGGTCTAGATGTACAGTTATGGGATTGTGGGTAGTGTTGAATCATACATTAGTGGGGGGAGTGAGGACTCATACATCAGGGGGGATGGGAGTTATGTGACTCTTTATAAGGACGATTCTCACCTTATGAGCCAGTTTTTGAAGTTGAGTTTGGCCCAATCTCAAGTTCTTATTGACGGATGGTAATGCCAAGAGGAACATTTAATCAACAAACAAGACATTGTTGGAAAGAAAAATGAAGTAAAGTGGAAAGTGAACAGAAAAATAGAGCAAAAGAGAAGTAAAAGTTACTGCAGTCTTCTTTTTCTTATTAATGATGGAAGCAACAAAGACCTGCCTCAATAAATAGGCTTCCTGTAAAACTGAAAATACTAAAATCTAGGTTCACTAACCGACTAATTACTAATTAGCTACTAATATATCTAAACTTGCTAAGATAAAGGAAACTAATAAACAAACTCCTGAAGACTTGGTCAAGTAGCTTTTGAATCACTTCTCAACAGACATTAGAGTTGATTATAAAAGAAGAGATAAATGGTTTGGATGCAAAAAACCGGTTATGTCAATCCTCTAATGTTCGCTCAAATAGATTTCAATTAAGAGTGAGTAAAGAAAAGGGACTCTTAAATAAAAAGCCAAGATGAAGAATTCTGATGTAGAATTTCTGTAAAGTGGGATAGGTATTTATTGAGATTCAACAAGTAACTAACATACACCTTCTCAAGAATAAATGTAACCTTTAAGATAAGATGGCAATTGTTCACAAAGTAGGTGTATCCTATAAAGAATGGGCAACACTTTTTCACAAAATATTGTGTCTTGTCCCAAAAGGTATATTTTAATTTTGAATCATTTCTAAATAGATACTAACAATGTTACTGCCTGGATAATTCTGGAAACAGTTTCGTAAAAATACTTTGGAAAAAACAAGTTTGTAAAGAAGTATTGGTTTGGAGCAGGGTTAGCACCCAAAGGGTAGCGGCTGCGGGTTTCCCTTGTCATAAAAAAAAAGAAAAAAAGATAGTAGTTACTGTTTTTTGAATGTTATGTGACTGGAAGAAAGGTTTTTATTGTATTTCACCCTGACATCTTTCGTAAACAGTTTTTGAAAAGAAAACTTTTTGTAAACATTTTCTGGAGAAACTTAAACAGGAAGTTTCTGGACAAAATTTTGCACGATGTCAATAACTTTTCCATGGTCAAACAGCACAGTATCCATTTATCACGTTGAAGTTTGTAGACCAGTAGATAGAGAAAAGAAAAAAAGGTAAGAATCCATTAGTCCACATTGTTGTTGCTGCATTCTTAGTGAATGAGTGTATAGATCAGCAATTTAGAAAAAAAGCTTAACGCAAGTTAGATTTGGAAAAGGCTTATGATCGTGTGAACTGGTCATTCCTTACGCAAATTACATATGATTGTTTCCATACTGTTTATTTGGGTCATCCACTTGGTGCCAAGCACAATGATGTGGGAGTGTTCAAGGGGTGATTGGCAAGTGTGTGAAGACAATGGCTCCTTGGAAAAAAACAAATTTCATCTTTTGGAGGTAGACTTACTTTGATGAATGGTGTGTTTAGATGGTGTGCCAATTTATTTAATGTCGCTTCTGTCTATCCCAACAAAAGTTGAGAAGAAAGTGAATTCCCTGAGAAGTGAATTCCTATGGGAAGGCAAATTTAAATAGAAATTTCATTTAGTTAAATGCCAGTCGGTGATGAGAGACAAAAACGATGGTGGTTTGGGGGTCAAGAATCTCGCAGACTACTAATATGTGGGATGATTTCCAACAAAAATTATGTATAAGATTGGTAATGGGTTAAAAATAAGATTCTCGTTGGACAAATGGATGGAACCTGAGAGATTGAAAGTTATTTTCCCCACACTGTATAGTCTAGTTTAAACAAATATTGCTTGATAGCTGATTGGAGAGGATAAAAAGTTAATACCAAAGAACAAAAAGTGTCCTCTCTCGAATTTGTCACTGTTAGTCATTGGTTTCCTCTTTTCCCGCAGTGGAGATGCAGATAGAGGACCTTAGGGTCCCCCCCAACCCAAACCCGACAACTCCTCTTTCCCCCAAATCCCACATACTTTTTCCCCTATCTCAATTTTCCCCTCTTTCTCAAGCTCCCCAAGCTAACTAACAAGACCAACCCCTTCTAATATCGAACTAAAACTCTTTATTACCATTCACTGGATCGACTTTGAGTGGTCCCCAAAAGGTTAATAACTCTCCTCAAGAACAAACCAAATCTGGAAACCCTTGCCAATCGAATGAAACTCATCAATTTGGGAAGAAAAAGATGCAACTTTTATGGTTAGAAACAAAAGATGCTTTGAAGGAAAAAAAAGCAGCTACTCTCTTATGTGAAAGACAGATGTTTACAGGGACTTTTGTCTTGGTGTAAGGATAGGGAAATGGAAAATGTAAACCAGCTTTTTGATTTTTTTTAGACTATGAATTTGATGTAGTTGTTGAAAAAGTATAACTTTCACCTTTTTCGTACTCTTGCAGTACCTTTTTGGTGCTCATTATTAAAACTTTACTTTAGTTAATTAAATGTTAAGTCCAAATTACAGTAATTTAACTTGGATTGTTGCATTTCATGATAACGATCTTTTCTGGACGTGGATAAAGAAGTTAGTCGATCTTATAGTGGGGTGAGACGTGCCAAATAGAGATGATGAATATTGAAGATTCATTTGGGGTTGAGGCATTGTTGTTTGTTGTTGTATGCTAATAAACTTTTCTGGAACAGACTCTACAAGTTAGGTGAGTCACCTAAAAATTGGTAAATTTACTTCTAGTTAGGGGTGAGAAATTTCTTGAAACATTAGAGAATACTGATAATAGGACAGAGATAGTATTTGCTTGTCTTGCAACAGTTGATATACTTTGTTCTTTATCATGGTCTATTGACAATTGCTTCTATGTCGTAGATTCACAAGTGCAGTTCTGCGTGGAAAAAATTGGGAATTTCCTCTACCTCCATTTGGACAAGGGTGGTAAGTATTTGTATTCTTTAATTGTCTCGATTAACAGCATTTATAATCCACCAAGTGATATATGGTATATGAGGAGTTCTCCATATAGTTGATTGCAAGGTATAGTGCTTAGGAAGTTGAAGTGCCTTTCAAAGTACTTTATCTCAAGCATTTGCTTCGTCCTTTTTTTCTCTTTCTTTCCCACTTATCCGCAATTTTCTTGCTCGAGTCAGGAAGTGTCTTCAGATTACTATTTGCTTGGGTCAATGATGATTTGAATAACCTTTGTATAGGTTTGAGACTGTGTACCTTGATGATGATATTCGAGTAGTCAAAGATATCAGGCAAGACTACCTGATTGTTGAACGTGCTCCTTATACTTGGAAAGAATGATTGTCGGATTTGTCTTCCGCTATCTCTGTACATAAATTTTACTGTAAGTTTCTTTCTTTGAACTCTCATCTTCATGCTGATATAACTGGAGAGATTATGTTTCCTATAATTTTTATCCTTGTTCTGAATGTATAGGTGCTGTACCATCCTCTTTGTAACCATGATTTTTGTAATGTTAAGCGGAGACATTTAATTTATTGTCATAAGACTGAGTCACTAATGAGGCAGAATTTGTACCTTCAATTATGTGAAATATGTAAATAAATTTATTCAGTATTACCTCTATGTTGACAATGTATGACTTATCTTTTTAACTGATTTAATTGTGTATCCTTCTTAGTTTTGCACGATCAGTTTATCTCCAGTACACATGTCTCTGGGTTTCCTAACGTTGCTAAATCAACTAAGTAGCTTGTCTGGTAAAAAAAGGGTAATCTTCTTCGAAATGTTTTTGTAAATATGTAATACATAAAGACGACCCAACCAGTTTTGTAAGTCCATGTAGGAATACGTGTGAGAGTTAGAGGACCTTTGCAACCTCAAGAGGATTCCTTTAATTTCATTTTGAGAAATATTTTCATTTGCACTACAGCAGTAACTAAGTTACCAACCTCAAGAGGAGGATTCCATTTTGTTTTGAGAAATAATTTTGTATGTGCTAAAGAAGAAACATACTTGGTACATTCCTTTTGATTTTAAGAAATTGTTTCACTCGTGCTAAAGCAGTAGCATACTTAGTTCGTTTCCCTTTTCATTTTTAGAAATGGTTTCATTCACATTAAAACAGAAACATGCTTGATCTGTATGGGCATGCTGGGCAGGTTGCAACAAGTCGCTAGTCAAAGTTTTGACCAATCACAATTCATTACTATCTTGCCTGTTTCTTATTGATGACTGGCTAGAAAACACCTAATTTTCCCTACATTTATAAAGGGCTAATCTCGTACTTAGTTTCACCTACCAAACATGGGAGAACTGAAACATAGTCTTGCTTTTAGTACCCCATTGACTTTCCAAATTGATAATAGTTTTCTTTTCCAAATTGCCATACAAACTATCCCTTGGTTTTTTTTGGTTGTGGTCATGTAGTTGTTTTTCCATTTTCTTCTCTAAACGTAGACAATTACGGAAGATTATTATATTACATTTATTCATCTGAACATGGAAACACCTTTACATACATCAAGAATTTACTTGAGTTTTGTTATACAATCCTTTTAAGGAATAGGAATAAAAGAACATAGCTATATTGTTGACATTGAAATGTGAAGATGGCCATATACAATAAGATCTTCATTTGTGCACTTTGTATTCTCACTGTGATTGTAGCACTGTGTTAAGTTGATTAGTGCAAGAGCTTTTCCACCGTATGGCCTAGTTCAATTGAATCTCTTCTTACAATCATGACTATTATTTATTATTTTATTTTATAGTGTAAAATCTAGACTTGAAGGTAAAGCAATTTGTTTTGATTGTATTCTTATGAATTGTGATTGAGAAGTCATTTAAGTTGTGCCAAAGTTTGAATATTTTGGTTCCTATAGTTTTTAGCATTATTTGTCCCTTGGTTATCCAAATATAGCAAACCTGTATTCTCACATTTCCAATTAAATGTAATGGAGAACGAGGCATTTCAAACAAAACTATCCACTTTACTAGTCCCATAGTTATCTCTCCGTTTCATCTAGTTGACATTTATTTGAGATTTCAAACGAAGTATAAAAAAGTGCACTTAAGTTGATGAATGGGAAGTTTTTGTTTGCGTTGGTAGTCAAGGATATTCTGGTTAAAATTAAAGGAAAAACAACTAAATTTAGAACAAAGTGGTGTAGGTTCAGGTGGGTGATGAATAATGCAAGTTTTGAAGGTGGAGGGTGGAGGATGCTGGTTAGATGTTGAACAAATAAGCATCTCTAGGCTAGACGGGAAACGGGATAGATGACTTCAGCAAAGGGCTTTTGTGGACCTAGGAGCTGGTGTATGGGCAATGGGCTAAGTTGCTCGGACTCGGGTGCGGGTATCCGAGACGGATGCGAATTCGAGAGTCGGATTCTGCAAAATTTAAATTTTAAGATTTGGGGATGCGAATCCGAGTATGGATTCGCCCTCCACATGGGTAATCCAACGGATTCCTTCGGCGGCCTTTCATAAACTTGCCTGGGTTAAACTATGTCTGACCTTAATCTAACTATTTAATCTGTCAACATAATAAACACAACGCCACCTTATAGTAACTTAGTATGCTATAGCTCAACACAAACAGTTTAGCCCATCATTGGGCTCAGCACATAAAGAAATGCAAAGTAGTAAAAAGAAAAGTACCTTATGGAGGACTCCCAAAATATCAACCAAATTGCAAACTTTTATTCAAACTTTTAAAAGAAACTCAAAAAATGTTACAAAGAGAGAGAGAGGGGGTTCTGAAACCTGCCTCATTACTACAACTTAAGTCCTCTTATATAGAGATAGAAAACTTAAAAACGAATAAAAAGATGGCCCACACTTTTTTTAATGGCCAATAAGAAAACGATCAGACCGACAATATAATATGGCCTTTGCTTATACACTTTGGCCAGCTCCACCTGCCTTAATAAAAGTTTTGGCATATTACATGTGGCCGACAAACTTTTTTCTAGCTTTATTAAAGTCTTCATTATTTTGTCTAAGGGGCCCTTATTCTTTGGCTTTTCCTTTGACAGTTGTAGATGTGCTGGAAGATTCTTCCAATTGTTGTTGAATTTTGCTGAAGAGAGCGTCTAAATCTACGTCTTCATTGCTATCAACGTCTTGGCCTTCTCCCACTAGACATGTGACATCATCCTCATCGTTGGTATGACTTGCTGAAGTCATGGAGATATCATCCTTAATATCAATATCCAGATTTTTCATTAAATCCTTTTTAACTTCTTCCATGTATAAGGCTATAGCCTCTGATCTAGAAACAATTCCCCTTTTCATGTGGAGTTTTCGTGAGATCTGCTTAAAGGGGCTCAGAGAATCCTCTTGTGGTTCAGATGTTTCTTGAACATGACAATTATTAATCTTATCATTTATTAGATCCATGATTTCTTGACCATGGACTTTGCCATCAAGGTCTTTGTTGATTAATTTACTCCAAAACTTTGTATAAAAAGTTCGTAGTAAACAAGGGAATCCTTCAGAAGTGCTATTAACTTCAACATTCCACTTCATAATCCATTGAACGGAGAATTCTATAAAAAAAATACATTACCGCCATTCCTTCGAAGAAGATATTATCTTGTGCCATACTCATGAGTTTGGGAGATATATCTACCCATTCTGCGTATAAGCTTTTGTATTGATCCGGTAAATTTTTTATTGAAGGACCGTATAAAGTCCACCATTTATAAAACCAATTTGGGATTGGTTGAGTAAAGACATTAGAACAAATCTTTATAAACCAAGAATGTTTTTTATTGACATTTTCATATAATAACGCTTTATTAAAGCTGTCCACGTAATCCCAGTAATTATATTTAACTGCGACTTTCTGCTCCGGATGGATATAATCCCTTTCCTTTGATGGGCTCATTCCCCATTCTTCAGGAGTAATAATCTTTTTTATAATGATTTTGGAAAAGTTATAAACTTTTCTGGTAGTAGTAGGGTAAAAATGCTGAAATTCTGCTGACCCTGTTGATGAGAGTATAATCTCATAATGCATTCTGTATATATACGCAGTCATAGTATAACAGACTGAGTCTAAATTCCTGGCCATTAGCTGCCATGGATCATGCTTCCATAGTAAATCATTATATTCTAAAAGAAGTATAACTTCCTTTTTATCATTTTGGTCAAATACTTCTGTCGTCTCTACCTCTATTAAGGCTGAGGAATAGGTCGGAGGATTATTTTCGGATCCTTTTTTGGATTTCATAAAATCCATAAATTCCTTGTACATTGGGTGGTCTGTATTAATACCACTGCTGCTTGATGAAGCAATATTTGTTGATACTAATTACTTATTCCCTATTTGGGAAAGGATATGACCTCCCCTTCCAGTTGTTCCAGCTATGTCGCGTCCTCTTCCCCTTCTTGGAGGGGGCCATGAGGGTCTCATCCTGGAAAAGGCAGATTTATAATTAGTTTAGATATTCTCTAGTAAGAAAGTTTGGAAGACTATTATCTTCACCTTTTTTATATTATATTTCAAAATCAAAAGGGGATAGTAAAGCTTGCCATCTTGCAAACATTTGTTTAGAAACATCATGTTTACAATCTTTGTTAAACATAAACTTAGTTGTTTGGCAATCAGTTTTTATTAAAAACTTTTGATTATAAAAATCACCTTAAAATTTAAGAACACATTTTACAATAGCTAAAATTTCTTTAGCTATAGTGGCATAATTTTTCTGGGCTGTATTACATTTGCCAGAATAAAATTGAATGATATAATGACGTTTATTATCATGACAATATTGAGTTAATACTCCACCATATCCTATATCTGAAGCATCCGTTTCTACCGTTTTTGCCCAATTTGGATTGGCCAACGTTAGACAAGGAAGGTTTTTAACCTTCTCTTTAATTCTTTTGACTGCTTCAGTATGATCATCTGACCATGCCTTAAGATTATTTTTCAGTCTGCCATATAAAACAACTGTATCTTTTGCCAAATCCTTTATAAAAGGAGCAACATAATTAAGACTCCCAAGAAATCTCTGCAACTGAGTCTTGTTAGTAATAACATTAGGAAATTTAGAAGCAAATTCAATACTTCTATTGATGGGGCTGATATTTCCTCTTTCAATATTATGACCAAGAAACATGACATTTGTTTTAAACAAAGCCATCTTGGGTTGTGATAAAACCAAGTCATTTTGTATAATTATCTTTTTAAATAATTCAAGATGTTTAAAATGAGTTTTCACATTTTTGAAAAATACTAAGATATCATCTATATAGACTATTATGAAATTACTGTAGGGTATGAATATATCATTCATTATTTTTTGAAATTCAGATAGGGCGTTCTTTAAACCAAAAGGCATAACATTCCATTCAAATTGCCCCATTGGCACATTAAAAGCTGTTTTGAACCTATCTGACTCAGTTATCTGAATGTGCCAATAACCTGATTTTAGATCAAATTTAGAAAATATTATAGCATCATAAACTCAATCTAATAAATCATTTTTATTAGGAATAGGATACCTGATCCATCGTAATGCTTTATTAAGTAGTTTATAATTTATTACCAGTCGAGGTGCTTCTCTTTCTTGCTCAGCATGTTTATTAACATAGAAAGCGGTGCACGACCAAGGTGATTTGGACTGCCTTATTAGGCCCTTTTGAAGTAAGGAACTTATTTCCTTTTGCATAACTCCAAATATTCCGAGTTCATCTGACAAGGTCTTGCCTTGGTTGGAATATTATTCTCATCAAAATCATCCTCATATGGAAGACTAACTACATGCTTTTTCTTGTTCCAAAAAGCATTACGGTGATCTCCGCAAATATCAAGAGAGAACTGATTAGCTAAGATAGCAATCTTTTCCTGTAATTTAGGATTTTGTAAAATATGATCAACTTCAATACTATTAATTTCTTGTTTTATAAAATTAACTTGATTATTCTTTGAAATTAATTTATTAGTTAAATCATTTATCATCCTAGTAAAGGGTTTTGTAACAAACTCGAGTATAAAAAGTTTATTATTCCAAGTACCAATAACTTTATTATTATCCCAATGAGTAAGTGGGAAAATATCATTTATAAAAGGAGCACCTAAAATGATTTGATTGGTTACATTTTTTACTAAAACAAAGCTTTGAGGAACAAAACTCTTTCCTTTACAAATAAAAGCTTTAGGTAATTTAAATTCAATATTCATTTTGCTACCATTAGCAGAATGAAGGCTATGAGTAGTCTTATGAAAATATCTTGAAGGTATAAGTCCTTCTTGGATACAATTTAAATCAGCCGCGCTATCAATAAGGGCTATAAACTCTTTTTTATAATTGTAATCTATAAGAAGAGTGATTTTAGTATAAAACTTTTGAGAAGTAAACGCTTTGAGACTGTATAAAAAGTCTGTTTTATTATTTTTCAAACAAATATTTTTCATAAAATCAAGACTATTATTTTCTCCTTCAATAGAAGATGATGATTCAGAAACATCATCTAAATCCTGACGAGTTTGGATAGCATCCAGTCTAACCTCAATAACCACATTTTTTTCTTTTAGATCGACAATATCATCTTTGAGATTATCAATCTCCTTTTTTAAATCACTGATAGTAGTAGGAGAACTTATTAATTTTCTCCTTTTTAGTAAGAGATTTT
Source organism: Solanum verrucosum (assembly GCF_900185275.1). Classification (NCBI taxonomy): domain Eukaryota; kingdom Viridiplantae; phylum Streptophyta; class Magnoliopsida; order Solanales; family Solanaceae; genus Solanum; species Solanum verrucosum. The sequence goes on along the minus strand of NW_026020104.1, from coordinate 2,349,770 downwards.
TAACCTCTGCCATGGTATATGAACATTCTTTAGTAGGTATTTGCTCAGGAATATGATCCTTGTCCTTACTGGTAGAAGTATTACTGATTTTATCAATAATTTGAGCTCTTATATCTGGATCTTTGATATTTTGTAAGAGCTCCAAAACTTTGTCATTATCAATAACATTAAGACTCATCTTTGAGAATAGATCTTATAAAGATCATCTTCATCATTATCCTTTTCACATGCCATCCCTTGCTGGCAAGGTGAACATTCATCTTCAGAAGTCATATAATCTTCTTGTTGAAGAGCTTTAAGATCTTCACTTGTTGAGCACCCTCTACCACTGCTAACTTCTGATTCTGATCTTTTTGACTCAGAATTGAGTTATAAGAGAATCCTTTATGTCGTCATCTATATCAAGGCTTTTAATCTTCTCCTTGACTCGACAATCTTTGGCATAATGACCAAATCTTCCACATTTGTGGCAAGTATCCGCCTTATTATAATTCTGGCGATACTTTTTCCTTCTCTTAGAAGAGTCTCCTTTTCCTTCCTCAGCTCTTCTAAGCTTCTTTTCAATTCTCTTTTTCTTCCACTTTTCATAATCTTTTTTGGAAGATTTTTTCGTTTTAGGAGTATATTCCTTTTCCTTAGATTTTTGCTTGGGAATATCAAATGCGAATTGTTCGCAAAATTCTGCTAATTGCTTTCTCTCATTTAAGCGATGTCGCTTAATCTGTTGATTCAACTTAATTTCATTACACAAGGAAAGTCCTTCCTGTACGCAAGCACTTATAAGCTTTCCATAGGTATAATCATCATAATTAATACTATGATTAATACAAAAGCTTATACGCAGAATGGGTAGATATATCTCCCAAACTCATGAGTATGATGCAAGATAATATCTTCTACGAAGGAATGGCGGTAATGTATTTTTTTTTATAGAATTCTCCGTTCCATGGATTATGAAGTGGAATGTTGAAGTTAATAGCACTTCTGAAGGATTCCCTTGTTTACTACGAACTTTTTATACAAAGTTTTGGAGTAAATTAATCAACAAAGACCTTGATGGCAAAGTCCATGGTCAAGAAATCCTGGATCTAATAAATGATACGATTAGTAATTATCATGTTCAAGAAATATCTAAACCACAAGAGGATTCTCTGAGCCCCTTTAAGCAGATCTCACAAAAACTCCACATGAAAAGGGGAATTGTTTCTAGATTAGAGGTTATAGCCTTATACATGGAAGAAGTTAAAAAGGATTTAATGAAAAATCTGGATATTGATATTAAGGATGATATTTCCATGGCATCAGCAAGTCATACCAACGATGAGGATGATGCCACATGTCTAGCGGGAGAAGGCCAAGACGTTGATAGCAATGAAGACGTAGATTTAGACGCTCTCTTCAGCAAAATTCAACAACAATTGGAAGAATCTTCCAGCACATCTACAATTGTCAAAGGAAAAGCCAAAGAATAAGGGCCCCTTAGACAAAATAATGAAGACTTTAATAAAGCTAGAAAAAAGTTTGTCGGCCACATGTCATATGCCAAAACTTTTATTAAGGTTAGTGGAGCTGGCCAAAGTGTATAAGTAAAGGCCACATTATATTGTTGGTCTGATCATTTTCTTATTGGCCATAGAAAAAGTGTGGGCCATCTTTTTATTCGTTTTTTAAGTTTTCTACCTCTATATAAGAGGACTTAAGTTGTAGTAATGAGGCAGGTTTCAGAACCCCCCCTCTCTCTCTCTTTGTAACATTTTTTGAGTTTCTTTTAAAGTTTGCAATTTGGTTGTTATATGGATATTTATAGATTTATGCATATCGGTTTAGTACATGTGGCTTTTAAGCCCCTTACTCTGCGGGGCCTACCAGAAAGTTTTATAGCAGCTTTACGTGATGGTAGAAATCATAATTGGAAGAAGTCTCTTATAGGGACAATTCAAACTAGTCTTGCTTATGTACCAGTTTATTTTAATGCTTATCCTAACTTGCGGATTTCGTTGTAGGATGAGAACTCATTAAGTTCTCTAATGTTAAACTTCATGGTTATGATTATATGCCTGGCACTGAAGTTGTTTGTATATGTTATAGAATTTACTATAAATTATTGCATACTTTGAATCCTATGTGCAAAGTAATTGATTTTAAAAATGAAACTAATTTTGATAAATCTAAGGTAGTCACAAGAAGACCTATCAAGTGGGAAGAAATTGATTTTCCACGAGAGTGGGTTATTGAGAATGCTACCCAACCTAGAAATAATATTAATACAGATATTTCTGAAATTGAACAGTTGAATGATGGAACTTTTAAGATTAGATTTTCAGAACCTAATAACATGCAAATTGATAATTATAGCATGTCCTCTAGAGTAACTAGATCTAATTCTTCTTATATATCTCCTGTCGATTATATTGTATAGATTCCTTCGCGTGCATCTACCTCGCAAATTAGAGAAACTTATAGATGCGATGATATAAAAATTGATAAAGATAATATTGCTAGACTTGTCCCCAGACCTAGCTCGGATTTAGATATAACTAAATCTGAAATGGATTTTCTTGATGAACTAGATTCGTAATTTTGTTTTATGATGTCTGACAAATTGATAGATTTTAGTCCGGGTTCCCCGGCAAGAGCCGGAATCGCTAAAGATTTTCAGCCAAAAAAAATGGAAACTATTTAGAAAATGGTTTTACAAGAAGAAGAACAGTATGAATTTCAAGAAGAATTTTATAAAGATCTTGTTGATTCAAAAATTAATAAATTAGTTGCATTTGTTCCTTCGTTTATGTGTAAACATGTTCATAACTATATCTCAATGCTAGAAAGAGATTGTCGCTCATAGCAGTCTTCAGCCTCCGCCAAAAATTGATGACTTCAAGATCAAGGATTATTCAGACCTTGAGAATTTCTTGGAAAAGAATTTCAAAGGAGGTGGTGTAAAACCTATAAATGTTGAGAATTTTTCAGAAGGAGAACCTAGTAATAATAATAATTTTTTTGATGATATTAATAAAATCTTAGAAAGATATGCAAGGAAACCGGTCCAAAGGATGTACTACTATCCTAGGCCCACTCCACAAGATGTTTTGTTGGAAGAACATGGAACACATTATAACTAATAGTTATAATGGTAAGGAAATCAATGAATGGAACATCGATGGTTATACCGATAGACAGATTTATACAACTGTCCATCGCATGCTTATGTACAGTACTATCTGTAAAACTAACAAAAATAGTGATAAGACTATCGCTGATATGATAACAACAGGTTTTACTGGCCAATTAAAAGGTTGGTGGGATAATTATCTCAACCAGGATCAAAGAAATAAAGTTCTCATGGCAGTAAAACAAGAAGGAGAACAATATACCCAGAATGCAATTTATACACTGGTTCTAAATATTATAGAACATTTTTCAGGGAGATGGTCGGATAATACTGAAACCATCAGGGCTCTACTTCAAAACTTGAGATGTAAGACTCTTACATCATTTAGGTATTATAAGGATGTGTTCTTATGTAGAGTTATGGAATTACCAGAGTGTAATAACACTCATTGGAAATCCAAGTTTATAGATGGGTTACCTACTCTCTTTGCAGAAAGGGTCAGGAAGGCCATTAGAGGAGAAAATCATAGTATTAATTATGATGGTTATACCTATGGAAAGCTTATAAGTACTTGTACAGGAAGGACTTTCCTTGTGTAATGAAATTAAGTTGAATCAACAGATTAAGCGACATCGCTTAAATGAGAGAAAGCAATTAGGAGAATTCTGCGAACAATTCGCATTTGATTATAATTAGTTTAGATATTCTCTAGTAAGAAAGTTTGGAAGACTATTATCTTCACCTTTTTTATATTGTATTTCAAAATAAAAGGGGGATAGTAAAGCTTGCCATCTTGCAAACATTTGTTTAGAAACATCATGTTTACAATCTTTGTTAAACATAAACTTAGCTGCTTGACAATCAATTTTTATTAAAAACTTTTGATTATAAAGATCACCTTGAAATTTAAGAACACATTTTACAATAGCTAAAATTTCTTTAGCTATAGTGGCATAATTTTTCTGGGCTGTATTCCATTTGCCAGAATAAAATTGAATGATATAATGACGTTTATTATCATGATAATATTGAGTTAATACTCCACCATATCCTATATCTGAAGCATCCGTTTCTACCTTTTTGCCCAATTTGGATTGGCCAACGTTAGACAAGGAAGATTTTTAACCTTCTCTTTAATTCTTTTGACTACTTCAGTATGATCATCTGACCATGCCTTAAGATTATTTTTCAGTCTGTCATATAAATAACTGTATCTTTTGCCAAATCCTTTATAAAAGGAGCAACATAATTAAGACTCCTAAGAAATTTCTGCAACTGAGTCTTGTTAGTAATAACATCAAGAAATTTAGAAGCAAATTCAATACTTTTATTGATAGGGCAGATATTTCCTCTTTCAATATTATGACCAAGAAACATGACATTTGTTTTAAACAAAGCCATCTTGGGTTGTGATAAAACCAAGCCATTTTGTATAATTATCTTTTTAAATAATTCAAGATGTTTAAAATGAGTTTCCACATTTTTGGAAAATACTAAGATATCATCTATATAGACTATTATGAAATTAATGTAGGGTATGAATATATCATTCATTATTTTCTGAAATTCAGATAGGGCGTTCTTTAAACCAAAAGGCATAACATTCCATTCAAATTGCCCCATTGGCACATTAAAAGCTGTTTTGAACCTATCTGACTCAGTTATCTGAATGTGCCAATAACCTGATTTTAGATTAAATTTAGAAAATATTATAGCATCATAAACTCTATCTAATAAATCCTTTTTATTAGGAATAGGAAACTTGATCCATCGTAACGCTTTATTAAGTAGTTTATAATTTATTACCAGTCGAGGTGCTTCTCTTTCTTGCTCAGCATGTTTATTGACATAGAAAGCGGTGCACAACCAAGGTGATTTGGACTGCCTTATTAGGCCCTTTTGAAGTAAGGAACTTATTTATGATAGTAAAATTAGCAATTTTATCATTTTTATAGTAGTACTAGTAGTAGTAGTAGTAGTAGTTAGTTTGATTTGATTTCCTACATTTGGGAATTTAAAAGTATAAATTAATTATACCTTGTTAATAATTAATTTGAAAAAAAATATAATTCCTTTTATTTATTATAAAAAAAGAAATAATCATATATATATACCCTAATATAAATTAGATAATACAATTCATAAAGTGCCGTGCCTTTCCCCTTCTTCTCCCAAGAATCCCCTTTCTTCTCCCAAGAAACCCTTCGCCTGCTCTGTTTCTTTTCAAGAAAAAAGTTTTCTCCTCTGTTATTTTTCAAGAAAAAAACTCTGAATCCTTTGTTCTTCCCCATGGAGCCTACATCTCCTCTGTTCTTATACAAGAAAAAAGCTCTGCCTCCTCTCTCTCTCTTCTTGTAAGTTTTGTCTCTTCTCTATTCTTTTCCATAGAGCAACCAGATCTTGTGACAACTTTGTCGGAGAAAAAGTCGTCAACTTTCAGCGGCCATGAAACTAAACTCTTCTTTCCCAATTTTTTTCTTGGCTTTGGTCAAAGTATCTGGATCGGATTGACCGAATTCGACACGCACCCCGCACTTGCGCCCACACCAGTTTCGCATCGAGATGGGTTCAGCTACAAAAATGAAGAGTCCGCGCAACATAGGCAATGAGAGCTACAAGGTGCCAAGACATAAGGGTGGGGGTGCATTGGCAATTAATATAAGGGCGGGAGAGACATGCTCTAGGGCCTCCGGTAACGGGGAGGAGGCGGCGTAGATATAATGGAGTGATGTGGTTAGGTTTTGGATGAACGATGCAATTTCTTGGAGATTGCTGAGAAGGTGATCAATTGGGCTAGTATTGGAAAATAAGCATTTCTAGGCTATTTGTTAAGCTATGTTGCGGGGACTCTTCATTCATTTTTGCAGCCGAACCCTTCTTGACGCGACACTGCTACGGGCGCAGGTGCGGGGTGCGTGTCGGATTCGGTCAATCCGATCCGGATACTTTGACCAGAGTCGAGAAAAAAATTGGGGAAGAAGAGATCAGTTTCATGGCCGCAGAAAGTTGACGACTTTTTCTCCGAAATTGTCACAAGATCTGGTTTTCTCCATGGAAAAGAATAGAGAAGAGGCAAAGCTTACAAGAACAGAGAGAGGAGCCAAAACTTTTTTCTTGTATAAGAACAGAGAGGAGACGAAGGCTCCATGGGAAAGAAGAAAGGATTCAAAGACTTTTTCTTGAAAAAGAACAGAGGAAAACTTTTTTTTCTTGAAAAGACATAGAGCACGCGAAGGGTTTCTTGGGAGAATAAGGGAAAACGCACAACACTTTATGAATTGTATTATCTAATTTAAGTTAGGCTATATATATATGATTATTTCTTTTTTTATAATAAATAAAAGGAATTATAATTTTAAAAAAATTTAATTAGTAACAAGTTATAATTAATTTATACTTTTAAATGGCCCAATGTAGGAGAGTGCATTATTTGGATTAAACCGAAAAATCAAATTGAATTCTAATTTTATTTAGTTTATATTTTATGTTTGTACATCTATAATATATATACTTTTAAGTATAGTGTTTTACGTTTTACTTGTGATTTATATTAAAAAGTATATTTAATATTATTATTATTACTATTCTACTTATTATTATTTTTATTTTTATTATTATATATATATATATTTTTTTTTTTTATTTTTTTTTTATTATTGAATATTTTTAGCCGAATCCCCGCACCCGTATCCATACTCGGATTCGCATCTGTCTCGGATACCCGCACCCAAGTGCGAGCAACTTAGCTGTTAAGTAGCGGTGGGACTTGGTATACAAGCAATGTAGGACGAGTTATGTTTGTCAGCCAAATATCATTTTCCTTTTCCAGAAAGGTATTGTTTTGATTTTTTGCCTTTTGCTTCTTCCTCTTCCTTCTGGTGAAAATCCATCCTGTACTAGTACTTTCTTTCTGTGGACAGATTCCGCCTCCCCAGTGGGGATCAACTCTGTATCATCAGTGTTCAGTGAAAATACCTGTATGAGGGATTCTCTGCTGGTGCATCATCAGCTTTCTCAACTGCCTGTGATAGTTGATCTGTCTTGAAGTCAACTACCAGATGCACACCTTTTTGTTCAATGATTTCTGTTGGCAGATTAGTTGAACTAGAACTGAAGTCTTGCTGAGAAGTCTCTTCTATAGTATCTTCCTGTTCCTGTCCAATCTGTTGCTTACAACCATTCTCCTCAATGTTACTGGATTCCTGTACCTTCTCCTTTGAAGTAGAAACATTAGTTGTTTCTTTAGTTTCTACTGTAACCTCCTTACTTTATTCACTTGCAATTGTCCCCACTTGATCATTTTGAAGTGAAAGGTTCTGGTTCTTCTGTGTATGCTGACTTTCACCTGATTTGGATTGCTCCACTTGGATTTGCTTGGTAGTGTAAGTAGACAATCCCCTACATCTTTCTTATGATTGAACGCACTTAAAAAAATAACTCAACTCCTCTATTTTTGGCATCTGTTTGTGTTTCTTCTTCTTTTTGTACTTTTTACTCACTCTTTCAGTCACTGTGGGCTTTTCTATGGGTTTGATATCATTATGGTTGTGAGATCGATCCCCTTGTAAATTTTGTTGCTTCTTTTTCAAATTACTCTCACCTTTTCCATCAGTATTATCATTGTCAGACTGCACCGCATTTACGGGTACAACCATGCTTGGTATCAACTCATTTTCTTTAGTCTCTGTGGCTTTCTCTTTTCTTTTTTCCCCAAACCCTACAAATCATCATGGAGTCTCCTCGTATTCAAGTTTTCTGGACATAAACCTTTGGAGGTTGAATTCTCTCATCCTCCAATCCAACCCATACTGCATACAGTTTTAGTTTGGGTTTAAGCAAATCTACTTCTACCCTCACTTTGGCCATACTAACTGTCCTGCTTCTATTCGCAGCATCGGGAGCAAGAGGGTTGGGATATACTATTTACTATGTGGTTAAGTTACAGTATTATATTTTAATCCCGTGTGAAGATTGTTTATTTTATTTAACTTTATATAATAAAGTCTTTATTTGAATAGATCACTTGGTTTATATGTATGTTCTTTACTTTATAGTAGACGATTTTGTGTATGGAGTTATTTAACTCATTCACGAAAGATTAAAATTGTTAGTTCTTATAAGTTATAAATTAATGTTCACGATCAAAGATGAAGTAGGACAAATATCTTGATGATTGTAGCACAAAATTAAGTATAATTCAATCTTAATTATGGAAATGTTAAATTCTAACTTCTTGTGCTAGTCATTCCGTATGTATTGAACGGACCAAGTAGATATGTTCATTTATGTTCTGAATATTTATAAACAACTTGTCTAGTCCACTATATTATATGTACTTATACTCTTAATGTTGATATAATTATTATGATCTATGTAATTTGATTCATTGTTTTAATATATTAAAATGTGAGACTCTATTATGATTCAAAATATTTCTAGTAGATTGGATAATGACAAATCACATTCGTGAAATAATAATTAGTTGATAGAACATATCTCTGTTTTGAGATAGAAGACACTCATTTATGATTACTTAAAAGTTTTCATGTAAAAGTGGATTTCATATCCGTCATGTGAAATAAGTTGTATAATAAAGGATTAAGTTAGTTAATAAATTAAATTTTCAGAAAATTTGATTTAATTGATTGGTGTCAGTAATTCTAACATGAGGAGTTAAATAAGATGTAATGATATATTTCAAAATTAAATCGAGGAGTGCAATTATAAATTTTTAATGGAATAATTTGTAATTTATTACGATACAATTAATTCATTCTTTTGCGAATTAACATCGTGATTGGAAACTTTAGTTAAATAAATCTGTTGTGCCCGACTAATTAATTGTGCTTGGGAGAAGATAAAAAGAGCGTTACAGAAGAAGTGATATATTTATTGGTCTTCCATATACATTTGAATTACAGACATTTGATTATTTGAATGTCAAGGGCAAAAACATTTTGCTAATTAAAGCAAAAAACGTTTTTGTGTAATGGCTCTTTATTGCCTCTTGATTGCTCTTGAATTTCCATATTGGCTGAAATTCGTATGCCAAATTCTAGGGGTGTACAAAATCGAACCGAAAATTGAATCAAACCGTAAATTGAGTTAAATCGGAAAAAAAATTCGACTAGTGGTTTGGTATTGAAAAAAAAAAAAAACCGACTATATTTGGGTTGGTTTGATTTTAACTAAAAAAAACCAACCCGAGACCAAACCAACCCGACATTATATATAATTTTAAAATTTTATTTTATACATAAAAATATTTACTTTGATATAATTTTAAAATATTTCTTATACTATTTCATAATTTTTATCTTTTAATATATTATTTCAAGTTTAAAACTTAGAATTCGGAATGGTACAATAAAGATTATAGTTCATAGATGTTGATAATTATAATAAAACTTAAATCAAAATCAAATTAATACTAATGCAAAAAGAAAATCAATTCAACACTAAGAATGACAATAATATTGAATATTTGTTCTTTAATTTTACATTGGTTTAGACAATTAAAATACATAATCTAATTTTAATTTTCCTTAAATATTTAGTAATGTAACTAATACTTATTAAACTTATTTTAGCATGATTTAATACTTTTAAATTATGATCATTTTCATTATGAAATTGCAATATTTATTTTATATGATGATTTCATTATTATTTTTTATTGAATATTTTTGTGTCATCAGTACTCATCTCATATTTTGTGTTATTTTTTTAAGAAATACCTTAGATAATTGTATTTTGGTTGGACTAAAGAAATATTTGAAGCACAAGTTAATTATGTGTTTGTATGCAAACTTTATCGAAAAAATCTAAAAAACTGGAAAAAAAAAAACCGAGGTTTATTAGTTTGGTTTGATTTATAAATTTAAAAATTCGACACAATGATTTGGTTTGGTATTTGAAAAACCCAAATCAACCCAAAGTTGAAAAACTCGAAAAAAAACTGAATTTTATTAGTTTGATTTGGTTTATAAATTTAAATTTTTTACATAAATAGTTTGGTTTAATATTTGAAAAATTCGAACCAACCCGGTCATGTATACCCCTACCAAATTCTATGGGTATAAAAAGAGAGGATCACTTTTCTGGAAAATAATACATACTTGTCCACACAAGTTTTGGTTGAAAAAGGTTAGTTAGGAAAATAGTAGAAGGCAATAGTTTTTGGATTTTCTGTTCTTGAACGAGTTTTGTGAAAGTTTCTAAAGGTTAGTGTTTCCTTAATTCGTCCAGATTATATTATCATGTTATTATTATGTAAGATCGTGACTTTCAATGATTCTTCTGTTGTGCATGTTCTAACAGCCACAATGACAGAGCCATTGTCACAATCCAAAAATGAATGTGATGACACTCGTCTTATTCCACCAAGACAAGTCAGCCTACAACCAAGCCTTTTCGGAATAGGAATGTCCGATGTTCTTGATCATTATACTTACGGAAAAGGGTCAAAATTGCCCCCGAACTATATGAAATAGACCATTTATACCCTTCGTTACATTTTGGGATCAAAAATGCCCCTGCTGTTATCCTAAGAGACCACAAATACCCTAAAGAGTTAACACCCCAAATTTTTATTGACGTGGCAAGCCACGTGGAACTAATCCTTCCACCTAAGTGTTGCCAACTAGGATTCACTACAAAAGAACTAGACCTTTAGCGGCAACAACAGTCGCCACAAAAGCCCAGAAAATCGTCACTAAAAGTTTTTAACATTAAATTCTAATTTTGTGTTTTTTTCTTCATTGTTTTTAAAAAACCAAATATGATATCGATTAAGTAGGAGTTTGAAGACACTATATGTTTTATTTTATGTCATATGTAAATGTATAAAATGTACAATGATGCATTATATATATATAGTAGGAGATTTGAATCGAGAAGTAATTTTGATTATTTTTCGTAATAATATTGGATGTTTTTAATATGGATATTGCAAGTTATTTATTTTAGAAAATTAGGTCGCAATCGAAAATTAATTATCATATTTTTTTGTTGAAAAAATAGGTTTTACTAGCGAATGGTTGTTGGAGCCTTACTCGCCACTAAAATCACTCATAACCTTTAGTGGCAATATTTTGGGATTTTGTGGCGACTTTGTCGCCACTAAAAATCAAGTTCTTTTGTAGTGAATCTTAGTTGGCAATGCTTAGGTGGAGGGATTAGTCCCATGTGGCTTGCCACGTCACTAAAAAATTGGGGTGTTAACTCTTGAGGGTATTTGTGGTCTCCTGGGATAACTGCAGGGGTATTTTTTATCCCAAAATGTAATGGAAGGTATAAGTGATCTATTTCGCATAGTTCAGGGACAATTTTGACCCTTTTCCGTTATACTTATATAATAATATTTAATATTGGTTACCTCCACTAAAACTTGTCAACAGCAACCCATAAATAATACTTGCCCATCAATTTGAAAACAAACAATATTGCAGAAGATCCAATTCATTCCATACCAACGTATAATAATCTAATACTAATATAATAATATGTAATTAAAAAACATTAATTTTCATCCACAAAATTGAGTATACCTGCACTCTCGTTTTTCGTTCAACGCACGCCGCAGGTCAGTTTTCTTTCTGCTCCTCTTCATTTTCTTTTCTAAATTAATTATGTATTAAAAGTAATAATTTCTACTAACCTATTTTAATATTTCAAACTTGCCCCATTATTATAAACAATAAACAAGTTACCAAATTAATTAATTATAGTTAAATAACTATTCAAAATTATCAAGAATGACCTTTCGGGGTCGGGTCATTACATTATCCACCACTAAAAATTATGTTCGTCCTCGAACATAAAGTAAAAGCAAGTACCTGAAGTTTCGAAAAGTTGAGGATATCTGGCACGCATGTCAGACTCTGTCTCCCCAGTCGCCTCTCCAACTGAACGATGCTTCCACTGCACCTTCACCGAAGCGATCTCTTTGGTCCCAAGCTTTCGAACCTGCCTATCCAATATAACTATAGGTTCTTCCTCGAATGTTAAGTCTGGGCCTAGCTCCACTGAATCGAGTGAAAGCACATGAGACTCATCTCGAATATACTTCCGAAGCATAGAGACATGGAAAACATGATGAATTGCCGATAAACTAGATGGCAAGGCCAACTTATAGGCCACCTCTCCCACTCGGCTCAAAATCTCAAAAGGTCCAATGAATCTAGGGCTAAGCTTGCCTTTCTTTCCGAACCGCATCACACCCTTCATGGGTGACACTTTAAGCCAAACATGATCACCCTCCATTAACTCTAAGGCTCTAACTCTCCGGTCTGCATAACTCTTCTGTCGACTCTGCGTTGTTAACAGTCTATACTGAATTATACGGACCTGCTCAATAGCATCTCTAAGCAAGTTTGTATCCAAAGAGTCCATCTCCGCCGAATCAAACCAACCGATTAGAGATCTACACCGTTTGCCATACAACGCCTCAAATGGGGCCATCTGAATACTAGAGTGATAACTGTTATTGTAGGCAAACTCTGCTAAGGGTAAATGTCGATCCCATCTAGCACCGAAATTGATCACACATGCTTGGAGCATGTCCTCTAACACCTGAATCGTTCGATCAGACTGACCATCTGTCTGAGGGTGAAAGGTTGTACCTATATCTAACTGAGTACCCAAACCATGTTGTAATGCTTTTCAAAAATGGGAAGTGAACAATGAACCTCGATCAGATATAATAGAAATTGGAACTTCATGTAATCACACAATCTGACTGATATATATAACTCGGTTAACTTCTCCGCCGTATACTTCACCCGAACCGGAATGAAGTGGGCAGACTTGGTGAGCCTGTTAACAACAACCCAAATGGAGTCATAACCACCCACTGTGGTAGGCAAACCCACAACAAAGACCATAGTGATCCGTTCCCACTTCCAATTAGGAATAGACATCCTCTAAGATACACCCCCGAGACGTTGGTGCTCACACTTGACCTATTGGCATGTCAAACACCTAGAAACAAAGTCTAAAATATCCCTCTTCATCCCACTACTAGTAATGCTGATTCAGATCATGATACATCTTCGCTGCTCCCGGATGGATGGAATATCGAGAACAATGAGCCTCCTCAAGAATCAATCTAATCAACTCGCCTGTCTTGGGCACACAAATCCTGCCTCCGATCCTCAAGACCCCACCAGAATCAAGGACAACCTCCTTGGCTTCCCCTCTCAACACTTTGTCTCGAATAATACATAACTTCTCATCATCAAATTGGTACTCACGAATCTGCTCGACTAAAGAAGACCGAGCCTCAATAAAAGCAATCATCCTATCACTCTCCTCTGAAATCTATAACTGGACAAGACTGTTAGCTAACATCTGAACATCTCTAGCCAATGGTCTCTCCTCAATACTAAGTGTTGCAAGACTCCTCATGCTAAGAGTCTTCCTATTCAAAGCATCGGCCACAACATTGGCCTTCCCCAGATGATATAGAATGGTCACATCATAGTCCTTCAGCAACTCAAGCCATCTACGCAGCCTTAAGTTTAGATCCTTCTTACTGAGGATGTACTGAAGACTCCGATGATCGGTGAATATCTCGCAATGCACCCCATACAAATAGTGACGCCATAATCCTAGTTGTGTAGATTCTTCTAGTTCATGAATTACACTTGCTAGGTTAGTTTAAATAGGTATACATGCTCCAGTTAAGAATGTTTCATTGTCAGTATTTAATGTTCCATTCTCAGATTTGCATGTTAGAACATTGAGCTATCTAGTATTTCAGTTTTGTTGTGTCATACACATTCCAGTTGGGAGTAGGCTTAGACCGAGTTGGACTAGGGTTCAACGTACCCTCATAGTCCCAGAACTATGTGCCCCCGTAAGTTTATCAAGTCTCCTCTATTGGGCATCAACTTTATTGATCACGTCATTCATGCCTTTTTACCCCTGGCAAGGTATATTGGGTCATTTCGATGGGGCGTATACATCGAACAATCATGCCTTTATACCCCTGACAAGGTATATTGGGTCCTCTCGATGGGGCGTATACATCAGACTCCACGTTTAGCTCACGTGGTTTTATGTCGGTTAATAGTAGCTCCCACAGTCAGACTTTAGTGCATTTGACCAGGTCTTCAGTTATATTTCAACATTCAGCCTCGGTATGTCATGTTCATGATTAGTACTTGGTCATTGCATTTAGCTCATCCTTCAATATATTTTAGCATTTACATTTAGTTCAGATTATGTTATTACTTAGTATGCTTTGTTCAATTATGTATTTTATTCATATGAACATGTGGAGAACAATTACATTTTCATTTTTTAGAACTATTTATGTATATTAATTTTTATTTTATAAGTTATAATATAATATATGACGTTCTTTTTGTTTGCTCTCATATTTGACGTCTTCATTGTCTCAAAGATAGTTATCTCAAAGATACTTCATTGTCTCAAAGATAGTTAATTGAGAAAAGTTTCATTTTTTTTACTGAAAATACTAAAAATTAAAATTAAAGAATATATTCTACCTATGAAATCATATAATCACATGTTTATCTTATAACCAACAAAGATATAGTTCATATACTTGTAAAAAAATCAATTTATTCAACCAAGCATGATTCGTCCAAGGAAAAATAACAACACCGTGTTATCACATATATAGGAGCGATATAATACTATGAAAAATTATTGATCAAAAGTTAATATAAGGAAAGATGAAAGATAGAAATAATTAATGTAATAACTATGAGAATTCATAATATTATAACTATAGAATATAAAAGAGTGTGAATAACATTTAGAATAATTAGTAATAATTAAGAGAATTTATAATGTTATAACTAAAGAATTAACGTGCAATAGATGAATTTCTAATAAATTTTATAATTACATAAATAGGACTTTTAATTAATGTTACTATTTTTTTTAATAGTTATTAGATTTTAATTTAGTGTAGGGACAAAATGAAAATGTTTATTCCATATTACTGAATATAAAATTTATATCGTGAATGATAAATTTTAAATGCTTCATATATATTCACATATTTTCACATTTGTTGTGAGTTTATTTTTAAAAAAAGAACTCGAAAATTTTTAAAATAATATATTTTGAAGTTAGAAGATTTTGGTAACTTGATAATACATTTGTGACACACACACACACACACACACACACACACACATATATATATATATATATATATATATATATATATATATATATATATGTATATATATATAAATGAATTAATCAAATATATATCTCATAAAATTAGCTATTAAATAAATAATAAAAATTAAACTAATACAGACTTCAGCTGGCGTTATTAGAAGTCATATGAACTTTTCTTCATCGAAAATACTGAAACGTTAAAAAATAGTAAATTAATAGAACAAAAAGGCAATGTTTACATAGTAATAATGATTTTTATGTAAACTTCTTGGCAATCTTAATCACATAAGTAGTATTGATAAATAAACTCATTCTTTTGTCTAGAGCATCAAAAAAATAAATCGTGATAACATATATCTAAATCAGAATAGAATTTGTTAACAAAAACAAATGAATTTAGACTATAATAAAAATTAAATTAATACAAACTTCCACTGCGTTACTACAAGTCATATGAACTTTTCTTCGTAAAAAATACTGAACTATTAAAGAATAGTAAATCAGTAAAACAAAAGGGTAATGTTTATATAGTAATAACTATTTTGTAGCAAACTTCCTGATAATCCAAATCACATAAGTAATTGATAAATACATTCATTCTTTTGTCTTGGGCATCAAAAAAATAATTCGTGATAATTCTCAAACTCTTGAGAAGTTTATTAATTTTGAAAAAAAAATATTCAGAAGCATATATCTACATCATAAGAGAAATTGTCAACAAAAATAAATGAATTTAGACTACAATAAAAATTAAACTAATACAAACTTCAATTGACGTTATTACAAGTCATATAAACTTTTCTTCGTCGAAAATACTTAAGTATTAAGAAATAGTAAATCAGTAAAACAAAAGGGCAATGTTTATACAATAATAAATATTTTGAAGCAAACTTCCTTACAATCTAAATCACATAAGTAACATTGATAAATAAAGTCATTCTTTTGTCTTGAACATAAAAAAAATAAATCCTAACAATTCTCTACTTTTGAGAAGTTTAATAAATTTTGAAAAAGATATGCAGAAGCATATATCTACATCATAAGAGAAATTGTTAACAAAAATAAAGGAATTTAGACTACATCATATTAACTCCATATATTGAAACATTACATACTAATGTATGTATTAAGCAAAAAAATAATTATTATATCATTAAAATGATTTTCCTCAAATACTCAAGGTTAAGGAATATACCCTCTTAGGATAGAACAATTTACTTCATCCGAATAGTGGTACCTCATATTCCGATGAACTTCGAACTTACTCAACGTCAATAAATCACACGATTTTTTTTAAAATGCAAGAAGAAGAAGAGTAGAAGATTAAAAAAATTGTGGTTGAAAAATGAAAGGAAACTCCTCTATTTATAGTCAACAAAGGGTAGTATGAACAAAAGTTTTTTGTGTCTTATCTGAAAAGTCATGACCTTTTCGAGAAGTCACAACTCTTTTGAAAAGTCAACTCTTTGGGAAATGCACAACTCTTTTGAAAAGTCACAACTCTTTGGGAAATGCACAACTCTTTGGAAAAGTCACAACTCTTTGAGAAATGCACAACTCTTTGGAAAAGTCACAACTCATCGAAAAATCACAATCCATTGAAAAAAGTCACAACTTATCAGAAAAGTCACAACTCACCAAAAAAGTCACAACGTAAGTTAGGGATATTATAGTAATTTAACATTAAAGTTAGGAGTTCCTGCTTTTAAGGTAATATAAATATTTGGAAAAATCCTTTTGGCCAGAATTTGGCCAAAATGGTAAAATAACTTATTTCACCTTTTAAAACATTTTTACCCTTTTAACTTAAATACCTTTTAATTAAAAATGAAAAAATATCAATTTATTTTAAAATAAAGAGGATATTATAGACTTTTTAAATTTCTGGCCAAATTTTCTGGCCATTTAGTATTACCTACTTTTTTTTTGTATGAAATATATTTTTTAACCGGAAGTCATTTTTTTTTTTAACTTTGTTCCATCTGAATCACGTGGCTTAGTTATTTAGTATCGGTCCTAATTTATTTAGCCTGTTGTTGTGGACGATGAGGAGAGAATCGGAAATTCAAATATGAGTACTTGGGAACGCTCTGAATCTTCTTCCTCACCTTCGGCTCCGTCATGGTTTTCTCACTTCTGGTCGTCGGCGCTCCGGTCCAAACCACTAGTTCCGCCGTCGGAGACCACAATTCGTGCTACCTCCGGCGAAGGTCTTGTCCGCCGTCTCAGTCTCTTTGATCTTCTTCTTCTCGGCATTGGAGCTTCTATCGGCGCCGGAATCTTTGTTGTAACCGGCACCGTCGCCCACGATACTGGTCCAGGTCAGCTTGCAATACAGAAAGTTAATTTGAATAACTGTGGCCGCTAAAACGGACTAGATTAATGTATTTTTAATTAAAAATTAATATTGAATCGTGGAGAAACAAAGGAAATTAGAACAATATATGTATGATCAAGTATAACTAGTGCTCGAGTCCGCTGGATTAATTTTCTGTATAAGAAGAGTAGGAACAACAAAATTTAAATAATAAACTAACAAGTTAAATAACACTATGATGAGGCAATAATCACTCAATGATTGATATGTCTTATGAAGACATAATCCTTCAATTTAAGAAGGTGAGAGGCGGTGTAGAATTTAGAAAGTAAGAGCAAATGAGCATGTGTCGTGACACTTGATTAAATTTTATCAAAGTGAGAGGATCAGGATACATTAGTAATGTGTAAATGACCTTCACTTCAGTATTATTTGCATGCCACTTGCAATTTGCAAAGTAGGATTCCTTGTGAAAAAACTGGAAAAATACCTTATGAATTGTGGAATGATTATAAACCTAACTTTGAAATATTTGCAAGTGTGGGGTGAATTGTGGAAAAAAAGATTATAGGCCATTGCTTGGTTAGATCATAGTTATTTTGCTAAAAATATTGCTTCAGGATGATTATGACCTTTTCAAATTTTTTGTTAAAGAAATATTTAGACGTTCTTGTAGTTATGTGATAAGTTGCTTCATATCAAGTATGTGGAGATAATTTTTCAAATCATGTTTCGAATGGGAAGTTCAGTTTCATATTTATGTGTGTATTGTTAGCATTTTGTTAATGCTGATATGGTCCGTATTACATGGATCCATTATCCCACTTCATGGACCAATTATTCCACTAATGGGAAGGTAGGTAACTACCCATTATCCAATATTGTAAAACTTTCGATAACCTCTTAACCGTTCTTGATGGAAGCACGGTTATAAATATGTCATTTGGTTCAAAGGTCCCTAAGCACATTATTTCTAAAAACTCCATACCATCTAAGAGTGAGGTTTTGAGTTCTTAGAAAATCTTTGAAGAAGAGAAGAATTGTCGGATTAGAAAATAAACACCGACGACTCCGACTATATTGCTAACAATGGCTGGAGGTATGTCGATCCAAACTATTTCCGCTGCACTATTGCTCTGTAATTTCTATCATTTTCCCACTACGTAAAATTTCATAAACATTCATTGTTACAACGAAATTTTACATAGTGGGACTGAGTCCCATTGTGACTACATGATCCTTAAATTTCTGCGGTGGCATGCCTTTAGTTAAAGGATCAGCTAACATTACTTCAGTGCTAACGTGTTCAATGACCACTTTCTTGTCTTTAACACGTTCTCTTATGGATAGATATTTGATGTCGATATGTTTGCTTTGACTACCACTTTTATTATTCTTAGCTATAAAGACAACAACTGAATTGTCACAATATAACCTTAATGGCTTAGATATAGAGTCGACAATTCTAAGCCCAGAAATAAAACTCTTTAACCATACACCATGTGAGGTAGCCTCAAAACAAGAAACGAACTCAGCCTCCATAGTGGAAGTAGTAACTAAAGGCTATTTGGCACTTCTCCAAGATATAGCTCCACTGGCTAACATAAATATGTATCCTGAAGTTGATTTCCGTGAATCAACACAGCCAGCAAAGTCTGAATCTGAGTAGCCAATGACTTCCACCACGTGTTATGATTAACATCAATCATATTAGCTTCATAACAAACAAGAGAGATAAAAGTACATTTCTTAACAAGCCATTGTTGAAACTTGACATAATCCTGCCTTATGTGCCCCTTCTTTCTACAGAAGCGACACTTGGATTCTTTCTTGATGTCAGTTTCAAGTGGTGCCTTTCCTTTAGACCTCTTGTTGGCTTGATTGGTCTTCTTTCCTTGAGCAGTCATGAATGCACTTTCTCCCGTTTCCATCAGCAGTCGACCTTCCTCTTGAACACACATGGCCATGAGTTCATTAATAGACCATTTATCTTTATGTGTGTTATGAGAGATCTTAAAGGGACCATACTGTGCAGGTAAAGTATTCAAGATATAGTGCACAAGAAAAGTTTCAGACATTTTGACCTCAAGAATCTTTAGTTGAGCCGCTAAGTCTCGCATTTTCATAATGCGCTCACGCACACCTCTCACACCGGTGAGCCTCATTGATGAGAATTTCATAATTAAGGTGGTGGCAAGTGCCTTATCTGAAGTCTCAAACTGTTCATTAATAGCCTTCAGTAATTCCTTGACATTGTTATACTGTTCTACAGAACCACGAATACTAGCAGAGATTTTGGTCTTAATGAACATAACACTCAAACGGTTAGAGCGTTCCCATTGTTCATGAAGAACAATCTCATCTTGAGTGCTGATTTCATTAATAGGTGGCTCGTCTTTCCTGATAGCATAATCAATATCCATACACCCTAAGTGAAGGAGAATTCTCTCCTTCCAAATCTTATAGTTCTCACCATTCAGTTCGGGAATATCACATATATCAGAGAAATTTGCAGGTTGCATAACTGCAAAAATATACATACATACTTAACATAAATTTGAGGCAAGTAATTAAAATTGAATCTACTGACATAAAGATTTCCCATGGGCTAAATTTTTAATTCAATTAGATTCATATTTATGATAAAATTTTCAATTTAATAGCATGATATTCTATCTTTATGACAAAACTATTAAACTCTCATTCATAATTCCCGTGGGTAATTATGAAAAGTATTTAATATTTCATCTTAATTAATTATGCAACTTAATAATAAAGAATTTAAGTTATCATATCATGCATAATTAATCACAATTCTAATGTCTAGAAATTACTTTATGTGATCCTTAACTTTAAAATTTTATTCAATTAAAGATGCTGTGGCTAAACTTTAATCAAATAAATTCTAGATCACTTAGACATTTATTTCTTTAAGTGATCCAAAACATAACATATAATATCATTTAATTAAGATTGATGTGGCTAAATCTCAATCAAATAAAATTATATGAATCACTAAATATTAAATCACAAGCATATACAAGATTTATTGTTGAACATTATGCAACAAACTTAAATATCATATGCTTAAAATATGTATATACATATATGTATGTAAAGAGGCTCAAAGATTACATACAATAAATATAATAATTTAAACATATAATATTCAAATCAGAGAATTAACAGTCACATACACTAGTTATGTGATCATTGGAACACAAATCAAAACAACAATCTCTTTGCCTTTTATTATTAGAAAATGCTTCAAAGATTTCAAAACAAGATCTGAATTTTTAAGACCCATTTTGAGCGACTTTAGCGAATTCTGAAAACTAACAAAGCAGAGGAAATTCAGATTGCTCTAATACCAAATGATAGAAATTACAGAGCAATAGCGTAGCAGAAATAGTTTGGATCGACATACCTCCAACCATTGTTGTCAGAGTCGTCGGTGTTTATTTTCCAATTCGACAATTCTTCTCTTCTTCAAAGATCTTCTAAGCACTCAAAACCTCACTCTTAGATGGTATGGAGTTTTTAGAAGTAATGTGCTTAGGGACCTTTGAACCAAATGACATATTTATAACCGTGCTTCCATCAAGAATGGTTAAGAGGTTATGAGAAGTTTTACAATATGGGATAATGGGTAGTTACCTACCTTCCCATTAGTGGGTTAATGGGTAGTTACCTACCTTCCCATTACTGGGATAATGGGTCCATGAAGTGGATAATGGATCCATGTAATACGGACCATATCATCATTAACAAAATGCTAACATTCTCCCTCTCTAAAATTTCGTTGTGACAATGAATGTTTATGAAACTCTATTTTATATGATCCGCATTACATGGATCCATTATCCCACTAATGGGAAGGTAGGTAACTACCCATTATCCCATATTGTAAAACTTCTCATAACCTCTTAACCGTTCTTGATGGAAGCACGGTTATAAATATGTTATTAGTGTGAGAAATATAGGAAAAGAATATTATTGAATTGTTGTTGTGTCTATATTATTACATTGAGACCCTATTTATAGACACTAGAATACAATCCTTTACCAAGTAAGATACTATTTACTATTCATATTCCTATTTGTATTCATAGTCCTATTCTAAATAGGATTGTATAAACCTATTCCTATTCTAATAGGATTGTTTAAACCAATTCCTATTCTAATAGGTTTGTATAAACCTTTTCATATTCTAACACTCCCCGTCAAGCTAGTGCATACGATTCATGTACCTAGCTTGTTACATATGTAATTAATACGAGGACCAATGAGGGGCTTGGTGAGATATCTTCAAGTTGATCACTCGACTTCACAAAATTGACAATCAATCTCAATGTGCTTGGTCTTCTCATGAAATACTGAATTTGATGCATAATGCCGATAAAACACAGAGTGATAAAATTACAGTGTTGAAACTTCCCAAACCAAGCTTGCAAAGACTGTTTCAGACCATAGAGTGACTTACATAATCAATATACAAGGCTACTAAACTCCCCCTGAGCAACAAAGTGCTCAAAATCTAGTATAAAGTATATGGATCATGTTGGAATCAATAGATGAGTCGATATTAAACAAGTCGCCAAAAAATTGGTCGGAACATGCTCATTTGCCGGGGTATTAGATTTGATGGCTAAAAGTGGTCACAATCTAAGAAATAAAATTATATGTGTAGGGTCGGAATGATGTCATGACCCAACTAGAAAATAGAAATTATATAGGATAGTTCGAATTGATGGAACGACCCTATTGAAAAAGAGAAATAATATGAGTAGGGTCGGAATGATGGCACGACCCTACTGAAAAAGAAAAATTATATGGGTAGGGTTGGAATGATGGCACAACCCTACGCAAATCAGATTTGAGGAGTCACCGGAAAGACGAATGGAACTATGCAAATCAAATCTGAGGAGTCACTGAAAAGACACATGATGCTATGCAACTCAGATATGAGAAAATAGTTCGGAAAAAATACACGGTACTACACAAATTAAATATGAAAAGTAGTTCGGAGAGATGCACGGTGCTATGCAAATCAGATTTGCAAAAAAAAAAGGTAGTCACCCGAAGGATGGCACGGTGCTACACAAACTATATATGAGAAAATAGTCACCAGAATGATGGCACGGTGCTACAAAAATTAAATATGAAAAAGTAGTCACCGGGAAGATGGAACGGTCTACACAAATACCAACGGATATGGGGTTGACACAAAACAACCCTAGAAAGTCACCAAAAATTGATGCATGATGACCTGTCTGGCAGAGTTTCTTCCCTTGAACATGGAGTTCATGCATGTATCATTTGTCCTACTTTTGTTAACATAATCATTGGCCAGACGGGCGGCATATATGGGTAATAGCCACCAGCCGGCAGCGGAAACTCTTTGATTTTCTACCAAGATCGTAGAGACTCTGATACCATGTGAGAAATATAGGAAAATAATATTATTGAATTGTTGTTGTGTCTACATTATTACATTGAGACCCTATTTATACACACTAGTACAATCCTTTACCAAGTAGGATACTATTTACTATTCATATTCCTATTTGTATTCATAGTCCTATTCTAAATAAGATTGTATAAACCTATTCATATTCTAACAGGATTGTGTAAACCAATTCCTATTCTAACAGGATTGTATAAACCAATTCCTATTCTAATAGGATTGTATAAACCTATTCATATTCTAACAATTAGGTTCAAAGTTCCCTAAGCACATTACTTCTAAAAACTTCATACCATCTAAGAGTGAGGTTTTGAGTGCTTAGAAGATCTTTGAAGAAGAGAAGAATTGTCGGATTGGAAAATAAACTCCGACGACTCCGAATGTATCGCTAACAATGGCTGGAGGTATGTCGATCCAAACTATTTCCGCTGCGCTATTGCTCTGTAATTTCTATCATGTATTTGTTCTCTCTTTCAATTTGTTTTCTGTAATCAAGATGAGATTTACATTTATGACATATAAGTTGCTAGTAAAAACTTTACTACTCCTGCCGTCTCATTTTATGGGATGGTTTTTGCTTGGGCACACCAACTTGTGAGTAAGAAAGAAAGATTTTTGAAAGTTGTGATTTGTAATAGCCAATAGACATTAATGTGGTTATAAATTATCTCCTTTATTTAAAATGAAAAGTTTAAAGTTGAATTATTTTTAGATATAGAAAAGTGTCGTTCTTTTGAGACAAACTAAAAGAGAAACAGTGTCACATAAAATGGGACAAAAGGTACTACTATCTAGCTTGAGTAAGCATATCTTTTGTGAGAAATATTGAAAAAGAATATTATTGAATTGTTGTTGTTGTTTACATTATTACATTGAGACCCTATTTATAGACACTACAATACAATCCTTTACCAAGTAGAATACTATTTACTATTCCTATTTCTATTCTTATTCTATTCTAAATAGGATTGTATAAACCTATTCATATTCTAACACTCCCCCTCAAGCTAGTGCATACAATTCATGTACCTAGCTTGTTACAAATGTAATTAACACGAGGACCGATGAGGAGCTTGGTGAGATATTTGTAAGTTGATCAGTCGACTTCACAAAATTGACAGTCAATCTCAATGTGCTTGTCTTCTCATTAAATACGGGATTTGATGTATAATGTCAGTCAATATCAATGTGCTTGTCTTCTCATTAAATACTGGATTTGATGCATAATGTCAGTCAATCTCAATGTGCTTAATCTTCTCATGAAATACTGAATTTGATGCATAATGCCGATAAAACACTGAGTGATAAAATTCTAGTGTTGAACTTCCCAAACCAAACTTGCAAAGACTGACTCACATAATCGACATACAAGGCTACTAAACCCCCCGAGCAACAAAGTGCTCAAAATCTAGTATAAAGTATGGATCATGCTGGAATCAATAGATTAGTCGATATTAAACAAGTCACCCAAAAACTGGCCAGAACATGCTCATATGTCGGAGTATTAGATTTGATGGCTAAAAGTGGTCATAATCTAAGAAATAAAATTATATGGGTAGGGTCGGAATGATGTCACGACCCAACTAGAAAATAGAAATTATATAGGATAGTTCGAATTGATGGAATGACCCCATTGAAAAAGAGAAATAATATGGGTAGGGTCAGAATGATGGCACGACCCTACTGAAAAAGAAAAAATTGTACGGATAGGGTTGGAATGATGGCACAACCCTATGCAAATCAGATTTGAGGAGTCACCGGAAAGACGAATGGAACTATGCAAATCAAATCTGAGGAGTCATTGAAAAGACACATGATGCTATGCGACTCAGATATGAGAAAATAGTTCGAAAAAATCCACGGTACTACACAAATTAAATATGAAAAGTAATCCGGAGAGATGCATGGTGCTACGCAAATCAGATATGCAAAAAAAAGGTAGTCACCAAAAGGATGGCACGGTGCTACACATATATATGAAAAAGTAGTCACTGGAATGATGGCACGGTGCTACAAAAATTAAATATGAAAAAGTAGTCACCGGAATGATGGCACAGTGCTACATAAATTATATATGAAAAAGTAGTCACCGGAAAGATGGAACGGTGCTACACAAATACCAACGGATATGGGGTTGACTCAAAACAGCCCTAGAAAGTCACCGAAAATTGATGCATGGTGACATGTCTGACTGAGTTTCTTCCCTTGAACATGGGGTTCATGCATGTATCATTTGTCCTACTTTTATTAACATAATCATTGGCCAGACGGGCGGCATATATGGGTAATAGCCACCCGCCGGCAGCGAAAACTCTTTGATTTTCTACCAAGATCATAGAGGTTCTGATACCATGTGAGAAATATTGAAAAATAATATTATTGAATTGTTGTTGTTGTTTACATTATTACATTGAGACCCTATTTATAGACACTACAATACAATCCTTTACCAAGTAGGATACTATTTACTATTCCTATTTCTATTGTATAAACCTATTCCTATTCTACTAGGATTGTATAAACTTATTCCTATTCTACTAGGATTGTATAAACCTATTCATATTCTAACATCTTTAATTAAGCTTCTTCAATGAAATAGAAGCACATCACGTCACTTGTATCTTTTCCATTTCAAGTATGCATATATTATTATAGTAACAACAACTATGCCTCAATTCCAAGTTTGAGTCGAGTATTTGAATTCTCAGGCTATGTCATTCCATTTAAGCTCATGTTAGACCCAACTACTACTGCTACTACAACAACTATACATCAATTCCAAGTAAGTTCGAGTTGAGTATATGAATGCTCAGACTGTCGTTCCATTTAAGTTCAACTTAAACTCATATTAAATAATACGTAAGGCTAAGAATTTTATCAGAAACAAAGCAGCACGAAAATTGTGCTTGTGAAAGAGCTTTACAGTTCGTGCAATGCACTAATGTTGATTATGTCAGCAACGTCTTGTAAAAAGATCTGATTACTCCAAAAATTAAGAAACGAAAAGATCTATTCTCAAGGCTAATTACATTTGCTTTTTGTCTTAATAAAATCCTAAGGTTACTTCCTTTCCATAGTGTTCACCATATGACAGATGCAATAAAGTTCCAAAAGTTGGTTGCCTTTTTACAGAGTCCGTTCCAGCTCCTGCTTTGCAAAAACTCCAGGGAGTTTTTTGGCATTATCCAGGCAGTTCCATAATGTTGAAAACATGGTCCAAATTTGATGAGTGACTTTGCAATGAACCTATTACTGATAGTCCATATATTAGGACTACTACTGCTAACTATAATAATGATAGTAAGTACTAGGTGTTTTTACATTTTCCATTGGCATGTAAATCTTAGATAGGGCTAAAAGGACTCCTAAAAGCACAAGATTTATGGTAAACGTACCAACATCACTAAAATACAGTCCTAACTAATAGGTATCACCTATATAGATCTGTTTCTTCCATTTTGCGCTATTTTCTTCCATAGTATGCATGTGTTATTAATTTTTCATTAATGAGGGTTTATTTTTTTCTAGTACAGGAGTCACTGTCAGCTTCATAATTGCAGGAGGATCTTGCGTGCTCAATGCTCTCTGTTATGCTGAGTTAGCTTCACGCTTTCCAGCCGTTGTTGGGGGAGCATACTTATATGCTTATACAGCTTTCAACGAGATTATTGCTTTCCTTGTATTTTCACAGTTGATGCTTGATTATCATATTGGTGCAGCTAGCATAGCTCGCAGTTTAGCAAGTTATGTGATTACTGCACTAGAGCTCATTCCCTTCCTCAATAACAACATCCCAAGTTGGGTTGGACATGGCAGTGAAGAAATATATGGAGCATTTTCTTTTAATTTATTAGCTCCAATTCTCCTAGTGCTTCTGACAATTGTTCTATGTCGAGGTGTTGGAGAATCTTCAATATTAAATTCAGTGATGACAGTGACTAAGGTGATCTTTCCATCTACTCTTTGTCCTTTGTTATTTGTCATAATAGGTGAGCTTGTTCTTCTTGGTGATTGAATATCATTTAGGGTAAAAGGTCCTTCTGATATCGAAGTGTAACTCCTTAAGTTAGTGTAAACATTGCGAATGCAAGTTCGGAAATTAGTTAACTTAAGGTAAGGAGATTTAAGTTCTCCCATAATCTGAAGAAGAGGACAGCTACATATATCTGCTAGTGTTTTATATATAGATGCTTAGAAAAAGATGTGGATCACTTCTTATTATACTGCGAAGTGACTACATGCCTGTGGTGGGTTGTTTTGAACTAGTTCAGTGTGTAGCTCAGTGATGCTGTGTTCAACTGAATGATGAGTTGCATAGTTGGTCCTGTAGAAGAAGGAAAAGGAAACACAGGGCATGGGATGTTACCCCGCTGGCCATCATGTGGGTCCTATGGAAAGGAAGAAATAGGAAAGCTTTTGAGGGGATGAAAAATGATTGTTTATAAAAAAGAAATAGCTTTTATTGTAAGATAGTTTTTACTGCCCCGATAAAGTTTATCTCTGTATAGAAGGTTGTGTATCATTTGTAGAGGGCCATGTTTTTGTATAGGTCCTCTACCTTTATGTATACAGTTTGTATACAAGGGTTTTTCTCAGATTAATAAATTGTTTATCTTATCTAGATTTTTTTTGAATTCCACTACAATCAGATAATCTGCTGTCATATAGGAGGAAATGTCATCAGCACTGATACTCTATGTTTCAGTTGTGGTTCTAATTTGTTGAGTCTTAGAGTAGCAATCAATTTACTTCTTATATTTGGAAGAGAACTGTAGTATACTCGGCCACTTGAAAATATGATTTTGGAATGGGAGAGAGGGGAATGGGAAATCTGATAGTAAGAAGAGTGCGCAGTCTTAAATAATCAAGAGTGATAGGAAGCCAGTCAACATTGATTTTCTGTCACGACCCAAGACTACCCCTAGTCGTAACACGGTGCTTAGAGCTGCAAGTGACCCCAAGCTAACCCACGGTCTGGCATGACACTAAGATTTATTTAATTATCCACTGAAGATAACTGATGCGGAAGCTGAATCTAAATAGTTTAATAAATCCAAAATGCTATATGGAACATCTGAATAAAACATAAGGTGGAGCTACTATTTGAATGTCTGAAAGCCTCTACTAAGATGAGTTGCTGGGACAATCCCCTAACTAATTCTGACTGTCTGATTATTGAAAGATATAAACAACTGAAATAAAACACAAGGGTTGTCCTTGCAAGTTGAGGACTCACCAAAGTGCTACTGAGCTAGTTGGAAGTCGTACTAATCGCAACCTGAATGCTGAATGTCCAAACCTATATTATCAAATAATATAGCGTAGAGAGTATGCTGTCAGTATTTTGAATGTACTGAGTATGTAAGACATGCATCACAAGTATACTAAACTGAACCTGCTAAATCTTAAAGACTGAGCTGATGTACATGAACAGTTGCAATGACCATGTAAACAACATGCAATTGATAAGTGCTGAATTGAAATAACTGAATACATGGTCATGCAATATCTAAATGACTGGACTGTGGGAGATACTAAAGTCGACATATAACCATGTGAGCTAGACATGGAGTTCGATGCATAATTCCCATAAAAAAAGGCCCAATATACCTTGCCAAGGTATAGAGGCTGATTTGATCTGGCATGGTACCACTAAGCTGATAATATGTGCCTACAGGTGCTACATAGACCTATGGTGGCACTTGAATCTGGGACTTAGGGGTTGCTACTAAAGGTCTCAGCTAATGTTGACAGTGAGCTTCATCCCAAAAATCCGCTCGGTGCTAAGTGACTCTCCCAACTGAGTTTATGCCGATAATACTGAATAGCTCGTGAATACTGAATACATGATACTAAAATTGTAGACACTTTAACCGAAAACATCTCATGCATTTTAACTGAAAAAATTGAGTATGAGCTGATAATGAGAACTTCTATATTTTGATTGAAACATGCAAATTTCAAAGACACATTGCATTTTGAGGGTTCATAAAAATATAGTTTAACAAGCATATTGAAATTCATGGGAAAAAACATATATTGATAGGGCTGGTAACGAAGAAAAATTGAGTTACTTCAAAATTCGTACAATCATAAGAACCTTAAAATTCTATAAAATTAATTATCTGAAGATGTATTGGGTTTTCTTAGGACACAATGGGTGAAAGGATACTCATCGATGAATTCCCACATATCTGGAAGGAAAACACTAGCTTGAAACCTTGAACTGAAGCTTTAAGATGAAGAACCCTAGTTCTTACTTTATAGGAACCTTGAGCGTACTAATGATGATTTCTGGGTGTTAGGCATGAATGGGGAGGGTTAGGTTGACTAAATTCTCCTTAATTCCACTTAGAATAGGCTAAAATGACATAGTATAGGGATTAAAAGAGTGGGAAAATATC
Organism: Solanum verrucosum; assembly: GCF_900185275.1. Classification (NCBI taxonomy): domain Eukaryota; kingdom Viridiplantae; phylum Streptophyta; class Magnoliopsida; order Solanales; family Solanaceae; genus Solanum; species Solanum verrucosum. The sequence goes on along the minus strand of NW_026020104.1, from coordinate 2,320,308 downwards.
AAAATAGCCCTGGAAGAAAAACTGCCGGCAAGCTCCATGAGGGCCTTCCACGGTCCGTGGATTGATTTACGGGCCGTAGATCCCTTCCGTAGAAGTCAAGCTAAAAGTTGAGTCTCTGAAGTTCCATCTACGAGATCCATCTAGGGTTCGTAGTTCCATCCATAGTTCATAGAATCCATCAAAATACCAATCTCAGAAGTTCAATTCATGAGACCAGTCTAGAACTCGTGGTTCCATCTATGGTTCGTAGACTGAGTCTGTAAATGCTAGGCAGTAGAAACAGTAGCTAAGTTTTCCTGCACATCATTCCACGAGACTAATCCACGGTCTGTAGTTTGACCCACGACCCATGGTTTTAGCTCGTGAAACTCAAGTTGAAAACCAAGCCTTTGAAGTTGATCTATGAGCTTCATCTACAGTTCGTGGTTCCAATTATGGCCCGTAGATGTTGTCCGTAAATCTCAAAATTCTGGAAACTCTAATTTCTTATATCCTCATGATCTGTTAGATATGGTCTGATCTGGTCTTAGAATTTCTGAGGTGTTACATTTTCCAAAAGATCCTTCTTGACAAGTATGTAGTTTAAAATAATTGGACTAGATGTGTCTGATACTCTCTGATGTCGATAAACATAAATGATTTCAAATGTGAGTATAAGAAAACGTATGTAATTCCTCGTCAATTGTCCATCTATTCATGGTTTTCTTTTTTCTTTTAGGATGTGACACTAAAAATAGGACAAGAAAAATGATGAGGGAGAAAGTTGAAGGGAGAGATTATAATGAGGAAAATGGAGAATTAGAGGAAGGCATGAGGAAGAAATGAGAAAAGGGACAAGAGTGAAATTTTAGAGCTACGACAGGAAATGAGAAAGGGGAAAAGACAGAAATCAAGTCCTATCTGATTTAAGTACATATACCTATAGCTTGAGTTTAACAAGTTAGAACTCTTCCCACAATTAAAATCATCTCTAATAGAAAAGCAAATAAAAATCAAACCAAATTGAAGTGATAATGATAGGATATAATTTTTTTAATCTAAACGATGCCAACATAATTTTAAAGTTTGATAAGATAAAATGAAAATATTATTATTAGAACAGGAATAGGTATACACAATCGCACTGAGAATATGAATAGAGATAGAAATAGTATGTAGTATCCTGCTTGGAAAAGGATTATAATATAGTGTCCTAGTAGGAAAAGGAGTCTAACTTAGTGTCTATAAATAGGGTTTCAATGTAATAATATAGACACACAATTCAATAATATTCTTTGCCAATATTTCTCACATGGTATCAAAGCATCTACGATCTTGGTAGAGAATCAAAGAGCTTCCGCTGTCGGCGGGTGGCTATTACCCATATATGCTGCTCGTCTGGCCAACGACTATGTTAGCAAAAGTTGGGTCACCGTGTGTCATTTCAATACTATTTTCTCATATCTAATTTGCGTAGCACCGTGCATCTTTTCGGTGGCTACTTTCTCATATTTAATTTGCATAGTACCGTGCAATTTTTCGGACTACTTCTCATATCTGATTTGTGTGGCACCGTGCATCATTCCGGTTACTACTTTCTCACTTTTTATTTGTGTAGCATCATGCCATCTTTCTGGTGACTACTTTCTCATATCCGATTTGTGTAGCGCCGTGCCATTTTTTCGGTGACCACTTTTTCATATCCGATTTATGTAGCATCGTGCTATCTTTCCGGTGACTACTTTTTTATTTGTGTAGGGTCGTGCCATCATTCCAACCCTACCCATATAATTTCTCTTTTTCTGTAGGGTCATTCGTCAATCCGACCCTACCTATATAATTTCTATTTTTCAGTTGGGTCGTGCCATCATTCTGACCTTACCCATATAATTTTATTTCTCAGATTGTGACCACTTTCAACCATCAAATCTAGTAATCCGGCATACGAGCATGTTTCAGTCAGTTTTACGGTGACTTTATTGTTTAAGATCTACTCATCCCTTGATTTCGAGATGATCCATATATCTTATATTAGATTTCGAGCACTTCCTTTTTCAGATTTGCTTTTGCAAAAAAAAAAGTGATCTCAAGGAAGAAGTCTATACGGGGCAACCACCTGGTTTTGTTGTTTAGATGGAGTCTGGTAGCCTTGTATGTCGATTGTGTTAGTCACTCTAGGGTCTGAAATTGTCTTTTCAAGCTTGGCTTGGGAAGTTCAACACTATAATTCATGAATTTATCACTCTGTGTTTTATCGACATTATGCATCAAATTCAGTATTTCATGAGGAGACCAAGCACATTGAGATTGACTGACATTATGCATCGAATCCAGTATTTCATGAGATGACTAAGCACATTGAGATTGACTGTCAATTTTGTGAAGTCGAGTGATCAACTTGCAGATATCTCACCAAGACCCTCATCGGTTCTCGTATTAATTATATTTGTAACAAGCTAAGTAAATATGATTTGTATGCACCAGCTTGAGGGCGAGTGTTAGAATAGGAATAGGTATACACAATCCTACTTAAAATAGGAATAGGAATCGTAATAGTATATAATATCCTACTTGGAAAATGAATGTAGTGTCCTAGTAGGAAAATGAGTCTAATTTAGTGTCTATAAATAGGGTTTCAATGTAATTATGTAGACACACAATTCAATAATATTCTTTTTCAATATTTTTCACAATCATAAACATAAAGGTATGAGTTTTCTTAACAGTTTAAAAAATCTTTTCTTAAAAAACATGAAGGTTACAGTAATCTGAAAATATGGGGAGAAACTAAAGAATTGGCAGTAGCTCGTCTTTTTCTACTGAAAAGCTCCGAATATCTGTTATGAGTTACATCAGTAGCAGGTCTCCCAAAATCCCAGAACTGTATAATAGATTTTAAGTAGGAGATGTTTCATTTGTCATTTATCAGGCCATTCACGTGTGCCTGCAGTGTGGACTTCCTTAACAAGGAATGCTGTTGTCATAATAATATTTTCCTTTGTTTTGAACACAATAGTTGAATGATTCATTCTTTTAGGATTGTCATAAAAATGACATGCTGATCTCTGATTGAGAGACAATTTCTCTGCAGGTAGTCATTGTTATTTTTATCATCATTGTTGGAGTTTTTGAGGTTGATGTTTCAAATTGGAGTCCGTTTGCTCCTAATGGATTTGAATCTGTACTGACTGGAGCAACTGTAGTATTCTTTGCGTATGTTGGGTTTGATGCAGTTGCTAATTCTGCGGAAGAGTCTAAAAGCCCACAAGTAAGACTGATTGATATGATTCCCTTTCCGCGACCTGTCTTTTAACAAGTATCTAGTGATTTTGATCATTCCCTTTTTTCTGTACTGACTGATATGTTTGATGATGAACCCGGTTACCAGAGAGATTTGCCATTGGGCATAATCGGGAGCCTGCTTATTTGTATTGCATTATATGTTGGAGTCTGCTTGGTGCTCACTGGGATGCTTCCATACAAGTCACTTGGGGGGGATGCTCCCCTGGCTGATGCTTTTACATCAAAGGGCTTGCAATATGTGTCTGTATTGATCAGCATTGGTGCTATTGCTGGACTTACTACCACTCTCCTGGTTGGGCTTTATGTACAGGTATACAGCTTTTATGTCAAGATGCTGATGTCATTAAATAAGCTAAGAATTTGGTCCATAAGAGTTGAATTTTCTTTATGAGCAGTCCCGTCTATATCTTGGCCTTGGAAGAGACGGTTTGTTACCATCACTGTTTGGTGAAGTACATCAAACGCGACACACTCCTGTTCATTCACAAATTTGGGTTGGAATTGTTGCCAGTGTCTTAGCAGGATGTTTTAATGTGCACATTCTCTCGCACATTCTCTCAGTGGGAACCCTGGTATATTCTTTTTCTTTCTTCTGCATGTTTTTTACTGGAGCTCCTCATGTGTATGTTAAATGACTATATGGGTTGAGGTGAATGAATCATATAGTGATTACTAAGTTTATACTTAACAAGAGTCTCATTACCAAAAATATGTTTTGGCACTCTTGCTCACAGTTCTTTCGGAAAGGAAATGTGCAAGAATATACATCCTTTACTCAAGAGGGTGCTATGATAAATGAATAGAGTATCTTTACATATTAAATAAGAGAAAGCAAAAGCATAAAAAGGTGAGAAGGTTCCTTGGACTTTTGGAAAGAATCAAGAAACACACATTATGAAAAAAACACCAAAATATAACATCACAGTACACTAAAATAAATAGGAAATCATCGTAAATTTGATAACTATGCTAACTCAGAACAGGTCTCAGGTTTGCATCACTTTTTCTAAAACTGCTATAAATCAGTCACAAAAATCAAAGCCACCAAGACAGATTGGAAGAAGACCAAAATATAACATCATGCACTAAAATAAATAAGAAATCATCGTAAATTTGACAACTATGCTAACTCAGAACAGGTCTCAGGTTTGCATCACTTTTTCTAAAACTCTATAAATCAGACAAAAATTAAAGCACCTAGACAGATTGGAAGAAGACCTTGTTTCTGGGTCAATTCTTGTAACGAGATCTCATTCAACTTCCAAATATTAGTGGCTATGTTTTCTTTTCCTTCTTGTCAATGGTAAAAAGAAGAAGAAAAGTGACGGAGCACTTGCTTTCCCTACCTCATCTGTTAAAATAAGGCACCATTGTGTCACATTAAATGGTCTCTCTAAGTAATGCACCAATGACTTTCAAATCTGTGTGCTGCATGGAGAGAGGGGAGAGAAAACTTACACTTGATTTTAGAAGAAAAAAGATAGTTCTATTAATAGATGGTTAGCATGGCCTGTTTCTTGAATGTCTACATACTATATCTGGCTAATATAAGATTTCGTATAACTTATGTGGATGCTGGTCTGTTTCAGACAGGATATTCTGTTGTTTCAGCATGTGTTGTGACTCTTCGCTGGAAGGATAAGACAGCTTGTCAGGTGTTTGGCAAGTCTATTTCTAGCAGGGCAGAAGGTCTCATATGCCTCATTACAGTTGTCTGTTGCGGGTTTGCTGCAGGAGTGTTTTACCGTTTCGGAGCTTCATTTATATTCTTGATCATAGCTGTAATTATTGCAATCTTCGCAGCTGCTGCTCTTCATTTCCGTCAAGTAAGTTGTTCCAGTCTTTTGCATTGAGAATCCTTAGACCATATACCAGGACGTTTACTTGCACCGGTAATTAAGGTATCCTTAAAGTAAGAAAACTGATAGTGAACATTTTATGGCAACATGAAATTATTCTCTGACGCAGATATCTCAGGATCTAATTTGTCACGCCCCGAGGCTACCCCCGAGACGCGGACACGGGACCTAGGATCACAAGTGACCCTAAGCTAACCCTGCTTGCGTAATCATGAGCATACTAAAGATAAACTGAAAACAAAACTGTGAGGAAGCTATCATCATGAATAAAATGAAAAGATGGGGAATACCCATATACTATAACTGAGATGAATGAAAACTGATGAGTTTAATACAAAGAAGATATTAACTCAATTCTAAGCTGAATTTAACTATGTCTGAAATAAGTCTCTAAACTAACTAGAAATGTTGGGACATGCCCCAACTAGATCTAGCAAAACTGAAACTAAAGGACTAAAAGTACTGAAAAGATAAACATGTCACTTGTCCTCGAGGAATGAGGACTCACCACTGATGCTACTGAACTGACGATCGGGAACCGATCTAAGCGTGATCTGGATGCTGAGAACCTGAACCTACATCACGAGAAGATATAGCGCAGAGTATGCGTCAGTACTTGAAAGGTACTGAGCATGCAGGATAGAATAAAGCTGAAATAACATATAACTGAATAAAGCAAATAAGCAATGATATAATCTGAACATGATATAGATGTTGAAATACTGAACATGACTAATCTGAATGTAATGACCAAGTTATAACATGATGAGAGTGAATACTGAAACGTGGTCAATGCAATGGAGTCTGACTGAACTGTGGGAGCTACTACTAACCAATAATAAAACCATATGAGCTAAATGTGGAGTCCGATGTATACGCCCCATTGAGAGGACCCAATATACCCTGCCAGAGGTATAGAGGCATGCTGGCGTGATCACTAAAATGATACCCACGGAGGGGACTTACAAAGTACGTGGCTAGTAGTTCTGGGACTATTTGGGTATGCTAAACCCTAGTCCAACTCGGTATTATGCACTCCCAATGGATTGAGTAATTAATTTCTGTAAGTTATTGGATAGCTCAAACTGAACATACAAACTGAGGATGCAACAATTAAACTGATATTGATGCATTAATAACTGAGGCATGTATAACTGAATAACTGAAATATCTGACCTAGCATGTGTAATTCAAGAACTAAAGAAATACATAGCTAGGGTTCTAGAATTCATGCAATAAATTGAATATTAACGTACTAATCTGATTTGGATCATTCTAACAGCTAAGAACCCAACGATTCTAACATTCAAGAAACCCTAGGTCTAGTCATAATAAGGGAATCAAGAAACTGACTTAAAACTAGGGACCTAATGGGTGAAAGGAACCCACTAGTGAAATCCCACATACCTGGTGACGAATTTCACGGAGAAATCCTTTGATTTCTGGACTGGAACTGAAGAAAACTTGCTGCGTTCTTGGAGTTAGGGCTGGTCGACTTTTACTCCTCTCTTGCTTCTAATTTTCTAAGTTTTGATTAATGATTTGACTTAGGTAAGTTCTAGTTATGTTTCTAGGCTTAAACTGACTAAAACCTCATAATTTAAGGTCTAAACGACGTAGCTTAGGGGTCCAACGAATTAGGAAAAGACCAAAAGACCCTTGACTTAACTGCTGTCGGAGTGACCGACGGACGGGACCTATGGGCCGTAGGTCAACCTACGGTCCTTAGATTGGGGTTGTAGGTCAAGTCTGCTCGACAGGGCTTCACTAAAACGAGCATAACTTTTTACTTGGAGGCCGAATTTTAGCAAACTCGGTGGCGTTGGAAAGAGGATTCAATTATCTATCATATAGTAGGTCCAATCAGCAATTTCCCCCTAACTGGCTGCTGTCCTTCACCAATGATCAGACCTATGGACCGTGGATCGAACAACGATCCGTCGTCCGCATCAGAGGCTGGGTAAAGGGGGCCTCGATCCACGGACACAGACTATAGACCCGTGGTTTGGCCTATGGACCGTGGGTTGAGACTTAGCCGATTTTCTGAGCTGGGTTTGGGGAGGGGTTGCAGTGGTGAACCACGGACCCACAGCACGGGCCGTGGGTCAGACCACGGTCCGTGGGTGGCGACCGTAGGTTGCACCTGCAACTTCTAAAAATCTGAAATCTGGTCTGCTTTCAGATACAAATTAGTGGAAAGTTAGATATATACTCTGGATTAATTCTTGGCTACAAGTCCAAATTTTACTGCATGCTGCTTTTTATGATTTGGACCAACAATGACTTTTAAATAGATAAAATAAAATATTTTGGATTCAATCTTTTGTTAAAAAATCGCCATGTAAAACCTTTTTGCTAAACTTGCAGTTAAACCGCAAAAACCTTTTTGCTAAACTTGCAAATACGCAGTAAAATCTTTTTTTGTCTATTGGATCCAGCAATGTTCAACTGCTGACGTCTGATCAGTAAATACATGTTGGTGCTCTATTAACGTATGCTTAATATGTGTGGTGGGAGAGGAATATGACTTTTGAGGATGTAAGTCCAAGCTATTCTTTCTCAATCTGTTTGACGGAGCACTTTAGCTTATCCAGCAAGATCTTAAATTTGTGAAATTTTGAATAGCTAAAAAGTTGGTTATCTCGTAACCAATATTTTCACAGCTACTGTGTTCTTTTTATGGCGTTTTAAATTTTTATGCTCAACTTGTGTTTCTAAAATTTTGCTTGTTTAAAGAAAATGCACATCAAGTTCCCCTCCAGAGTGTCAAAGTTACTTTAAAACAGGCTATCTCACCAAATTCAAATCATTATAAAATTCCCTGGAAAAACAGAATTGGAAGGAAATGGAAATGTATATGATTAAGCTCTCAGAAATGGGAGATGTAGATGCTTTGTATGCATCACAAATAGGGATGTCAGTGGGGCGGAGTGGGTTAAGTCTTCCCCTGCTAAACTTTTCCTCTGCCCTACCCCGTTTAGTTATCTGCCCTGCTTAAATTCAGCTCCACCCTGCCTCGTTTTGCCCCTATTTACATTTTCTTTGTTTTCCTTGCCTAAAATTAAATTTCTTTTGATTTGTAATCATTTGACATCATCTTCAAAAAAATTTTGCTTCAGTAATTTTCTAATTTGTTATTTGTTCTCGGAGAGGTAGTGGTAAGGTGTAAGGTTTGCGTACACTCTACCCTCCCCAGACCCAACTTTGTGGGATTTCACTGGGTTTGTTGTTGTTGTTGATTATTTTATGATGGTACTTTTATAAAGTTTATACATTTTGATTATGTAAAAATTCTCACATGGATTATTTTACTAAATGAGTCTGTTTTATTTTAGCTTCTTTTTTTAAAATAAAATAAAATTGGGGATAAGGGGAAGGCGGGGGGGGGGGGGGGGGGGGGGAATGGAGAAGGGGTTACTAGATGGGGAATCAAACCCTCACCAACAAGGTGAATGTTTAGGTAGTCAACCAACTAATTGTACTCGTAACTTAATGTGTGATATAGAACATAATTAGTTACCATTCCCCCCCTCCCCCCCCAAAAAAAAAATCCTAACTTTTAGCTATGTTTGTAGCTGCAATTGCAAAAAAGTAACATAAAACAACTAAAGAAGCATGAGCCATAGTTCCCGTGCTGCTAATGTTAAATGCGTAGATTATCCAATAGCAACCATTGACATCTAAATTTTAGCCAAGAAATCTGGTGACTTGCCATTTTAGAACTATACTTTCCTTACCATCCACTTTGCCATCTAGAATGAACTCATGACTAAAACCATAATAACATCCTTTTAAGATTACTTTAGTGTACTCTCAGTATCACTTAAAATTAATACATCATCGGAATGAGGCTGAATTACCCATGTGCTGTGGTGTTGTCATTCAGTAACTTGGAAGCCATTTATGTTACTCTATCCCCGCCCTTCCACCTTCCCTTCCCCGTTTAATTTTTGAAAATAAATTTTTTGACCCGCCCTGTCCTTCCCTGTTTAAGCATTGCCTCGCCCCACCCCAGTTGCCATCCCTAATCACAAACTTGTAAGGAACAGTGAAGGTAGGACTTAGGTCACTAAGTTTTATCTATTTTAGGGTCCAATAGTAAAATGACATTGCAACCCTCATACATACATCATATTGGGAAGAACAAAAAGAACCACTTAAGCCCATCAATAGAAAATATTTACCTATATGCATTGTTTTCCAAATTTAGGTTATATTTTGTCAAACGGAATATAGCATTGTTTCTAAATTTCAGGTTATATTTTTCCAAACAGTATATGGCATTGTTTTCTAAATTTCAGGTTCTCCTTTGTTCTTCACAGGTTTATACTAGTACACCAGGATTTTCTTGCCCAGGAGTCCCCATTCTGCCTACTGTTTGCATCTTCATCAATATATTTCTCTTTGCCCAGGTTTGTTTACAATGCTTCATCCATTTCAAATACAAATCATCGGATACAACAAGCTAAAAAGATTGGAACCAGAGTCATTTTTCCATTTCCTTTTCTTGCAGTTGCATTATGAAGCATGGGTGAGATTTGTTGTTCTCAGCATTGTTACAGTTGGAATTTATGCAGTATATGGGCAATATCATGCCAATCCTCTAAGTTCAAACACATTAATCATTTACCAAAAGGCACCTACAGAAGCTGATTAATGAAACCTCTTAATGGTTTTTAATGAACCTAGATTATAATTTTATCAACTGTAAGTATCTTGACGCTATTCTTTCCCATTCAAGCCACACACAATTGTATTCGTCGAGAGTTGTTGTACCATGGTGCGTATATATGTAAAATTATTTTGTAATCTTACAACTTAGTATTGTAGTAGGAAATCCTGGTGCTGTTTTGAATAACTACACTGTAATTGTACAACACCATTTCCCTGGTGGATTTCAATGGAACTTTGTTGTTTACTGATAAAAAAGTACACGTGATCTTATTGACATGGGACAATCACAACTTTGTAGACTCATAGATAACTTGCTTATGGTTTTCGTATCACATTTCTAGATCAACAGAAACAGTTTTCTGGATTAGTTGCAGATTTTGAGGACCATGGTCAGGGAGTAGCTTACTTAGGCCCGTTTGGCCATCTAATTTAGATTCCAATTTGAAGTTTCGATTTGAAATTCGTGTTTGTTTATGACATTTGAACAAAATTGAACTTCAACTTGAAATTGTGAGTTGAAATCTCAAATTCACCTAAAAGGAAGAATTTCAGTTCCAAGTTTGTGATTTTTTTTTTTAGAACTTGGCTATAACTTTACACCTTTTAAAACTTACAAGAAAGAATGATAAAATTAGGAGAAGAAAAGTAACCCTAAGACAAGAAGCCCTCTTACAGTTGCTTTATGCTCCACTTGTCACGACCCGCCATGTCATGACACCACATAAGTTCCACATGGCACAAAGTTGCCCATGTGGAGGGCTTACATAGGAAGAAGGCTAATCTATAGTGGAAGGTTCTGGAGAAATGTGAGAATTTCTCATGTAGAACCTAGAATATCATAGATTCTACATGGAAGATCAATAGAAAATTCTAGACATGTAGATAGTTCTAGAAAAATGACTACTTTGTAAATATGTAGGGACTTATGTAATAATTAATTATTTACACTTTAGCCCCTAAGTTAGTAGTATAAATAGAGGGGCATCCATTAATAAATTCATTAAGCAAAAATCAATCAAAGTTCTCTACACAATTCTTCCCAACAATTTTCTTTTGTTCTCTCTCCTATTCTCTTAGCGATTCCTAGAGTTTTAGGTTGACTTGACATAGCAAGATCGTGAGCAAGTGGTCCAAGAACGTGAGCAATGTGCTTAGTAGAAGACTAAGAACGTGACAACGTGGTATCAGAGCAAGATTGTGAGCAAGTGGTGCAAGAATGTGAGCAAGTTGTCAAGTGTCGCACGTGTGCTTAGTATAAGACTAAGGACGCGACAACTATCTCAATTCTAACTCAAAAATTTTCAAGGATAGATTTTATAGTATGAAAAATAACTAAGAGGGCCCACCAAAATGGGTGAGAAAAAATAGACTTTTATCCTTGTCTCAGTAGCCTCCCTCCGCAAGGCAGTATGCTTCTCTTAGGATTTTGCCTACATGTTAAAAAGTCCAGAGAGCTTGAATGTTAGGTCTCCTTTGCTCCACACCTCACACTGCGAGGCAGATCCTCTCACCCCGAGGCTTGCGCAGCGAGGCTCCTCTTTTCGTCCAACACTTGGTCGATTTTTGGGAATTTTTCCTACAAAACACATTGCATTAGTACCAAAACACTAAAATGAGCAATAATCAAAAGTACTCAACATATTTTATCTCAGAACAAGGTATAAACATGGGCAAATTATTGCTAAAAGAATTATACATATGCTAGTCATTAAGAGTAATAGTTAGTAAGTACTTAAAATTGCCATTAGATACAAGTGTGTAACACTACTCCTGAAATTCAGGTTAGATTGGATTCAATAAACTTCAAGAATTTTGACTAGAAATCATATGAGAATATATGTTTAAGTTGATATATCAACATTTACTGGTTGTACAAAAAGATACGAGTAGAAAAGAGCTGAAAATGCTCAGCTTAGAGGAACTGTATGAAGATACGATGGACATATAAATCATACATTTGACATACAATTTGCATGTCAGTATGTATATGGGGTCCTGAGACTTAGTATTTTTGAGGTAACAGATGGAGGCCACATCAGTTTGTAGCTAATAATGTTGTTAGAGGTTGTTTCATTAATATCTATGCTCGTGTTTCTGATTTGATAGACAAGGTTACTAGACATGATCAGGCCTGACACTCTAGTGATAATAGTGGTGGCATGTGTTATGGTAATCCTTTTCTCACCACAATCATCAAGGAGAACCAAGAGAGGGATCATGTGATCTCCAACATGGCCATTAATATAAATCTTCTGATCAAGAGGTTTGTCGAAAGTGATATGAAAGAAGTTTGGGTTGTGTCTCAGGTATATTACGTACACTAGATGGTGCATTACCTAGAAGCTCCTCCGATTGTTTAAGGAGACTAATTACGTCAACAACTCTCAAGGTCTATTATTAGAATTATCAGAACCAAGTGACCTCAACCGCAAGGTCAGGGTAATCAGGGGCAATGTATTAGACCCAAGGTAGCAGGAATACGTATAGTTAGGGTAATGACAACAATATATTTCGACAACAAAAGCTCAAATCTGTACGTCTCTCCAAGGGGATAAAATCTAGCCTGCAACAGTGGTGAGACGGTCCTTCTTATGAGCAGAATAATTCAAGCTGGAAGGTATACTTGAGAATGTTTTGCAGAATTAGGAAAGGACTGAGGCTACAATTCACAATATTCTAGAAGCAATGAGTTTTCACACTGCTTTTATTCCGAATCTTGAAATGAAGATGAGAGACATATCCAGAGAGAAGAACCCTCTCTAGAAGAGGAAACTTCCAAGCAATACCATTGATTTCAAAGTGGATCTTTGTCTCACTATATGGTGATCACTATTAGGAGAAACAAGTTGCTACCAGAGGATATATAGGATGCTAAAGTAGTTGACTAGACTGAGGTGGAAACACCTACCATTGCTGCTAATGAGAGTATTGTTAAAGAATTTGATGTTCAAACATTTAGCAATTCTATGGCTTAAGAGGAAGTAATGAAGGTGTTAAAACATCTACCGCCTCTTCCTGGGCCTGTTTCTCCATTCCTTCACATGGTGATAAAAAGAGCAAAAGAAGTTGTAGTTGAGAAGTATGTTGATACTTTTAAGTGTTTAGTGTTACATTCCTTGATTCTATTCTTAAGTTTTTTTAAATGTTTAAAGAATATGATTACAAAGAAGAAGGTTGTGCAAGCAGAAGAGGTAAAGGTTGCTTATTGCGTTAGTTCTATCATTTCAGCAGAAGAGATCAAGAAGAAGGATGATCTAGGAGCTTTCATCATTCCTTACACCATTGGCTTTCATGATTTTGCTAGATCTCTATGTGACAATAGAGCTAACATAAATATGATGTCATTATCCATCAACAAGCAATTTGCACTTAACAAGCCAAGGGTTGATGATGTGATTGTGAAGGTAGAGAAATTTTCTTTACTAGCTGATTTTGTCTATCTTTATTTGTGCGGTTGACAAGGAGATTCCTATCATTCTCGAGAGATCCTTCCTGGTAATATGGAAAGATCTCATGGTTTCAGAAAATAATGAAATAAAATTTCGAGTCAAGGGTGAAAAGGTGATCTTTAAATTCGGTAAGGGAATGCAACTACCAAAATCAAATGCCATGATATCTATGATCAATGTCGTACATGAAGTGGAATAAGCTTCAGAGCCTAAACCTTTATTGTTAGAGGCCGTTACATGTGAGTTCCTAAGTCAGATTGATAAAAATCAGTGATCATCTCGACTTTGTTAACCAGCCCCAAGATAAGAATGGTGTTGAAACTGTTGAATAAGTATGAGAATGTGACAGATGGAAACAAGGGTAGAGACAAGTTCCATGTGTCAGGTTATTCAATTCTAGATATTGACCATTGATTGTGTCACATGTGTCCATACTTACCATCTTGATGTGCTATCTGCATTGTGTCGTGATGTTAAATCAAATGCTACTTAGGAGCGCAACCCAAGATTTTTGATTTTTTTTGATAGATTGAATGTTATTTCTCTTGGTCTTTGATATGTGATGTGCTGCAGGACCTCAAAGAAAAATGGAATACACTGCATGAGAGTAAGAGAGGGATATAATTTTTTTTCAAAGAAACAAGTCTATGGAATTTTCTACCCTGGAATGTGCAAACCGTACATGGATTCTATGGTATAATTTACGACAATAGATTGGAAATTTTGATGCACGATCAAAGTAAGGAATCCATGGACCATATATTAGTTTCACGGTCTAATGTACAATTGTGGATTCACTTTAAACTAAAAAGGGCCTGGGAACTTCTATAAGCCATGATTTGAATAGTAAATTTCAATCCACCGCTGTGGATTACTCCATACTTTGGGTTGGGGTATAAAAGCTAAACCCTCCACCTTTCACTCTCACGTTCAAAATTCCCACCTTTTATCTTCTACTCCATAACAATCGACAACCCCATGATCAAAGCATGGATTTCTGTCACGATCCAAAGTACACCCTAAACGTGACATGGTATATAATGCCCGGAGAGGCTCTACACAAGCCACTTGACACATATGCACAATATAATAGACAAAAGTAGGAAATCTCATATGAATAAAAGAGTTTGACATTTAAAGCGGAAATCTATCATAGTCTTGACAAGTCATCTAGTACATCAAAGAAAGTGGTCTCGTACACCACATACGACATTCGAAAAGTAAAGACATATGAAAGTAATAAATGTGACATGGTCCTCTGAATATGAGGACTCACCATGTCTTCAAATCTTTAAAGCGGTCAACTATCCACGAGCGGGGGGGAGAGGAAGCTTCACACCCTACATTTGTGAAACAATGTAGGCACAAGTATGCATTAGTACATGTAATGTACTAAGTATGATGGATATGCATAAAAACATGAAACATGATCATAAGAGGACATAATCTAAATCATGATATGCATGACCAAGCTAAACATGGTAAAACCTTTGAAGAGACATTATAAATCATCAACATGGTCAATGCATCTTAAAATCATGAGAAAAGCTTCATAAAACCATTAGGAACAACTTTAGTTCATTTTGTGGGTTATTTACTATTTATCGACATAGACCACGTGAGCTATGACGTGGAATCCGTGTCTTGCTCCCTCACCAAAAGAGATGTCCTTTATTGCCAAGGCATGGAACTTAACTTCTAGCTTAAGTGGATCCACTAGCTATGTCACTTAAGACAAACCTACAAGGGTACGTAGTTAGGGACAAGGAGATTGCTACTGGAGACTCGACCTTTAATAACGAGAGAGTCTCCATCTCAATATCCTCTCGGCGCAAAGTAAAATCCCAACAGAATAGGCACAATCACAAACTTATCATCATACATGAAAAAACACAATTTAGTTACTAATCCAAGCTTAAAACATCATAGAGTAGCTCCTTAAACCATGTGAGAAATCCTTTCACCATTCATGATTTCCTAAGGTGAGTAAAACTTTCACAACCTCATTGATGCTTATCATAAAGCAACCTAAATCATAAAATATTACTTTTTCATAAATCATGCAAACTTCATCAAAACATCATTCATAGATTCATAATTCCTTCATCAATTCATGTCTTTTAGGGTTCATAGTAAAAAAGCATGATCAATGCATGAGTTCATGTGATTAATTGGAAAGAATGTAATTGAGTCAAAACAATCATAATAAGTTCAAAATTGAACAATTGAATCAACACAATTAGAACCCATGGAGAATTTGATGAAAACCTAATCAATTCGATTAAGATTGAGCTTTGAAGAATTGAGAAACCTTGGGGATCCTTGGGTGAATGAAATTCATTGATGAAACCCTACATACCTTTTAGATCAAAGCCCAAAAGCAAATAATAAAGAAAACGTTGAAGACTTGAAGAACCCTAGAAATCCATTGGGAGCCTTGGAGAAAAAACCTTGAGAGCAAATTTTGGAATTTTTGGGATTGAAAGGGCATGGGTAGTTTTGTAGATAGTAAAATCAGTTATAAGGTGTATTTATAGGTTAAAACGACGTAGTATAGGTATTAGATGCATATGAAAAGACCCAAATATCCTTAATAAATAACTATCAAATAACTCTCCGGTTGTGACCTACGATTCATAGGAATTCATATGGACCGTACTGGTTAACCCTAGGACAAGTTACTGGGCCAAAAATTGGCCAACTTTCTACGACTCCTTTCTTGGGACCGTCTAACATCCTACGGTTTGTAGACCCCATCCGTAGACCTCAGCTTCTTAACCCAATATTTCACTAAGTCTGAATCACTTCTACGGGTGCTTCCTACGACCCGTCACCCTATGATCTGTCCCTCTTACTCGTAGACTGAGGTCTCAAGTAAATTACTCTGAATCTTCTTATGGATCAGTCCTACGACATGTCAAACTTTCTACGACTCAACCTGTCAAGTCGTAGGTCCAACATTAGGAACTTGAAATTCCAAGAAGTCAAGCCCAGGTCTACAACTTCCTTTCTACGGCCTGTGGGACTTCCTACGGTTCATTGATAGGACTCGTAGACCACTATATCAGACAATTTTTAGCAATTTTTCTTTCCAACTTCTGAGGTATTACAATTTCTTCCTATAAAATTCACACATATTCCCCTCATTTCTCTAATTGGTTGCAAATTACTAAAAAACTGCTGAAAAATGACAGTCAAAAGGGACAGATTGCATCATTTTTCTTGGTCAAAATCAACAAAAAAGCGACGCAGTCAAGTTCGTCACCTTTTTGCTTGACGCTTTTCAAAAAGTGACGGAAGATGTCGCAAAAAATTGAAGGACTGTGTCGTTTTTATTTAAAAATTATCTTCTTGAATAATGCAACGTCGTTCGTCAATTGTTTATAAATTTTATTTTTTTAAAATTTTCAAAAAGCGACGCAATCCGTTGTTTATTTTTAATTTATAGTTTTTTAAAATCTAAAAAACTGAAGGACAAAGAGACGCCATCTGTCTTTTTTTTTTTTTTTTAATTTATTTTTTAAAGATTCTAAAAGGCGACGCAGTCCGTAGCTTTTCTAGAAATTATTTTTTGAAAACCCCAGAAAAGCAACCGATAAAGCCACTCTGTTCGTCACTTTTTCTACATTTTTTGACACAAAATATAAATTAACAAACTTAATTAAACCTTCAGAAATACATGAATCAGAATTTAAGACTTATAAAGTCTTTCAAAATTCACAAAAGTTCATAAACTAAAGAGAAGCAAGTTAAGGGGTGAAATCTATGAAATTATCCTCCTCCTCACTCTCGTCGTCGGTGTCCTCGGCAGGAGATAATGTAGCAGGTCGACGAGCGAGGTTCAACACTTGTTCTTTGGTTTGATGAGCGATCACACTCATATTTTCTTGTTCAGCTACTCTTCATCGCTCAGACTCTGCTAGTACTTCTGTAAGTTTTGCTTTTTGATTCTAACATAACAACTATCTGAACACCATCAACTGCCTCGACTTGATGTGATGATCCAATACATTCTAAGCCCGACTGGAGTCGTCGTAAATCATTCTTAGAGCCTCTACCAAAGACTCTACCCTTGTGTGTCCCTCCTATCACTTTTTCTATCCAAATTTGAGTCAACATTTCTTGCGTCATTTGGACTGAACTATCTAGATTCTCATTAACATACTGATTGTACTCTCCCTGCATATTAAAAATAAAAATTAGCATCAAAATGTGTATATATATATATATATGTATATATATTTACTATTCAAATTCACTTTTCATATTAAATAACTTACAAAAGTTCGTTCGGTCCTTTCCTGCACCCACACATCCATATTCGACTCATTTTTTTCTTCTCACATGTGTCCTCTTGCAAACCTCCGGTACAAGGGGAGGGCGCCCCAATTCTTTTTCCTATAAATAATTTTTGTATGAAGATATTAGTCAACTAATTATATTTAACCAACTATTTATTCATTTAAAAGTTTGAATTAGAACTTACTATCTCTCTTGTTATTGTTCCAACGCTCTTTGCACTCCCGGTGTGCAACAAACCACCCGTAAGACTGCCTCTAGCCTTTTTGGCTTGTTCGAGCATTGCCTTGAATTTATCTGCATTTCAATACTGACGCAAATCATCAAAAATATGAGGTAACATCCAATCCGGACATTGATCAGCATCCCAAACTTTCTTTAACCAGCTAGATAGTCTCATGGATGCCCTCTTCTCAAATGTGGTCACAATGATCATATTGTACTTTGGTTCCCAAGTACACATAGTCTGAAAAATTAATAGCGTTAGATAATAAAAAAGTGAAGTATGCGAAAATTATTGAACTTAACTAAAAATAAATAATTAAACATATATATACCTTAAATTCATTAAACATCGCCTGCCGTATACTGTTTGGGATCTCACTTCAAGAGTGATAAGCCTGTGTAAAAAGCCTCCTAACACACTCTTTTAAGGCCTGAGCAACATCCTTTGCAGGATTTCACCTATAGAACACACAATAAACATGTTAGTTCATGAATAATATATTAAAGTATAAGAAATAAATAAAATAAAGTAACAAATAGATAACAAAACAAACTTACGATGATCCATCCGGTTCAATCATGACTCTTCCAAGCTTGTCCCTCTGTCCAGGTGCTAGATCAGACGTCTCATATGGTGTAGCACTAGGTGCATGTAACACCTCAGAAATTGGAACTTGAAATGGAAAAGATAAAATGCTTTATTTGAGTACATGTGCATGTGTACGAAAGGCTGTACGGCCCATATAGGGTGTCACACACCGTACAACGAACCGTGGTGAAGGGTGAACTTGAAGGTCTTTTTTTATGAAAGGTTCATAGGTCGTGAAGAGGTCCATGACCCATCACCTAACCCGTGAAGTTGAACCCCAAAACTCATAAGGTTCACTGACACATGGACGGTCTATGAAGTTTTGTACGGACCGTGAAGTCATCCGTGAAAGGGACTTTGTCAGTTTTAAGTTTTATGTCAACTTGAAACGATCATATATCTCAGCACATAATGAATTAGATGACCCATGACCTATAAAATTTAAGGTCTTTGAGTCCTCTTTCTAACACCACCAATTTTTCCTCATTTTGAGTTTGGAGTAAAATTTTATGCCCGTTTTAGTGAAGCCATGTCAGACAATCGAAGTTTCACAGACGGATATACAACTAGTGAAGTTTTGGACTGACCGTGGAGCCTTAAACGGTCCGTGGAACTCCCTTTTAAGGTACCTCCTCAGTTTTTTAAGCTGGGTGGTTTTGGTCTTTCCCATATGTGTTTGGTACGTAAACTACGTCGTTTTAACCCCTATTCTAAGCCTAAACCACAACATTTTACACCTAATTAAGGGGCTTAGAAAATGTTAATCAATTATTTTACATTCATTAACACTTCAAGTCATTAGAGCAAGGTTCCAAGAGGAGAAAAGCTAGGGTTCAAGCGTTCTTTGATTTAGTTGATTTCACCAAAGAACTTTGTTGTTCTAGGTAGGGGTGTACATAGGTCGGTTTGGTTTGGTTTTTCATTAAAAAAAATCTAAACCAATTATGTTGGTTTATTAAATCTAAAAACCAAATCAAACCACGCAAAGTTGGTTTTTTTGGTTTTGATTTTAGTCGGTTCTTTCGGTTTTTTACAACTATACGGTGTTTGAAAAAGAGATCAAATATATTTTCACTTACCCGTGTGATACCTGTGTGATAAGCTAAACTTAAGAAATGTTAAATGAATTGAAATTTTTGTAAAGACGGTAAACTTCACATGAGTACAAAATATTTTTTTTTGAAATATCAACATTCATTATGTTAAATTAATAAGATTAAAGGATACAGTCAAACTGAATACAAAACGAAATATTTACAAAGTAAATTGTTAACTTCGAATTTGAAAAACTATAACAATATAATTGTAACTTTGGATCTTAATACAAAATAAAATATTTACAAATTTTACAAGCCCAAATTTGAAATTAAATATATAAACATTGAAAACTATAAACTAACTAAAAATATATTAACAAAGTAGATTATAAATAATATTTTTTTATCTATAAATAAAATAAAATTATATATATAATATTTACAAAATTTTACAAGCCCAAATTTGAAATAAAATACATGAACATTGAAAACTATAAACTAACTAAAAATATATTAACAAAGTAGATTACAAATAATATTTTTTTTATCTATAAATAAAATAAATTTATATATATATATATATTATGTCAGTTTGGTTTGGGTTCGGTTTGACTTTTTTCTTTTAATACCAAACCAAACCAAGAGTGGTAGGTTTTTTTTTCGACCGCCAAACCAACCAAACCAAACCACAAATCATTTTTTTTCCGGTTTGATTTGGTTCGTCGGTTCGGTTTGACTTTACGGTTTGAATTGTACACCCCTAGTTCTAGGTATGTAATGTTATCATCGTGTTGGAATAGTTCGTCCTCACGCCCTACGTCTCTTTCCAAATTAGTAAAAGAGTAATCTAGGGTTCTATCCTTAGATTTGAGAATTTTTGAGATGAGTTGATATTGAGTTATGAGTTCTTGAGTAGCTGATTATTAAATTAATATTTCTAATCATTTAATTGTCGTACATTGTGTATTGCAATTATTGAGTTGATTGTTCATGTCTATTTTTCAGCATGAACCCTATTCTTGAGTATTCATTGAATTCTTATTGAGAATATTTTAAACAAAACATAATTGTTTAAACTGAGTTTTGAGGAAGTAAAGAGGAGTTTGAGAAAGAGTATAAGGGAACTAAGTATTTCCCAAATGTTTCATTGTTACATGAAGAAAAAGAGTAGAGTGTAGCTCATAGTGATGGTTGTCGGTTAGAGAATCACCAAATAGAGTTAAAGTGTATTTAAATATATCATTTATTATGTTGAAGTTCAGAGATCAGAAAATATTTTGTAAATTAAAATGATTTCATTCCTTTAATTCTTTACATTCAGTTGAGTTTGTGCTATACCTATTGCAGTCCTTTCATTCTGTTATTTCTCCTTGATTATATTACATACTCGTGTATTCAATGTACTTATGTCATTCGATTTACATCTTTTATGATGCAGATACAAGTGTTCAGGATCATCAACAGGCGTTTTGTTGAGATCACTTTGTGCTTCAGATAACTTTAGTAAGGGGTATCTTAGTATTTCCCTTTTATTTTGAGATGTTTTGAAAACTGTTTTATTTATAACATTGAGTACTTTTAGTCTTTGAGTTGGGTCTATTTGAGATATATGAGTTAAACTCTGCATATAAAGCTTCTTTCTTCTTGAATGAGTCTTCCATTAAATAGTCAGTCAGGTCAAGGGTTGCTTCAGGATCAGAAATGATTCTCGAGTGTCGGCTACGTCCAGGGTGTAGGCTCAGAGCGTGACAGTACATGTGTAGGTGATACTCCAAGATGCAGATAATGCTGAGTCAATGGAGGCGTACCGACCATAGCATCTGACTACTCACTACTAGAATTTTTAACCCTCATGACAGATAGTTGAGGAGATGTACCTGTGGGAGATGGAGTACCAATTGATATCTTCCCTGCCAATAAGGGTTGTGCTCAACAATAAGCCTCTAAAGGTAGGTCCCCGTAGTACCTTAGAAGCAATGACTGTGAACTAGAGGATGCATCGACTGATCGACGATAATTAAGATGATATGACCGAGGATCCGCCGTACAAAACGGAACAACCAATAGATGAGTATCATGACTAATGCGCTACTCCAGCGTAAAATAAAGAAATCCTGAAATATCCTTGGGATCTATGGGTCTCCTAGACTTCTTCTTTTTAGCCTTATTAGGCTGACTAACTCCAAGATGCTCGAGAGATCTATCACTGTCACCCCCTGATGATATCTGTATGCAAATTTACATGGATAATATATAAAAATCATATATTAAATAAAATTACTATTAGAAAAATAAATTAGCTTACATACTAGATATACAGTATATCATTCTACTTCTATTCCTCCTCGTTTGTTTCATTTCCATCGTTCTCCCATTCTTCCTCCTCAGTTGTTTCATTTCCATTGTCCCATTCTTCATCATTGAATGATTTATTTTCCTCATCCTCATTTATTTCTTCCTCAATATTTGTCATTATCTCATCATCAGATTCTTCTTCTAATATGTGTTGAGGATGTTCTAGTGTGGATCCAATTCAACATCAGCTTGTTGTTGAACAATTGCAACAACATTTTGGTACACCACATCTAAGACATTGTCAATTTTAATTCTTCCCACATGCTTAGTCTTTATAATTACCCACTAATCAACTTTGTCTCTACGCAGTGGATATGAAGCGTAATACACTTGTTTAACATTTTGTGGAATAATAAAAGGATCATAGCTTCTGTATTTTCTGGTGTGCCTAACTTCAATTTTATTTGTTTGGTCCACCTTTGTGACTCTATATGATAGGTCAAACCACTTGCACCAAAATAATATGATCTTTTTTTTAGGCCAACCTGGATACTGTACTTCAATAATCTCATGAGTGACACCATAATATTCAATTGTTTGGCCAGTACCATCAACATCACCTTGTATGCAGACAACACTATTATTTGTTTTCTTATTCCCATAAACTTCTTCAGTTTGAAACTTAAAACCATTGACACAATACTTATTCATTATTTGAATTTGAGATTTAGGTCCAAGTGCAACTTCTCTCTCTAATAGCAAATGTTCGACATTTGAGTATTTATCGTAAACCTATATATTGTTATTCAAAATAATACAATTTAGTATAACATGAGTACATTATTAAATACTTATTGATTCAATATAAGCTTGCACACTTACATATTCTTTAGCCATTTGAAAATCCTGTATAGATGGCTTCATTACCCTATATGTTTACAAACAAGCTGATAATTGTACATTCAGATTTTTTGTTAGTTAATAAACACTTATTAGTATGTAATTTGATAACATACTTTAACACTTACTTGATATATGGTTGAATCTTTGGACAATTAAGCAAAATATGTGTCACAACTGATTCCATTTCCATACTAGTGAATCCTCGCTTTCCACGATTTTTAGATCCTTGACTATTTTGATTAAAAATTGATATCGGTGGAAACAAATGATCAATATCACCTTCATCATTGTGATTGAGCATGTTTCTCCTACATGACACTTTATTTCCAAAGTAATAATAATAAAAATCACCAGTTTCTCTCTCAATATGACCTTAAACAACTGATCCTTTGATCTTTTCCCTTTTCTTAATTGTTTGCTTGGAATTGCCAATTTTTCTACATGTATATATCTATATACGTTAATAAGGAAAAAAACTTAGTGAATATTACAGTGTTCCCTCTCAAATGGATACATTCATCTCGTTTGAATTGGACCTCCGAGGTGGGCCTTTTGTACAATGTGAATTGGATGATGCTCCATCACATCAAAGAAACCACATGGAAAGATCTTCTCCAACTTTGTGGTAATAACATGCATATTTTCCTCCATGCTGTCTAAACTATTCTCCAACAACTTTTCAGAACACAAATATTTAAAGAAAAGACTTATCTCTGTAATTGGTTTCCATAGCCTTTCAGATAGATGGCTAAAAGCGATAGGAATTAAAGTTTCCATGAATACATGAAAATCATGAGTTTTCATATCTATCAGTTTTCATATCTATCAATTTTCTTCACTCATATCTGTCCGCTTTCCTAAATTCGAAGCATGTCCCCTCGTCATCCTCAAACTTTTAACCCACTCATAAATTTCATGTTTCTCATCCAATGTGAATGAAAAACTGGCTTTGGGCATAACTATTTTACTAATTTGTAATTCCTATAGCCACACCTCTCTTCTTCTACAATATTCCTTTATGTCCATTCTAGCTTTTGAATTGTCTTTTGTTTTTCCCTTAACATAGATCGTTGTGATAAACAAAATGTCAAAATATTTTTTTTCAATGTGCATCACATCAAGATTATGTCGTAACAGATTATCCTTCTAATACGGCAATTCCCAAAATATGTTTCGTTTGGTCCAATTATTTCAACCCCATATCAAGGAAGTCTAGAAGGTGAAGCTTCTATAACTTTAGGCAATTGAGAAACTCTTTCCCAAATATGATGCCCTGTGAGTAATGGAGGTGGGGTCATTTTCAATATTATTTTTCTTGAATGCATTTTTCATCTTTCTAAACTTATGGTCCATTGACAAGAATTGATGATGACAATCAAATCATGTATTTTTTCTACCATACTTTAAAGTGAATGCCTTACTATTTTCCATGCAATGTGGGAAAGCTAGCTTTCCAGCTGTCATCCAACTAGACAACATTCTGTATGCACGAAAATCATTAATAGTTTACATTAAAGAAGCACACATGACAAAATCCTGCTTAGTTGATCTATCATAAGTTAGTACGCCTTTAAACCATAATTTTTTGAGCTCATCTATCAATGGTTGCAGATAGACATAAATCAAACCTTTTGGATTACGGTGACTTGGAGTAACACAACTTAGAAAGATGTAGGGACTTGTCATGCACATTTCAGGAGGAAGATTATACAGAGTAAGAAATACAGGCCAACAAGAATAAGGCGAGGCAACATTAGAGAATGGTGTGAATCCATCTGCACAACAAGCTCAATCTAACATTTCTTGGTTCACTAGCAAAATCAGAATATATGTTATCAAAATGCTTTCATGCTTCTCCATCATATGGATAAGACAAGATACCAGTGGCCTTCTATAATCACGATGTCATCTCATATGTGGAGCAGACCTCATCGATGCATACAACCTCTTTAACCTAGGAATAAGAGGTAAATAATGCATCGACTTAACTAGGACCACCTTTCCAGCAGGAGTCCTCTTATAACGAGCATGTCCATAAAACTTACAATTTTCTAATTCAATAGCAATCTTGTAAAACAACATGCAACCATTAACACAATAATGAATTCTATCATATGCCAATTCTGAATTGGAAACCAAACGCTTTACCTAATATAAATTCTTAGGTATGTTAAACTCTAGATTAACTAGTTCACTCTAAAGAACAATCATTGAGTCCATAGCCTCATTAGGAATATTTCAATCTGATTTAATATTCATTAATCTAACTGCAACTGACAAGGCAAAATGTGGACTCCCTTCATATAGTGGATGACTAGACTCTTCTAATTGATCATAGCAGCATTTTGCTTCTTCATTAGGAGCTTCATCAAATATTGTTTGCGTTATATCCCAGCTTGAACCCCGAAAGCATCATTGATCATTTCATGAACCCTATCATGTTCAACCCTAATTTGGCTATGTGGTGCAAGCATATTATATTCATCCACATACATCTTCAATCCATCTCATTATAAAGCATACCATTCAATCCATCTCTTTCTTCATGATCAACCCATACAAAATATCTAGGCTTAAATACATTACGGTACATATGAACCATGAATGTATCTAGTTCAAAAAATTTAAGCACCTACATGCACTACAAGAACACCTAACCAATCCATTATTCTTGAAAATATCAAGTGTCATTGTATGTTCAATAAACCTCTAACACCGTCAATAAACTCAGGTTTGAAACCAACACAGTTTCATAATGCATATTATACATCCACAAACAATGATTCATCTACTAAAATATAGATATTCAATTATAAATTAAATTTACTAATAATTTAACTACATTAAACTAATTTATACTGTTAATATATATTTATAATTACTTAATAATACATTTCAAGATCTACAAAGTTTGGGCTTAATTAATTCATAAATACTAATTAAGTTTAAGATTTCAAATAATTAATTATATTCCTAATTAGGTTCAAAGTTCTAATTAAGTTAAAATATATTAAGGTCAATAAGATTTTAAGTACTTCAAAGTTCAAATTAAGTTCAAACTTCTAATTAAGTTCAAGTTCTAATTAAGTTCAATTATTAAGTTCTAATAAAGGTCAACACGATTTCAAGTTCATTTTCCTAATTAAGTTCAAAGTTCTAATTAAATTCAAATATTTCAAGGTCAATAAGATTTCAAGTAATTCAAACTTCAAATTAAGTTCAAGCTTAGTTAAATAATTCATAAAAAACTACTTTTTATCATGATTTCTAAAGTTCACAACCTAATAATAAGTTCATGAATTCTACAAATCAAGATTTCTAAAGTTCACAACCTAAAATTCTGAAATCCTACAATAATTCAAGATTTCAAAAATTCACTTAAAGTTCTAAAATC
The DNA here is from genome assembly GCF_900185275.1 of Solanum verrucosum. Classification (NCBI taxonomy): domain Eukaryota; kingdom Viridiplantae; phylum Streptophyta; class Magnoliopsida; order Solanales; family Solanaceae; genus Solanum; species Solanum verrucosum. The sequence goes on along the minus strand of NW_026020104.1, from coordinate 2,294,302 downwards.
CTACAATAATTCAAGATTTCTAAAGTTCACAACCTAAAGTTCTAAAATCCAAAAATAATTCAATATTTCTAGAGTTCACAACCTAAAGTTCAAAAATCCTATAAAAAATTCAAGTTCATATCTAATTTCTAAGATTAGTTCTATCTAAACTTCAAATTTAAGAATTTGTAAGTTCAATAAATTCAAGTAACCTAATTTCAACTTTCATATACTATCCAACATATTTCTAACTTCAAAGTAATCTAACTTTCATGTACAATCTAATATTTTTCTAACTTGAACTTTCAAATTTACTAAATTCAAGAATTTCTAAGTTGTAAAATTCAACTAATCTAATTTCAACTTTCATATACTATCCAATATTTTTCTAACTTCAAAGTAATCTTACAACTTTCATATAAAATTCAATATTTTTCTAACATCAACTTTCAAACATACTAAATTCAAGAATTCCAAAGTTGGAAAATTCAACTAATCTAACTTCTAATTATTTGTTAGTTCTAACTTCTACTACTCAATTCACATTCATATTAAAAAAAATCCCCAATTTAAAAGAAAATCCTAAAATAAAAAATCCACAGTTCTCTCCCTAACTAACAATAATCAAATATTCAAATTAATAATTGAATAACACAATTCAACAAACGAAAATAATATGCTAACTATCAAATCAAATATTACTAGAATTGAAAAAAAAAACTAAAAATAACCCCTAACCTTAACAAGAGGAGAGGCAATGGGTGGAAATGACACGGTGGCAACACCGGCGGGTCATGGAAGCGACAGGACTAGCTAGTGCTTAGGGGACGAAGAACGACAAATTGGGCGGCGGCGGCAGCGGCATGGCGGAGGTGTAGTCTTAGAGAGACTGGAAAGAAGATGTCACGCCCCGAGACCACCCCTTTGATGTAAACACGAGACCTAAGATCACGAGTGACCCCAAACTAACCCTTAGCTGACATATCATAAGCAAATTGAATATATCTATGAAAGATAAACTAATGCGAAAGCTAAATTATGAGGTAGATAATAGTGGGGGATACCCAAAATTGATCTGAATATAAATTAATATGATAGAGTTTAGTGATACTTAAGAATCACTCAAATATTAAAGCTGAATCTAATACTATGTCTGAAAAAGCCTCTACTGACCAGAGTTGCTGGGACATGCCCTCAGCTAACTCTAGCAAAACTGAAACTGAAATAAACGACTAATGGAAAACATGTCTCTTGTCCTCAAAGTATAATGGCTCACCACTAATGCTATTGAGTATGGATCGGGAATCGATCTATGCGTGATCTGAATGCTGAGGACCTGAATCTCTATCATGAAAGGATGTAGTGCAGAGTATGTGTCAATACTTGGAATGTACTGAGCATGCATGATACAAAATATAACCGAACAAATATATAAGCTGAACAAAACTTAATTGAACAATGACAGAATCTGAACAATAATGTAAACACTGAATTACAACTGAAAAGAACTGAACTGAATGCAATGACCAAGTACTGATTATTAATATAACCTGTTGAGACTGAATACTAAAATATAACTGAGAACCTGGTCCAATGCACTAGAGTCTGACTGTGGGAGCTACTATTAACTGACATAAACTACGTGAGCTAAATGCGGAGTTCGATGTATACGCCTCATTGAGAGGACCCAATATACTTTGCTAGGGGTATAAAGGCATGACTGGTGTGATCACTAAATATGATGCCCATAGAGAGGACTTATAAACCTACGGGGGCACATAGTTCTGGGACTATGAGGGTATGCTAAAACCCTAGTCCAACTTAGTGTTAAGTCTACTCCCAACTCAATATGTATATGACACATTATGATGGAAATACTGAAATGTTTAATAACTCAAAATACTGATAATGTGACATTAAAAAACTAAAGCATGAATATCTGTTTTTCTGACCTAGAAAATGAATTTCATGAACTAGAAGAAACTACATAACTAGGGTTCTGAGTTTCATGTAATGAACTAAGCAATGATTTCACGAAAGCATGATAATTTGATTAGGAACACTATAACAACTAAATTACAAAAAATATCTAAAATTTCTAGAAACCCTAGGTCTAAACATGACATAGGGAATCAAGAGCCTTACTGAATTCTAAGGACCTAGTGGATGAAAGGAATCCACTAATGAAATCCCACATACTTGGTGACAAATTTCACTGAGATTATTTTGATTTTGGGGCTGCAACTTGAACGAAACCTACTGGTTGTTCTTGGGAAAACTGGCTCCTCTTTCTCCTCTTCTTGCTCTAAGTTTGAATGATTTTGCTGAATGAATCGCTTAGGGTAAGTTCTGACTAAGTTACTAGGCTTAAAATGACCAAAACTACGTAGTTTAGGGGTTAAACAACGTAGTTTAGGTCCCCAACGCATAGGGGAAAAGACCAAACAACCCCTGACTTAAAATCTGACGAGGCTGACCACAGACCCTATGATGGACCGTCACAAGGACCACAACTCGTCAAGTGGGACGTGGTCTGCTGGCCAGTGTATTGGTTCAGGTATGGGGTCAACCACGGGCACCACCACGGCCCGTCGTCAAGACCACGATTCGTAGAGGGCTCCGTGGTCTAACGCTTGAGCCTGGTGAGTTTCTACCTCGCTTCAACGAGCAGTCCCACGGCCTGTTAGGGGGACCATGGCCCGTGATGGGATTAGTGGTCCACCACCTAAGGCTGGGTGTGAACCATATTGAGGGTGACATACCGTGGTCCCTTTCACAGTCCGTGAACCCCTCCGTGGTTCACCTTTTTCTGCTATTTTCTGTTGAATGTTCTAAGTCTGATTTCTGAAGTGTTACAATATCTCCCCCTTGGGAACATTTATCCTTGAATGAAGTCTAAACTAGCTGAGTATGGAGGGAAGGAGCTACAATAGCTACCACTAAGTACTAGAACTGATATCTGTCTGAACTAAGCTCCAAGAACATGCAAATACGCTAAAAATGCAAGACTAACTGAAAGAACATGATACTAAGACTAAATTTTTGAAAGAATAAACTGAGATACTGGAGAGGAACTATTACCTGAAGCTAAAACAGTAACGGAAGGAAAGAGATGACGATACTTGGCGTTTATGGCTGCTCCTGCTTCCCAAGTAGCTCCCTCTACGGACTGACTCCTCCACAAAACCTTCACTGAAGCAACTTCTTAGTTTCTCAACCTTGGAACCTGACGATCAAGAATCTCAACTGACACCTCCTCATAAGTAAGACTATCCTTCACAACTATACTTTCTAATGGTACTATTGATGCTGGATCACCTACATTTCTTCAACAAGGAAATGTGAAAGAATGGATGGACTGCTGCTAGTTCTGCTGGCAATTCTAAATCATCAGCCACATTACCAACCCTTTTTAGGATTTTGTAAGGACCTACTTATCTAGGACTGAGCTTCCCTTTCTTGCAAAATCTCACCACCCCCTTCATAGGTGACACCTTCAGAAAAACCCAATCATCAATCTTAAACTCTAAGTCCCTTCTCCTTACATCTGCTTAGGACTTCTGATGAGTTTGAGCTGTCTTAAGTCTATCCCTAATGAGCTGAACTTTTTCCATAGCTTCATGAACCGAATCTGGCCCAATCAATGTTGCTTCACCTACTTCAAACCAACCAATTGGCGATATGCATCTACACTCGTATAATGCCTTATAAAGGGGCCATCTGAATACTAGAATGATAACTATTATTATTGGTGAATTCTATGAAAGGGAGGTGATTATCCCAACTGCCCCTGAAATCAATCACTCAAGCTCTCAACATGTCCTCTAAGTTCTAAATGGTACGCTCTGCCTAATCATCTGTATGTGGATGAAATGTTGTACTGAGATTTACCTGAGTACTAATACCTTTATGAAACGATTTCCAGAAATGAGAGGTAAATTGAGGACCTCTATATGAGATTATAGACAAAGGAACCCCATGCAACCTGACTATCTCATTAATGTGGAGTTTAGTGTAATCCTCCGCTGAATCTGTAGTCTTGACAACCAAGAAGTGAGCGGATTTAGTAACTCTGTCTACTATCACCCAAATGGAGTCATACTATCTGTGAGTACGAGGGAAACCCGTAATGAAGTCCATGTTTATCACTTTCCACTTCCATGTAGGAATTTTAATCTCTTGGGTCATACCTCCTGGTTTCTGATGTTCTACTTTAACATGTTGACAATTAGGACACTTAGCCAAAAAATATGCTATATCATTTTTCATATTGTTCCACCAAAAGACTTCCCGCAGATCACGGTACATCTTAGTGGTACCTGGATGAACAAAATACCTAGAGTTATGGGCTTCTATAAGGATCTGTTGCCTTAACTCACCCACCTTAGGAACAGATAAGCGACCCAGTTGGGAGAAAACCTCAACTTTCTGTTGATGAACTGCACCCTTCAATTGAAGCAATATAGGATCACTGTCTTACTTTTCCTTAATCTCCGCTACCAATGAAGATTCAGATCTATTCTGAACTATTATACCACCATCTGACATGTCCAAAAGACCAACTCTTAAGCAAGCAAGTCGGTGAACATCTTTTGCTAATTCCTTCTTTTCTTCCTCAACGTGTGCTACACTATCCATGGACAGCCTGCTGAGAGCATCAGCTACTACATTGGCCTTACCAGGATGGTAAATCACATTCATATCACAGTCCTTGAGGAATTCAAGCCATCTCCTCTGGCGGAGATTCAACTCTTTTTGGGTGAACATATACTGAAGGTTCTTATTATTTGTGAACACATCTACGTGAACACCATACATGTAATGTCTCCAAATCTTTAGGGAAAATACTACGGCTGCACGCTCAAGGTCATGAGTCAGGTAGTTCTTCTCATGGACCTTAAGTTGTCTAGAAACATATTCTATGACCTTACCTTGCTGCATCAATACAAAACCTATGCCGACCCTCGATGCATCACAATAAATAACCTAACTATCTGAACCATCTGGTAATGTCAAGACATGAGTTGTAGTCAACCTAGTTTTCAGCTCTGAGAAGCTTTTCTCACAGTCATCTGACCACTGGAACTTGACCTTTTTCTGAGTTAACTTGGTCAATGGGGAAGCTATGGATGAAAATCCTTCAACAAATCTCATGTAATAACTAGCCAAACCCAAGAAACTTCTGATATCTTTTGGAGAGGTGGGTTTGGGCCATTTCTTCACAATCTACTCAGATTCCTTCACTAGATACCACATGACCAAGGAAAGCGACTGAGTGTAACCAAAACTCACATTTACTCAACTTAGCGAATAACTGATGATATTTGAGAGTTTGCAGAACAACTATTAGATAAGTCACGTGCTCCTTCTTATTTCGAGAATAAATGAGGATATCATCAATAAAGACAATAACGAACAAGATTAAATAATGTTTGAACACTCTGTTCATTAAGTTCATGAAAGTTGCACGAGAATTTGTTAGTCCAAAAGACATAACTACAAATTCATAGTGATCATATCGAGTCATGAAGGTTGTTTTTGGGATGTCACTATTGATGATAGCCGGATCTGAGGTCTATCTTAGAAAAACAATTAACACCCTAAAGTTGGTCGAACATGTCATCAATTTTGGGGATGGGATACTTATTCTTGAGGGTGACTTTGTTCAACTGACGATAGTTGATGCACATTCTAAGGGATCCATCTTTCTTTTTCATGAACAACACAAGAGCACCCGATGGAGAGATACTAGGTCTGATAAAGCCCTTATCTAGAAGGTCTTTCAACTGCTATTTTAATTCCTTGAGCTCGGCTGGAGCCACTCTATGAGGACGAATCAAAATAGGCTAGGTATATGGATGGAGATCAATTCCGAGGTCGATTTCCTTTCTGGGAGGAACTCCGGGAAGATCTTCTAGAAACACTTCTTGAAACTCATTTACTACAGGGACTGACTAAAGAGTTGGGGTTTCAGAGCTTGAATCCTTAACCCGAACAAGATGATAGATGTACCCGTTAGAGATCATCTTCCTGGCCTTAAGGTAAGAGATAAATCAACCCATAGGCACTGGGTTACTACTCTTCAATTCTAAGACTGGCTCGTTTGGAACCTGAAACCAAATAATCCTAGTTCTACAATCGATTGAGGCATAATAGGAATGTAACCAATCCATGCCTAGAATGATATCAAAATATACCATTTCTAACTCTACAAGATCTGCTGAGGTGACTTTCTGGGAGACTATGATAGGGAAATTTTTGTATACCCATCTAGCTATAACTGGGTCACCAACTGGAGTAGAGACTGAGAATGGTTCTGAAATAGTTTCAGGATTGACGCCGAAATTTATTGCTATATAAAGAGTTACAAAGGAAAGAGTATCCCCTGGATCTAACAAAGCATAAACATCTACATGAAAGACTCGTATTGTACCAGTGACCACATCAGGAGAATCTTCCTGATCCTGGCGAGCCTGTTGAGCATACAATCTGTTCTGGCGCTAACCACCACTTGTATCAGATGAAGCACCCTGCTAAGTTGGGTGACCTGCTGGTGCTACTGGAGCTGTAGACGGAGCCCTATTATTGTTACCTCCTTGCCCCTGCCTGACAGAAGGGCAATCTTTTAACCTATGACCAGACTGACCATACCCAAAACATCATTCCTTGCCCGCAAGACACTCCCCCGGATAGTTCTTACCACACTTTGGACAAGTTGGGAATGTCCTGGTACCTGAAGCACTCCCCCGAGACTTAGAGCCTGATGCCCTACCTTTCTGATCATGTCGAAACCTGGGGGATAGAGCACTAGCTGATGTAGGTGCTGGGGCTGAAATTGTTTTCTGAAATTGTGCGCTAGTTCTACCACCCAATTTCTACTGAGAGTACTCATAGCTTCCTGTTCTAGCCTTCTTATTTTCCTTAGCATGTTTCCTAAGCTTGTCTCCCTCAACCTGCTGAGCATGAGTCATAAGCCTAGAGATATTCATATCTTTTAACAACATAGAATTTATGCACTCTGTCTTCACCAAGTTGGATACCCCAAACATAAACTTATTCATTTATGCCTTTGAATCGACAACCATGTAGGGAGCATACCTAGAGAGTCGGTGAACTTAAGTCCGTACTCTTGGAATGTCATATTACCTTGTCTCAAACTCATAAACTCCTGAGCTTTAGCCTCCCTCAACCCTCTCGGGAAGAACCAGTCTAGAAAAGCTCCAGTAAAATACTCCCAAGTCACCGGAGCTGCATCCGCACCCCTGATTTTTTTCCACTGAGTGAACCAAATGTGGCTACATCCTTAAGCTGGTAGGATGCCAACTCTACCCTATCATTTCGAGTCAGTAGCATCAGTCCAAATATTTTCTTAACCTTATCAATGAAGTTTTGTGGGTCCTCACCAATCTGCGACCCTAGAAACTCAGGTGGATTCATTCGAACAAAATCTCGAACCCTGGTTACTGCTGACCCAACATTATTGTTAATACGAACTAGGGCCCATTGATTTTTATGGTTGGCTACACTCTGAGCCAAGAGCTGGATAGCATTCTGAAACTATGCATTCGAAACCTCATAGTATGGGACTGAAGGTACTGCATTAGTGTTGCGGGTGTTAGCATTCCTAGCATAAGCTCTATGAGGAGGCATCATTTGAAATACATAATGATGAATTAGAAACGAGAAGTTGGATCATACCTTACGCATGATAAGAGTAGTAAGAAAGTGAAGTTTTTCCTAAAACACTTCGTAGCCTCCCTCTCTTTAGATGTGGTGCACTTCACACCCATGAAAAAGACCCAACTTAGTGTGGCTTTCAGACATCCTAGGACTCTTAAACCTAATGCTCTGATACCAAGTTTGTCACTCCCCGAGGCCCCCCCTTGACGTAAACACGAGACCTAGGATCACGAGTGACCCCAAGCTAACCCTGAGCTGGCATATCATAAGCAAACTGAATATATCTATGAAAGATAAACTAATGCGGAAGCTAAATCATGAGATAACTAATAGTGGGGGATACCCAAAACTAATCTGAATATAACTAATATGATAGAGTTTAGTGATACCGAACAATCACTCAAATACTAAAGCTGAATCTAATACTATGTCTGAAAAAGCCTCTATTGACTAGAGTTACTGGGACATGCCCCCAACTAACTCTAGCAAAACTAAAACTGAAATAAACGACCAAAATGGAAAACATGTTTGTTGTCCTCGAAGTATGAGGACTTTCCACTGATGCTGCTTAGTATGGATCAAGAACCAATCTACGCGTGATCTGAATGCTGAGGACCTAACCCTACATTATGAAATGATGTAGCGCAGAGTATGCGTCAGTACTTGAAATGTACTGAGCATGCAAGATACTAAATATAACTGAACAAATATATAAGCTGAACAAAACATAATTGAACAATGAAAGAATCTTAATAATAATGTAAACACTAAATTACAACTGAATGCAATGACCAAGTACTGATTATTAATATAACCTGTTGAGACTGACTACTAAAATATAACTGAGAACCTGATCCAATGCACTAAAGTCTGACTGTGAGAGCTAATATTAACCTACATAAAACCACGTGAGCTAAATGCAAAGTCTGATGTATATGCCCCATCGAGAGGACCCAATATACTTTGCTAGGGGTATAAAGGCATGACTAGCGTGATCACTAAATATAATGCCCATAATGGGGACTTATAAACCTACGGGGGAACGTAGTTCTGGGACTATGAGGGTACGCTGAAACCCTAGTCCAACTCGGTGTTAAGTATACTCCCAACTGAATATGTAAATGACACATTATGATGGAAATACTGAAATGCTGAATAACTCAAAATACTGACATGCATAATCTGAGAATGTAACAATTATATACTAATAATGTGACATTCAAAAACTGAAGCATGAATATCTGTTTTTCTGACCTAGCAAATGCATTTTATGAACTAGAAGAACCTACACAACTAGGGTTCTGAGTTTCATGTGATGAACTAAGCAATAATTTCACGAAAGCATGATAATTTGATTAGGAACACTATAACAGCTAAATCACAACAAGTATCTAAAATTTCTAGAAACGCTACGTCTAAACATGATATAAGGAATCAAGAGTATGACTAAATTCCAGGGATCTAGTGGAAGAAAGGAGTCCACTTGTGAAATCCCACATACGTGGTGACAAATTTTACGGAGAAATCTGTCGATTTCGGGGATGAAACTTGAAGGAAACCTGCTGGTTTTTCTTGGGAAAATTGGCGTCTCTTTCTCCTCTTCTTGCTCTAAGTTTGAATGATTTTGGCGAATGAATCACTTAGGGTAAGTTTTGACTAATTTACTAGGCTTAAACTAATCAAAACTACGTAGTTTAGGGGTTAAACAACGTATTTTACGTGGCCAACGCACAGGGGAAAAACCAAATGACCCCTTACTTAAAATCTGACGAGGCCGACCACGGACCCTATGACGGACTGTCACAAGGGCCTCGGTCTGACAAGTGGGTTGTGGTCTATTGGCCAGTGTACTGGTTCAGGGTGGGGGATCAACCACGGGTGCCACCACGACCCATCGTCAAGACCGCGGCCCGTGGAGGGCTCCGTGGTCTGACGCTTGAGGCTGGTGAGCTTCTGCCTCGCTTCAACGAGCAGTCCCACGACCCGTGAAGGGCTTCGTGGTCCACCACCTGAGGCTGGGTGTGAACCATGATAAGGGTAAAGGACCGTGGTCCCTTTCACGGTCCTTGAACCTCTTCGTGGTTCACCTTTTTTGTTGTTTTCTGCTGAAAGTTCTAAGTCTGATTTCCAAGATGTTACAGAAGAGAGAGAAAGAGAGATGGAAAAATTAGGGAAAACCCGTTTCTGTCTCAATATAATTTTTTTAAAAAAGTGACGGATAACATATCTTTGTCCGTCACGTTCTTAAAAATATTTGACCAATATTTAGACCAAAAAGTGACGGACTAAGATATGTTGTCCGTCGCTTTTTTTAAATGTTTGACCAGATATTTTGACCAAAATGCGACGGACTAAGATATGCCATCCGTTGCTTTAAAAAAAATAAAATTAATAAATTAAAATTAATTAAAAACGATGGACAAGATGGTTATTGTTTAATTTATAAATAAGTATTTTTAATAAAAAGTGACGGATGGTTCTCTGCATATATCAAATAAATAATTATATATTTATATATATCAAATAAATAGTTATTTTTATTTAAAAGCGAGGGATAGTGTGGCAAATGACATCGCTTTTTGGAGTGACATTGTCTATCGCTTTTTCTGTCCTTCGATTTTTAGCAAATTTTTAGTAGTGGCATGTGCGCGCACACACAACAAGCTCTTCAGCTCGAATTCTCCCCAATCATTCAAATATAAGGTATGTGATGCTCAATACATTCTTGGTCTTGTATCATTTAAGATTGGGTAGTATAACACATGGCCTACAAACCACGATTTCTTAATCCCAAGGCCAAAAATTCAAAGGGGTTCACACCCTAGGAAGCCCGATATTGATAAGGCTTAATTTCTCTTATTACTTTTGTCGAAGTAGTGTGTGGGGTAAGTTGTTTGGGGTAAGGGTACTTGTTTTCGATGCTTAAAATTCAAAAACCTTGGGCATGGCATGTTGAATTCATTGATAAGTTGATGAAGACATCTCGTACAAATCATATATTTCTTACATAGTTGTAAAAGTAGCCTTCCTTCGTAAATTATCATAAAAATTAAAAGTTACAAAATGGTGGTCACTTGTGGCAGGTTCAAAGTTAACAATAAAGAAGTCACTGCCCAAATGAGTTAAGGTTTTCGATATCCCACTACATGCTTGGTCATTAGAAAACTTAAATTTATTGGAGAGAAATGAAGAGGATATATCAAAGTTGACGGGGGCACTAAGCGCATAACTCACGTTCTATGGGCCCGAATCTATGTGGGTAAGAATAAGATGGTAATTATGAGGTCGATCGAGTTGCTTAAAGAGGGTTGTATCTTCTAAATCTCAATCATAGAGGACTTTCTTACCTTCATCAGACTACCCGGAATAAATCCTAGCAATAACAAATGGAAGGTGACAAAGGGAACTGACACATTGAAACCAATACCATACTAGGAAGTACAACAAGGTAATTTTTAATTTGAAAGTTGACATATGGCTTTGTCTAATAGACATAAAGGAGAAGGCCACAAGGTTTGTCCAGTAGATATAAGAGAGAAAGTAGTAGAAACCAACAACTTGATGTGGAATGGGAATAACCCCACATGGAAATTTGGGCCTAGAAGCTGAGAAGGAGTATTATAGGTTAGTCTCAAATAATGAGAATAGTAAGAAGAGGATAACTGAGGGTTCAATAGAGGCCAAAATCTCTAAAGATAAGACTATCTGGCAAGTTAATAAGCTATGTCCATCAAATAGATGCAATGCTCTTTCTAATTATTTGGACTCTAGTTACTTCAATAACCCTATGCAAACTCTTTCATCAAATTATGTAGAAAGGAGAACAAAAAGAGGCCACTCAGATGCCGATGATGAAAGAATTCCTCAAGAAAGAATACATATGGCACTGCTATCACAACTTACAAGTAATGATCTAGTTTCTTTCTCTAGCTTAAATGGAAAATTTTCTTCCCAGGTAATAAGCGAAGAACTGCCTTTAACTTGGTATGAAGTTGATCCTAGCCCTCAGGGGATTGACAAGCCAACTTTCATACAAACTTGAAAATGAATAAAACTCACAATAGTCAAGGCTTACAAAGCATTTGGAGTTAACTATACGAGATGTGAAAAAGGAAGGTAGAAGCAAATTTAGGAGTAGGAATTAAATCAGCAAAGGCCTGGGAAGGTGAAGAAAAATAGGGCAGAAGGGGAGAGGAAAATATTAATCTATATGATTAATTATGACAAAAAGGATTCGCAAAAGAGTTGGAATAGGGGCAGACAATACATCTCTCTATCTGGATGAATTTTAAAAATACTAAGTTCGAATGTTAGAGGGTTGAATGAGGATCAGAAGAAAAGCACTATAAAATCCCTCATTCAAAAGTGGAACGTTGACTTATTTTGTTTGCGAAAATCAAATATTCGAGGAATCAATAGCAACTTATCAAGTAGTTATGGGTAACAGATGGATTGATTGCGTGAAACTTAAAGTAGTCGGTACAAAGGGTGGTATGATAGTGATCTGGGATAAAAGGAGATGGGTAAAAGTAGACTCATTGCAGGGTTGCCACACAATTAATTATATGCTTGAGAATCCATTTGAGAGTTTCAGATGGTGTTTTACTTGCATCTATGGGACACATACTAACCTAGAAAGAGATGAGATATGGAACGAACTACCAGGGGTAAGGGGATTATGGGATAATCAATGGGTCATCGGGGGTGACTTTAGTGTCGGCATATTTGACTCAATTGCACAAGGAGATCAAGAGTAATGGTAACATTCACAGATACAGTTCAAGACCTTGGCATCATTGATTTGCCGAATTGACAGATTCCTTATTTCACCATAATAGAGTGACTCTTTCAAGGCGGTGAGATAGATAGCAATGCCCAAAGTAATCTCAGAAAATAGATCCAGTTTGTTGGAAAATGGTGACTGGGATGCTAGTCCATCTTATTTAAAATTTGAAAATATGTGGTTCGAGGTAAAAGGCTTTCGGGAAAATTTAAAGAATTGGTGGTAGAGCTACAATTTCAATGGATGGATAGACTTTATCCTTATGCTAAAACTAAGGAGTCTAAAGAAGGATATCATCAATTGGAATAAAGAAGAATTTGGGAAATTGGAGACTGGGTAGAATATTGGATAAAGCTAAACAACTACATTGGATTAATGGTTTTGATATAAGAAAGGATAGAATTGTAACGACCCTCAAAATAAAGTAGGATAAAGTAGAGCCTCACATGGGTTTTATGCATTAATAACTTGTCAAAATAATGAATAATAGACTTTTAAGTCAGTTTTAAAGAGTTTAGAAGTCAAACGTCAAGGGACGACCAAGACGTTCGGAAACTAGTCTTTTACGTGTTGGTGTGTTCTAGTATGTTGTTCATGTTTTTATGTGTTGTTTGGAGACTAAAATCAGTGGAGGTGACCCTAGTGTTTTAATAAATGTTTTTAGGTTCAAAACGTTCGGATACGATGCACCGGGGGCCACCCTAAGGGTCCCCGAGGAGGACCCCAACCTTGGCTTGGCAGCTTGAAGTTGTGCTTGGAGGGAGAATGTTCGCGTCGCGGACTAGCTCCACCAAGGGCCAAATGTTTGGTCCATGTTGCGGACATGTCGCAGACTCTACTATCTCAAATTTAATTTCCAGAAAACTTGTGGGAACACCTCCGCGTCGCGAACTTGTTTCCCGACGAAATCTACGAAAATAAAACTCAAGTTTGACTTGTTTAAAAAGGTCCAACTAAGTGAGTGGTAGTTTGGGGAATTATTATAAACGGTTATTCTACCTATTTTGGGGTATTTTAAGTTGGTTAAAACCCCAAAACCTAAAATTAGACCCCATTCTTTAAATTGACCCTTCCCTCTCAAAATAGATTCTCTCAAAAACCCCATTGAAGACCTTGATGAAGCTCAAGCTAGAAGATGGGTTTTCAACTGATTTCTTCTTCAATTTCATGGGTCTTCAATAATTAAAGTATGGTGACTCTTGATTCTTCAATAACCTCTCATTCAAGGAGTTCTATCAAAGATTTTCAAAAGTGATTCAAAGACCAAAATTCCAAATTTTCAATCTAAACATGGGTTCCTTGTCAAACGATTTTATAAATCATTCTATTGATGAATTGATGTGGAATTAATGTTTTTAAGACAATTTTCAAAGGAATTCTTGAAGAACCCATGATCCCCGAATTCTCAAAAATTTGCCTATGATGTGGGTCTTTGTGAATATGATCTCTATTGGTGAAATTATGTTTAGATAAGATTTTATTGATGTTTCTTATGATTATCTATACTTATTCATGTTGAATTGTTGGTATATTGATGAGTTGAGGATTATGGCCTTATGGGCAAAGTTATGGGTTGATCCCTTTGTTATGGAATTGTACTTAGACTATGTTTATGATATTGAATTACATTGTTGATTCCTATTGCTACCTATGTCAATTGATTATGTATTGTTGAGGATTGATCCATGGTGATCATGGCTTGGAGAATTGGTAAGTTGACCTAACTTCTAGTCTATAGTATGAGAATTTATGTTGTGTGGTTTGATCCACTTATGGTGGAGGTGTTCACTTCTTTTCTATCTATGCATGTTGAGATCATGGCCTTAAAAGCAATAGATGTGAAGTTAATTGATGATTATGATGCATATGTTTATGAAGTTGTGCTATGAAGGTTATGTATGAAATCCTCAATGCTAACATGATGTTTAAAGTGTGTTGATGATGAGGAGTAAAACGTGAATGATAATGTTAGGGATAAGGTGTGGTCTACATGATTGATTATGTTAAGTACTATTACGGAATGGCCCCTACCTATATGACCCCTATATGAATGTGTGGTCATATACATGATAAGAGTACCTATTCAATGTTGATTGTGTCCTTGTCTCCTATGATGAAGTGTGGGTGTGTGGTCTAGAATCCCTAACAGCTTTATATGTGAATTGCTCATGAATTGGGGACATTGTGAATGTGTTGTGATCATTTTAAGGGAAGAACACTCAATATCAATGTTGTTGCTAATATGTCACTATGAGGACCAATATGTATAGCTATGAATATGATGTGTTATGGTGTCTATTGAAAGGTGAACTCTTATATGCACCCTTACATCTTATTATGCAAGAAAAGTGTATGATTACCAAGGTATGAATATGTGTTGTATAAAGGTGTTTATGTGAAAGGCTTTCTCACATATGTACACACACACATGAATGAATGAATAAGGTTTATGATAATCTAGTGAAAGTGAGTCTCTTGAAAGGTTTCCTCAATTGTACTCTAAACTAGACTATGTTATGAATATGGTATGATTATGTGAAAGGTCATTCTCACATAATATAGGTTCTATGATGAAAGGTCATTCTCATCTTAGAAACCTTTGAGCTATATGATATGAGGGATTAAGTCCCTAAAGACTATTCTATGAACTAATGTTAAATAAATGCTTAAAGATGTTTAAAAAGGGAGTTGGAGCTTAGCACTGAGTGAACATGAAAAATGAGAGTGGGGGCTTCACGTTTAGCAAGTGTGGCTTCCCACAAGAGAACCTTCACGTTTAGCAAGTTCGGGTTCCCACAAGAGAACCTTCACGTTTAGCAAGTCCGGGTTCCCACAAGAGAACCTTCAGTTTAGCAAGTCCGGGTTCCCAACATAGATGTTGTCTCATGAGATGGAAACTTCCACGCTTAGTAAGTCAAGGTTTTCTAGTAGCAATCTCCTTGTTCCATAACTACGTGCCCCCGTAGGTATTATTTTAGTGGATCCACTAGATAGCTATTATGTATGTAGGTCCTACTTTGGCAAGTAGTACCCTCTCTTTTCAGTGTGGGAGTAGAACACCGAATTCCATGTAGCTCACATGGTCTATGTCGGTTATGGCAATGTCTCCCGAAAGTTAAGAAATGAACTAACATAAGAATATGAACTCTAGTCATGATTTCTTGAAGAGTTACTTAGTGTAGGTAGAACTATGGACCCAACTTATGCATTGCACAAGTGTACTCTAAGGGAGGTTATGATTAGGCTCTTTATGTAATGAAGACTATGGTCTATGTATGTTAATATGAAAGCATGTTAAGGTTGACTTTACTTATGTCAAGACATGACGTATGATTATGCATGTGAATTACACTTATGACTTCTTAATGGGTTTGCTTAGTATATGTGGGGGGTATGAGACTCTATGTGTACATTGCACAAGTGAGCTTGTGAAGGGGTTGTGAGGGTGGTTTACCTATGATATGAACTAAATGGGTTATCACTAATGATGTAGTAAATGAATGAGTCTTTATGTGATGTTATGAAGTATGTTGGTCTTATGTCTAATGTTAAATGAAGATGTTATGACTTATTGAATATGATGTGCCTAGTCTATGGTGGCTTCCTAGGAACACTTGGTGGGAGTAGTATTATGGGATGCTACTTGCACAATGCACTAGTGTGACTAATGGGTTGTCTTAGGTGATGGTTCATATGTGAAGACTATGTCTTATGGTGTGCTTATGACTCTATGAATATATGTGGTTGGATTGATGAAGGCTATATGTAAGTTCACCCTTGGTTACCTTAAGGTCATACATTGCACCAAGTATTCCCTAAGGGTTGCTTGAGGTAAGGAGTTAAGATAAAGAGGAAGGTAATGTATTGTATACATTAAATGTGCCTAAAATGTTATAAGTGGCTCTAGGTGCTATTATGAATGGTTTCCGTATGTATGATGATGTATGTGGTTTATATTGTGCCTATGTACTAAATGTTCTTGAAGTTTCTCTAAAAAGGCATGATGCATAGTTTCCAACTAAATGTCCTTTTAAAAGCATGTTTTGCATGGTTATCATACTTAGTGCATTCTTGTACTAACACCATTCTTCGTCATCTTTTTACACCAAGTGTAGGTGATGGTGACTAAAGGGCCTTTCCTAGAAGTGATGAGCTTGGCTTACTATTCCCAAGTTCGGGTGTGTCCTTAAAGATTCAAGGACCTTTATGTTAAAGAGTTTCCTTAAGTTCTATGTACTAGATAGTAGTTTCTTTTGTATTGTAAGGGTTGTGTCCCTTTTGTGTTGTAGTCATGTTTTAAGATGGCTACCTTGAGACGTAGTACTTCGATTTTGTATTAAAGGTTTAAATGAGGTGACATTTAAGTCTTGTGTTATATTATGAAAACATTTTAAATTTTCCGCTATTTTTCTATGATAAATGATATGGCGAATGCTAAGGGCTTGTATAAGACCTCCGAGAGGTCAAATACGCCGGTAATGACTAGGGGTGCTCTCGGGTCGTTACAAGAATAGTAAACATCTCACATCTGCTTTATGCATATGATACTTTGATATTTTGTGAGGCTGAGAGAGAATAAATCCTTTATCTAAATCTTACATTGCTCATCTTTGAAACAGTTGATGTACCGTGAATTTATGGTATTTTTGATACGTTAAGTGTAGATGGAAGGCGTGGGTGAAGTACAAAAGAAAATGGGCTAAGTGTTGAAAAATGGAGGCAACTGATGATCTGTAATTCCTACTACGAACCATAGGTGATGAGTCATCGATAACTTCAGAGAAGATGAGTTTCAGTCCATGAACAATGAGTGAACAGGAAGGGCCATGCTTAGACCTATGTACCACAAGTCATTCCCATTAATGAAACACACAGTAATATTGGCTAACTGCTAAATAACAAAGGCACCTACGAGCCGTCATTCCTTCGACGAGCCATAGGTGGCCTTTCGTTGGTGAAACTGCCCAGAACCGGATTTCTTTAAGCTTCCTTTTCCTACTTGATTTAGGATTTATTTTCTATAAATATTAGTTGTAAATTTCATTTTTGGATTGTTAGACCTTTTGGGATACTTTTGTTTTTGTTTGAGAATAATCTTTGACATTTTTAGCATTTATTTGTTAAAGTTTGGTTTATCAAATTTGCATTTATTATTCAATTCAAGATTTCAGATTTCATCTATAGTCATTCTAAGTTCATGATTTATGCTATTAACCCTAATATGAATTGTGAATCCTCAAGCATGAATAGCAAAAAATTACAAAACAATTTTCTCTCTAGAGAAAAGAGCTAACGGTTCCTAAAAAGCTACCACAATGGCTAATTGACGTGCCTAATGGTAACTTTAGGGAAAAATTAGTCTTGCCGGAATGGCCTCACAGCCGTCAGAGGGGCAACTCAGGCCACCAGATTTAGGCCAAATGCTACGCAAGGAATAGGCCAGTAACACCCAACAAGAATCCCAACAAAATGCCTCCCACTGTTCTTCGAATCTGCATTTGAACGAAGCGATGAATGGTGCAATTTTGGAAACAGAGCTGGACGGGTTACGTGAAAATATTTCTCTAGATTACAATGGAGGAATTCGAGCAAATGTGGAAGTCAATTGTGAATATACTAGAGATAATCTTACTCCAGTTCAATCTTCAAAGAATTCTACCGTACCAATTGGTGAATCTCATATATCGACTTCTTCACGAATCGCCTCTGAATCGCCAGAACGGCACCTTCAAAATCGAGATAGCTCAGAGCAATTTCGAGCAGATGCGACTTCTGGGGAATCTTCCCCACACCTTGGAGAGTATATCACAACAATCTCAAGTAGTTTGGATGCTAGAGTCGTGGACGAGAAATACAGGGCCAAAGTCGCCGGAGCTCATGCAAGGAAAGAACAATCCCAGGATGGAGCTTCTTCTAACTTATCATTTGGGATGTGAGGGAATTATCAACTGCAATGCCTATCCACCAAGACCGAAGGTAGGAACCTGAAAAGGAGCAAAGTAAGGACAAATTAGCTCAAGAACCAAGTCACAATGATCAACAAATCTAACTCTTCTCTCACTCCAATTGATAGCACTAACAATGAAGCTCAGCTACACTCTGGTGTAAATGAGCAAAACAAGAAGAATGCTAAGTCTGTAAGGCAGGAACAACAACAACAGGTTCCCAACTCGATCGATAACAATAATACTCACAGTGACAAGGGCAAGCAGGTTGTTGGTAGTGATACAGCTCATAAGCAAAATGATGAGATCATTCCCCCACCCCAACATAATTTTCCTAGAGTGTCTAATAATTTTGGAAGATATGTTCCTAAGACTCAATGGGGGAACAACATGTTGCCTCAAGATCGTAGTCACAATGTACAGACTGTTGCAAATTCTCAGAATAATGCCAAGAAAGATTCAGGTGATCCAAATCCTGTAAAAAAAACAAAGACTCCTCTCATGAAGATTTTGCTGAACCAGCCCCTTATACCAATGTGCAATCCTTTGCTGCTCGTCTATGACAAAATCAAGCCAAAAATGACACCCCGATTGTACTGGATACCCCTATTAACACTACCAAGCAGGGGATGCCGATTGTGATTTTTAATAAGGAAGATGTTATGGTGAAATTGGCTGCTAAATGTAAATTTACTCTTGTGGGTAAGTTTACCTATACTATGCCTAAGGTGGAACTTATCCGGAAAAGCTTCATTATTCAAACTCAACTCTCGGAGGGAGTAAAGATAACTCATTTTAATGCTCGACATGTTTACATCGATTTGGATAATGAACTCGATTATATCACTGTTTGGACTAAACAAAAGATTAGTATAGAGGGTCAACTAATGAGAATTCAAAAATGGACTCCTACATTTAGACTGGAAGAGGAAACCCCTATAGCCCCTATATGGTTATCATTACCTGAACTCCCCTGGCATTTTTACAACAAAGAGTTTCTCACTGCTCTACTGAATTCTATAAGGTTCTATATTTGGACACTGCTTCTATTCAAAAAACTAGAGGGAGTTTGGCCAGAGTCAAAATGCAAATTGATCTCACTAAAGAAAGACCCCCTCATGTTTGGGTGGGACTTGATAAAGAGGATGTAAATATGGGAAGGTGGCAAGCCATTGAATATGAGAGTATTTCGGATTATTGTATGTATCGCAAACATCAAGGTCACTTGATACATGTATGCAATATTAAACATAGGGATGATGATTTCAAAAACAGGAAGGAGCAGGAAACTGAAAAGCAAAATAAGGAAAAGGCTGAACAAGGAAAAAGTGATCACAAAGGGGGTGCAAATGCAAGAAACCAATAGGGAAGCATACATTACAAATAATCACTCCAATTGTAAGTCTAGCCAACACACTAGAAAGAATAATACTAAGGAGCAATGGTAGGTACAGAAGAGAAAGAATTCCAGAAATGACATAAACAATAGGGACATACCTCACTCTCCTCCAAGGCACAATGAGCAGGAAAAACACCAACAGTCCAACACAACTGCATGTAAGAACAATATTCCTATTCATAATAACTATATTAATTTAGATGTGCAGGAACAAGAAAATAATCAAGAAGGAGCAGAACACTAGAAGCGAAACAATAGTCCAACCTTGGAACAACAAAAGATTCAAGTGTCACATGCTGACTTATCTAATTCACAGTTACAGGATTCACCAAACAAAAATAATCACAGGATGCAGCAAAATAAGGGAGAAAATAATAAATCCAAGATCATATGTATTGACTCAGTGTTCCCCAGTCCCAGTACCCCCCATTGTTAATTGTATTTATGATGAAGCTGAAGGAGGTATGGAAAGGGGGTGTAAGGATAAACCAACTAACATGTAGGAAGGGGTATCCAAAGGGGGAATTTGACTCATTTTCTGCATGAAGTTATTCACATAGACCCTAGAAATGACTTTAGTGCCCCTGCTACCACTCTCCAAGTCTCCAACAGTTAAAATGTTCAGAAAACACAACAGGTTGTAGTGTATTGTTACTGATCAGAGTCAGGGGAATGCAAGGAATAATGAAGCAGAAGGTAATGGTTCCACTTTACAGCAAAATCAGATAACCAACAGCAATCTGCAGGCTCATGAAACTGGCCAAATACATGGTATATCAGGGTATACTGTAGTAGAAGGTATGAATGGCAACCTGCAACATTCTCAGAAATTCAAGAACAACAACTTGGAAGACAATGCTACACCAAGTGGCAAGCAGGAAAGGGAGGTTATAAAAAAGAGTACAGAAAAACAAGGACACCAAAATGATAAGGACAATGCTGGGAAACCTACCAATAATAAGTCATCAGGAAAGTTAAGCAAAAAAAACAAAGAGGGACTCTATTAAGAGAAAACTACAAAAGGATGCAGAAAAATAGGACACTGATGTCCAGGGTAGTGAAACTGCAGGGGAACAGAATTAGCAGCCAAAAAAAGGTAGATTTGCCCAAAATTTTGAATATGATGTTCCACACTTAGTAGATGAATTTGATAAAGATACTCAGTCTATTAATGATGAGGAGGATGGGGAGGAAACCAGTGCTCACTTGACAAAATCTTTTGGTTCTACTTTTCAAAGTGAATTTCAAGATGAAATTCAGGAAGCTACTAAACAAAAAGGTTTATCTCCCAGAGGTAGAAAGCAAGTTAGATCACACACCAGACAAGCTTCCATCATTACATCTGCTAATTCTAGCAGACCCAACACTAGGTCCAAAAGTAAAGGTTTTTAATGATTAGGACCTTATGTTGGAATGCTAGGAGTATCAACACTCATGGATCTTTGGAAAGACTCCCAACACTCAAGAAACTTCATAACATTTTAATTATGGCTATTTTTGAACCTTTTTATGATAATTCCCAAATTCAGCATTACAAACTTCATTTGAACATGGAGAATGCAGTGTACACATCACTGGAAAGATTCAACATTGTGGATTCAACAGAAAGTTTTATGACATCTTTTATTTATGTTAAGTGCAAAGATTACCTGATAAGTCTTCTTTGGGATAGGCTTTTACATTTTTCAAACGTGGACATTCCTTGGTGTACCATGGGGGATTTCAATGTGATCACTACTCCAGAAGAAAAGTTAGGAGGGCAATCCTTATAATATGAATAAAAGCTTTGACTTTATTGGTATCATTGAAGCATTTGGTTTGATTGATATAGGTTACTCTATACATGACTATACCTGGTGTAACCAAAGATCAGAAGATGCTAGGATTTGGAAAAGGTTGGATAGGGCCATGGCTAATGAAAATGGCTAGAAAAGATGCCTCAAACAACTTTAACTCATCTATCAATCTGTAGGATCAAACCATTGTCCTTTACTTCTAGAAATGGGGATAAGGTCTGATCAAGACATAAAATACTTCAAATTTCTGCACTTTTGGGTAGAAAATAAGAGCTTCTTGGACACCGTAAAGAGGTGCTGGGAAAGAGATGCTAGTGGGGACCCTATGTGGACTTTGCATCAGAAAATGAAAAGGTTGGCATCTACTTTAAGCAACTGGTCTAGAAGAGAGTTTGGAGATGTTTTTGCCATTGTCAGAGATTATGAGGATCAGGTACAAACTGCAGAAGCAGAGGTGATGACTAATAATACTGAGGTAAATAGGGCTCATCTCCAACAGGTCAATGCTAAATACATAATATACCTCAAATTGGAGGAGTCCTTTCTTAAACAAAAGACTTAACTCCAATGGTTCAAAGAGGGGGATGAAAACACTAAGTACTTCCATGCCTTGATGAGAGGAAGGAGGAGGAGATTACTTATCCACAACATTTGCATTGGATGTTTGGATACAAGGAGAGGACAATATTGCTAAAGTTGCCACTGATTATTTTCAAAACATGTTTTCTGGATAAGAAAATAGGATCAATGAAGAGGTGATTCAATGCATACCTAGATTGGTTACTATGGAGCAGAACCAGGTTCTCCAAGAAATGCCCACTCTGGAAGAGTTGAGAGAGGTGATATTTTCCATGAATCCCAATTCTGCACCAGGTCCGATGGTATGGGGGGGGGGGAATTTATCAAGTCTGCTGGGATATCATCAAAAAGGATTTGCTAGCTGTTGTACATGTCCTTTTTTGTGGTCACATTATGCCTAAATATTTGTCTCATGGTTGTTTGGTTCTACTTCCCAAAGTTGACCATCCTAATAGGTTTTCAGATTTCAAACCTATTAGCCTTAGCAATTTCACCAATAAAATTATCTCCAAACTTCTTTGCCTCAGATTAGCTCCTATTCTTCCCCACCTTATTTCCAACAATCAGTCTGGTTTTGTGAAAGGAAGGAGCATCTCGGAAAACATCATGCTAGCACAAGAGATCACTTATGACATAAAAAATCCCGTGGAAGGTGATAATGTGATCATTAAGCTGAATATGGCTAAGGCGTATGGCAAGGTTTCATGGTCATTCACATGTCTCGTTCTCAGGAGAATGGGATTTAGGGAATTTTTTATTGACATGGTGTGGAGAATTATGTGCAATACTGGTATTCTATCATTATTAATGGTACTAGGCAGGGTTTCTTCAAATCTACCAGGGGTCTTAAGCAAGGTGATCCACTATCCCCAACCCTATTTATTTTAGGAGCTGAGGTTTTCGCTAGACAACTAAACAAACTTCACCAAAATTAGAATTACAAAGGGTTTATGATGAAACCTAGAAGTCCTCAAATTAACCATCTCAGCTTTGCTGATGATGTTATTATCTTCACCTCCAGCGGCACAGAGTCTTTGAAGATTATTATGAAGATCATTGCAATCTATGAAGTGGTCTCAGATCAGTTACTTAATAAGGGAAAAAGTCATTTTATGGTCCTCCTCTCACCCCTACTGAGGTCACTAATCAGATCATGGCGATTACTGGTTTCACTAGGAAGGACAGCCCTATCAGTTACTTAGAATGTCCCCTTTACGTTGAACGTCAAAGGATTATTTACTATTCTTATTTGATTTCCAAGGTGGCAAAGTGAATTGGTGGGTGGCAATCTTGGATTCTTTCCTTTGGGAGGAAGGTTACCTTGATTAAACATGTTCTCCAATCTATTCCTACTCATACCATGGCCACCATTTCACCTCCCAAAACCACTATTAGTCAAATTAAAAGATTAATTTCTGATTTCTTTTGGTGTTGGGAGAAGGACAAAAAGAGGTAACATTGGGCTTCTTGGGATACTCTTAGTCTGCCTTGTGAAGAAGGGGGCATTGGTATGAGACAATTAAATGATGTATGCAATTCCCTTCAAGCCAAGCAATGATGGACTTTTAGAACCAAAAACACTTTATGGGGGCAATTCTTAAGGGCCAAATACTGTCAAAGGGCAAATAATGTTGGGAAAAATGGCATACAAGCCAATCCTTGGTGTGGAAGTATATGATGACTAATAATCACACCCTGGAAGCTCATATTTTATGGA
The DNA here is from genome assembly GCF_900185275.1 of Solanum verrucosum. Taxonomy (NCBI): domain Eukaryota; kingdom Viridiplantae; phylum Streptophyta; class Magnoliopsida; order Solanales; family Solanaceae; genus Solanum; species Solanum verrucosum. Next base: position 2,270,424 of record NW_026020104.1, on the reverse strand, counting down.
AAATACACTCAGGCAACAGTTCTTTTTGGTGGTATGATTGGTTGGGTGAAGGTGCTCTTGCTAAATACAGCACCACTGTTTCCAGCCTCAACAACATTCCAGTTTCTTACTTTCTTGAGGGAGGATAGTGGAATGAAAGCCTAGCGAGACATCATGCACCTCCACTGTTAGTCCCTCATATACTCAACACCAAGGTTCAATACCAGGAAGGGATTCTGGATGAAACAGTTTGGAAGTTGACTGACAGTGGTCATTTTTCCTGTGCTTCTGCCTAAGAAATCTGCAGTAAAAACGGGGAGAAAACATTGATGTACAAATATATGTGGTCTAAAAACATTCCTTTCAAGGTTTCCTTTTTGTCATGGAGGGCCCCCAAAAAAAATCCCACTAATGAGAAAATCTGCACTTTTGGTAAGACTCCGGCAGTGTGTGTTTGCTGTTTCAGACCTGGACTGGATGACATTCAACACATATTTGTTGAAGGCAAATTTGCCAACCATATTTGGAGTTTTTACTCAGCCTTGTTTGGACAGACTCATAACCACATTGCTTTAAGAAACCTTTTTATTAAACCGGTGGGACATATAGTCCAAAAATGAGGTCCACAAAATTGTTTTGCAGGATCTTCCTTTATTTATCTGCTGGAATTTGTGGAAAAACAGGTGCACAGTGAAGTATGGTGGTAAGAAATCAAGTGTTGTGAGGGTTAAATTTTTAATTCTCAAAGATGTAAGAAATCTTCTCATTACAAAGTTCCCCTACTTGCATTGGCCTTATCATTGGAGAGATTTGATGACCATGGTGGAAGGATGAAAACAAGAAGTCAAAATTATTACTATAAAGTGGGAAAAACCAGACATCAACATTTATAAGCTAAACACAGATAGTAGTGCCATGATCAATCCAGACAAAATTTGTGGGGGAGGAGTTCTTTGGGACAACCTTGGTCACATCATCTATGCATTTTCCATTCCTCTGGGCAGTGTATCAAATAACCAGGCAGAAATCATTGCAGCAGTACATGGACTAGGCTGGTGTATACAACATGGTTACAGGAAAATTGTCCTAGAAGTTGATTCCTAGTTACTCACCAAATGGTTGGATCATACTGGCAAGCAACCATGAAGAATGGTCAAATTCATCCAGGAACTCAAGCAACTTACCAGACAACTAGAGATGTTTCAATGCAAGTACATTTATAGAGAAGCAAATTGTACAATTGATTTCCTTTCCAAATGGAGCCACAATTTTGATACTATTCAACACTTTTACACATACCATCAAATTCCAATGATGGCCAAAGGAAGTCACCTTTTGGAAAAGCTGGAAACTATTAATTTCAGAAGAAAGAAGTTGAAGAGAATCAAGAAACCCCCCAAAGGAAGGAACTGATCACACTTACCAGATATAAAAGACTCTATATCTTTTTTTTTTATGTTCCTAACTTATTCAAAGGGACTATTCCAGATGAAATAGGATTTTTGAATTGGATTAGGTTTCCTTTCTCCTTTTGCTATTGTAAGGGGATAGTCTCCCTTATTTACGTTTTCTAGTATCTTTGTATCGAGACGAGTCCTCTCATAGTTTTTTAGATGCTAGGTTTCATCTTATAGTACTGAGGAAGAGTTCGTTAACTTTAGTAGGGTAATCGACTTTTGAACCATCATAGGATTGGAGGTAAGGTTTATGTCCCCCTTCTTTGTACTTATTTTGTTTTTATTTATGCTAAGGCATGGGAGTGTTGCTAAGACCCTGACCCTCACCCCAAGGGTCGTTAAAATAAATAAAAAGCATGAATAGATAAATCCACAACTAGGGTTATGGGAACCATGAGTAATTAACAACGTAATACTAATAATTAAGTAATTTTGGAATATTGTTTATGTATGTATTGTTAATCTCTTTGTTTTGAATGCTTTTTAATGATGCACAATGTTAGAACTCGCCTTACCCTAATTGCCCGACCAAGGAAGTAATGAATGAGAAAGAGGTTAACCAAAGGAAATTTAGCATGATAATCCGCTATATAATAGCCTGACCCAAATACGTGAGGGCTAATCTAGGGTCAAGGGTAAGTGTTAGTAAAGCACACACCCGTAGACTGACCAAGTTGCATGGTGAAATTCCCTACTTGGACGACCAATCACTTAGGAGCTACCTAACTTACCGACTTTGCATGTTAAACTCTAGGAAAGCGTTACTATATTAATATTACTGCATTACGAACTTATGGGGAACACGTATGCCCTAGTTTCATCTTATATTGATATTACAAACAGTGAATTTTGCTTACTTGTTACTACAAATCAATCAACAATTACCTCGTTTACAAATCCCGTTTTTTTACGGAAGTAATCTGACTAAACGTACAATTAACCATAAATTAGCCTAAGTCTAGACCATATTCCTCGTGGAACAATCCTAACCTCATTTAGGTTCTTTATTTGACAACGACTGCTTATACTTCTTTAGGGAGGTGTAATTTGGGTGTATCAAGTTTTGGCGCCGCTGCCGGGGAATAAGGATTTTAGATTAGACTTATTTTGTTATTGAACTTTAGTCAATTATTTACTAATTTTACTTTTTGTTTTCTACAGGTCTTATTTGCAGCGTATGTCAAGTACACGGAGTCAAGGTAATCCCCTGACCCCCTACGATCCTGAACTAAAAAATACTATTCGATGAATGGTTGGAAGAGGTCAAAACCAAGGAATCAATGAAGATCCTATCGGAGAGGGTCATGGGGACAATGCTGGGTTCCAACCTCAAGGAGTAGTGGGAATGCAAAAAATTGACCAACACCCGATGTGCGTCTTAACTATATGGTGGATCATAATATTATGAGATCGACATGTGCCATCATGGTACCTCCATTGCCTGTCGGACATACATTGGTGGTTACAAGCATCCTGATGCAAATGCTCATAACTAGAGGGTCGTTTGTCAGGCTACCATCGGAGGACCCATATGCTCATCTAAGCAAAGTCAAAAGTCTGATGACCAGATTTATACATAGATGCAATTGGCTTCAGGGTGCTTCCATTATCACGGATGGGAAAGACAACAATATGGTTGTCCGAGCTACCATATAACTCCATCACCACGTCGGATGACTTGCATAGAGCGTTCTTAGCCAAATACTTCCCGATTTCAAAAAAGATGAAGCTGAAAGATATAATTCATAACTGTGGCTACACCTAGAGAATTAGTTGGTGATGCATGGGAGAGATTCACCATTTACATGAGAAGTGTTCCGAATCAAGAATTGATGACGAGACGCTAACAGAGTATTTTTATTGAGGACTAGATGATAATGGGAAGGCTGTGCTAGATACTATTTCTGGATGATCTTATGGAGCAAACATGTTTCAAGATAATGCTGATAAGATGGAAATGGTCTCCAAGAATAATAAGACATATAGCACTCAAACCTTGGCTACTGGAAGGAGTACTTTTTTGATACAAGGCACAAATAACCAGTCCAATGATGATATTCACGAGGAGATGGCACTGTTGAAAACAATGGTTGGCTTAGTGTTGAAACATGTATGCGGGCATGCTGAGAAAGTAAATGTAGTGAACTATCAGGCCAGAGCACCACCAGTGGAGGAGTATATTTATGAGGAGGATGCGAATCTCGTGAATGATCAAATGGGGGGGGGGGAGGGGGCTTCCATACCAACACCCAAGTATCCAATTAGGATCATTGGCGCCAAGGTCAAGGAAATCAAGGTCGGAACTTCAGCAACTACAATCGTGAAGAGAACTTTGTCCGTGATGGAAACTATAATTGTGATAATAATTACAACAAGAATGGTTATGGAAACATAAATGACAAGAGTGTACTTTATATTCCACCAGGAAACGGAGATGGGGGATCAAGTATGAGTCACATTAAAAATATGATGAACAAGATGATAAAAAGGTTTGACTCAACTGATGACAACGTGAAAGAAATACGTGGGGATTTATCAGGTATTGGTTAGAAAATTGAGTCACATGCAATATCTATTAGACAAATTGAGCAACAATTGAACTAGTTATCTTGCACTTATCCGCAAGTGCAAGTCCGCGTCAACAAGGAACACTGCCCAAGAATACTATCTAGAATCCAAATAATGACGGTTATTTTATGGCAGTTACTACTAGGGTGGAAAGCAGACTATTGACCCTCTAATGCCAATTGGAGTGGAAAGTGTAATAGAGCAAAAAACGGATAAAATTGCGGTAGATGAGGAGCCAAAAGATCAAAATGTGAAGGAGGCTTGGGTGATGTAAAAGATCATCCCTATGCTGAGACCTCCACCTCCCTTCCCACAAAGGTTGGTTAAAAAAATGTAAGACTGAAAGTATCAAAGGTTCATATCTATGCTGAAGCAGTTATCAAGAAATGTTCCTTCGATTGAGGCACTTGAACAAATGCCTGGTTACGCAATGTCCATGAAGGACTTTGTGACGTATATGAGGGCCGTCAGTTTTGAAGATAATGGCAAGTTGCAGCATTGTAGTGATATTGCTACTAGATCTCTAGCCCAGAAGAGGGAGGATCCCAGAGCTTTTACCATTCCATGTACCATTGTTATTTTGCATTTTGCTAAGGCCCTATGTGACTTGGGATCTAGCATTAATCTGATGCCGCTATTGTATATAAGAAGTTGGGCTTAGGAGCCCCCAAACCGACTACAATGCGGTTACTTATGGCTGATCGAACTATGAAGAAACTGATTGGGGTACTTCAAGATGTCCTTGTGAAAGTTGAGGCGTTCATCTTTTCGGTGGCCTTTGTGATACTTGATGGTGAGGTTGACTTTGAAGTACCCATCATTCTAGGGAGATTGTTCCTTGCTACCGAGCATGCTTTAGTTGATATGGAATGAGGGCATATGAATTTTGATTGAAAAATAAAGAAGTGACCTTCAATATATGCAAATCAATAAAGCATTAAAGTGGTCTTAAGTCGGTGTCTATGGTGAACCATACTTTTGAGGTGGAACCAGAGGTGTCTATTGAAGAGATATTGGGTGTTAAAGCACTAGATGTTGTGATCATGAATTTTGATGGAGATGGTATTGATAAATATGATGAGTTAGTGGCTTCACTTGATGGGATGAGTTTTGCTTGTCACCAACTAAAGAAGCTGGATCTTAATTTAAAGAATTGAGACACTCTGCCTGCAAAACAATATCTTGATGAGCCTCCGACATTGGAGCTAAAAGCTATTCCATCTCATTTGTGGTATGTGTTTTTGGGCCAAAATAACACTCTGCCTATTATTATTGTTGCTGACTTGAATGAAGGGCAAGTAAATGCGTTTATATCGGTGCTATAAAAATTCAAAAGGGCTATAGGATGGACTATTGCTGACATTATTGGTATTCCACTGGGTATTTATTCTCACAAGATTCAACTCATGCCAGATAGTAAACCAAGTATTGAGCTCCAAAAGAGATTTAATCCGCCGATGCAAGAGGTTATGAAGAAAGAGATTATAAAGTGGTTAGATGTTGGGATAGTCTATCCAACTGCTAATAGTAGTTGGTTGTGTCATGTTCAATGTCTGCCAAAGAAGGGAGGAATCATTGTGGTTCCCAACTAAAAGAATGAACTTGTACCAATGAGGCCAATCACTGGTTGGAGAGTTTGCATGGATTACCGCAAGTTGAATGTGTGGACTGAGAAAGATCACTTCCCAATGTCAATCATAGACCAGATGTTAGATCGTCTTGCTGGAAATAATTGGTATTGTTTTTTAGATGGGTATTTGGGCTACAATCAAATCTCCATACATTCAGAATACTAAGAAAAGCCTACTTTCACTTGTCCTTACGAGACTTTTGCTTTCAAAAAGATGCCATTCGGGTTGTGTAATGCACTGGCAACTTTTCAACGTTGCATGATGTCTATATTTTCTAATATAGTAGAGGACACGATAGAGGTTCTTATGGATGATTTCTTGGTGGTTATTGACTCGTTTGAATAATTATAGGTGCACTTGAGTGATGTGCTAAAACACTGTGAAGTGTGTAATTTAGTACTAAACTGGGAGAAATATCACTTTATGGTGAAAGAGGGTATAGTTCTGGGCCATAAAATTTCTCGAAAGGGAATTGAGGTTTATTGAGCAAAAGTAGAGATGATCAAAACATTTTCACCACCCATCTCTGTGAAAGGTGTTAGAAGTTATCTAGGGCATGCAATTTTTTATAGGAGGTTTATTAAAGATTTATCAAAAATTGTACACCTATTGTGCAAACTGCTTGAAAAGGAGGCGACCTTTGAGTTTTATGATGCTTGTCTGAGAGTATTTGAGGGGTTGAAAGAGAAGTTGGTTTATGCTCCAATCATTATTTCACTGGATTGGGGACAACCGTTCAAAGTTATGTGGGATGCTATTAGTGTGGAAGTTGGCGTAGTATTGGGGCAGAGGTGAGAAAAGATTCTTCATCTCATTTACTATGCGAGGAAAGCTTTGAATGTTGCTCAAAAGAATTATACGATCACCAAACATGAAATACTTGTTGTGGTCTTCGCATTTGAAAAGTTTAGATCCTATTTTCTTGGTACTAAAGTCATTGTGCATACTGATCATTCATCATTGAGGTATCTTATGGCAAAGAAGGATGCAAAACCAAGACTGATTCGACGGGTATTGTTGCTGCAAGAGTTTGATTTTGAAGTGAAAGATAGAAAGGGAACCAAAAACCAAGTGTGTGATCACTTGTCCAGATTAGAAGAGGAGGCAATGATGAAGTTAGTTGATGGAGTTGAGATAAATGATATGTTCCCCGATGAATAGGTATTGGCTGCTTCTTTTGATCTTATCCCTTGGTTCGCAGATTTTGCCAATTATTTGGCAAGCGATGTGGTGCCTTCGGATTTGTCTTTCCACCAAATAAAAAAGTTCATGTCTGATGTAAAGAAGTTTTTACTGGGAAGAGCCTTACTGTTTCATAACTGTGTTGATGGGATTATTCGTCGCTATGTGTCCAAACTAGAGATGATGATTATATATTCATTACGCTCATGTTGGTGGTCATCATAGTGGTATCTGGACTGCTTACAAAATCTTGCAGTATGGGTATTATTGGCCTACTATTCACAAAGACGCTCATGATTTCACCAAGTCATGTGATCACTGCCAAAGAGAAGGAGGTATTTTAAGGGAGAAAGAACTCCCAATGACTCCTATACTGGTGATTGAGTTGTTTAATGTTTGGGGTATATACTTTATGGGTCCATTTATGTGCTCGAATTAAATGGAGTACATATTTGTAGCGGTTGACTATGTGTCTAAATGGGTGGAAGATGTTGCACTTTCAAACATTGAAGGCAAGAGTGTCACCGCATTCTTGAAAAAGAGCATTTTCTCTAGATTTGGTACACCAAGGGTGATTATTAGCGATGGAAGTTCCCACTTTTGTAAAAGGTTGTTCAAGGCGTTGCTTGAGAAGTATGGTGTTCATCACAACGTCGCAACTCCGTATCATCCATAATCTAGTGGGCAAGTTGAAGTGTCAAATAGAGAGATTAAGCAGATCCTTGCAAAGACTTTGAATTCAAACAAAACTGATTGGTGAAGAAACCCTAATGATGCTTTATGGGCCTATCACACTATATTCAAGACTCTCATAGGTATGTCCCCTTACCAACTTGTCTTTGGGAAGTCTTGTCATTTGCCCGTAGAGTTAGAGAACAAAGCGATGTGGGCACTCAAGAAGATGAATTTCGATTGGGATGCCGCATCAAGTCAAAGATTAAATGAGTTGAATGAGCTCGATGAGTTTAACCTAAAAGTACATGAAAGTTTAGCCTTGTAAAACCAGAAGATGAAGAGGTACCATGATCAAAAGATTGAAAAGCGTGAATTTGGTCCGGGTGATTTGGTACTTCTTTTTAATTAAAGGTTGCGCTTGTTTCCTGGCAAAGCATTTGTCTAAGTGGACGGGGCTGTTCAAAATAGTACAAGTGTTTTCACATGGAGCGGTTGAACTTGAGAATGAAGAAGGATTGAGATTCAAGGTGAATTGTCAAAGAATCAAAGTCTACTTGGGTAAATCGGAAGAGGTCAAAGGTATGATAAAATAATGGGACCTTGATGAAGTCTGAGTAATCAAGAGGGTTTGTGTCGTGCTGCGACGTTAAATCAAGCGCTACTTGGGAGGCAACCCAATATGTAAAATCCATCCAATTGTAGGATTTGTTAGTGATTTTTTTAATTATTGTTTAGATTTTGTATTGAGCTTTAGTATTGGCTAGATTAGGGTAATGTGGGGTCCGTGTCCAAAAAGAGTCAAGAAAATGTAAAAGGAAGTCATAATGTTTGCTACGTGTATAGGAAAGCAAAGAAGATGTAAACAAACTGTTGGTGCAGAAGGTCTACGGTTCCCATAGATAGTCCTTTGTTCCATCGACGGACCGTAAATGACATCTCTAGGTATGATTCCTAAAATTCACTAAGTATATAGGGCAATGACGAAACCATCAATGGACCATAGTTCTTACAACGGACCATCGATGGGGTTTCGTCGGTCCAACTCTGAGTATTAAGTCGACCCAACCCAAGACCTAATTCAATAAAACCCTCCATTTTTTAAAACATCCCCCATTTCCCTTTTTTCCCCCAACCTTTACAAACCTTTCAATACCAAATGATCAACCATATTCCCACACCTTCATATCCAATCCCAACCTTTCAATCACTTATATATCCCTTTTCTTACCCTTCGCCCTCATTTTCACTCCTCTTCTCCCATTTCTCTCCCAAAATTCTATTCTTCTCAAAATCAAAGGTCGCGGGTTTCAGAGTCTAAAAATTTGGTTGTCAAAGTCTAATAGAACACACTCACACAACTTTGAACTTCTATGAAAGGTACTAATTCAAACTTAAACTATTCAATTTGTAGATTGAAATAAAAAATTGTTACTTGACCTTGGGTATAAATTGCATGTTATTCTAATAGTTAAAAAGTACCCTTGGGACGATAGTATTGTAAGTGTTGTTAATTTTCTAAACATGTGATCCACGCCTTCTAGTTGTGTTCTTGACTTAGATTATCGAGTCTACTTATTGATCATATGTGAAATTGCATGATTGAAACCCTAGGGACGATAGAATAACATGATAATACGTTGAAATGCATGTACTAGAAGTGTTTTGGTAGTCTAAATCATGGAATTGTAATGTTGACAAAATTTGAATTGGAACTCCCACAATTGTGATTGACACCTCGACTTACGGCTCGTAGGGCAACCTACGGACCGTAAGTGAGGTCCCGTCAGTTAGAAGCACTAAACCAGTAGTTTAAGTTGTGAAAGACAGCTTGGCTTACGGTGCATTGTTCCATCGATGGACCATTCTGGTGAACCATCGTTCCAACTTCTGGGACCTAAAATGTGACCTCCTGATCTACAGTCCGTCGAAGCTTCGACAGCCCGTAAGTACTAACCGTTGGTCCCAAAAGCTAGTTTTTCAGAAACTTTTTTTTATGTGTCGTAATTTATTTTGCCTATTTTGGTTGTGATTTTTATGTATAGTTTAAGTACTAACAAGTATTCCACATGTGCAATGGCGCCAAAGAGAGCACAAAAATATCAACGAAAGTATAAGCCCAAGTTGGTTGCACCCTTAGCTCGACAATTTATTGACGAGGACACTGAATCAAGCGGGTCTGAATTTGATCTGGGCACAACCAGAAATTCCCCTACAACACCTCGTACTATGAGGCAACAAGCTAGACAATTTGTGTTTGAAAGGGAACAATCCTCCAGTCATGATGATGCCCAGTCTGAGGAGGGGGCTCAAAACTCAAATGATAAAAATAGGGAGTCGCAGTTCGGCTCCAGCTCTGATTTAGTAGTTGCTTCAGCATCTGATGCTACCAGAACCGGGTTGGCCCATGGTCCCCCAATACTAGATATGAGCCGATTCATTTATCCATCAAGCCGAACAGATGGTGTATCCGAGGGATGTTCCATATATACATGAATGGGATGTTTGTGAATGAGCAGCAGAAGATAGCTCAGACCATTACTGAGGATAAACAAGTTCTTACAAGCAGCCTCCACTTAGTATTGGCAATTCATGAGTTATTCAAGAGGCGCAAATGTGACTGGATGGCCGAGACTCTTGGGAGGTACAACTCAGAGATAGTGAGGATGTAACACCCCGTATTCTACAAGTACTAGTTCTATTTATATGACGCTTATAAATTGCCTTGTGGTATAGTTATGGACTCGGTTTCCTAAGCGACTTGTGACAATAAAATAGGTTTAAAGTGAACTGCCAGTAGATTTTGATGCGACCCGATTAAGTAGACGTCGATGGAAGTATTTAAAATTGAGATCATAAGGTGGTATTTGAGTCTAAAGTTTAAATTGACAGTGTATATAAGTTTTAAGTTAAGTTAAAGGTATTAAGGTCTAGAAATGGAATAAAATATTGAGGTACTTGCTTGACTTAACTAAACTAGTAGGTGACAAATAGGTACATCACCTACTTTGACTTATTGACCAGCCCAAAGGTCCAAGTAGGTGCATCACCTACTAAGACTCGTTTGATCATGTTATTGGGCCAAGTACACTACCACCTACTTGCATTAATCTGACCCAAGTTGATAGAAGAATAAAGGGAAAATGGACAGCCAAGGCCCAATCTTTCGAAGCCCACAAGAAATAATTTGAATAAAAAATTAGGTGCATCACCTATTAAATGTGTGGCCTAAATTAAAGACACATGTTGGCTGCAAATGAAGTACAAGAAAGGTGGCAAAAGGCCCAAGTGAAAAGTCCAAGTAGGTGGGTCACCTACTTGACAAATTATGGCCCAAAATGAGTGAGAAAGTCGGCCAAAGCAGGTCCCTTTAAAAGGGATTGATATCAGATTTTTCCAACCTTTTTTTACTTTGACAAAAAAATCTAATTTCTAGGGTTCTTGAATATTAGGGAGTTCAAGCTATTGGAAGGTATAATTTAAGACAAGTTAAGGAGGACAACCTTTACCTTGAAGAATCCAAGTCTTAGCAAGTGGTAGTTCTGTCCAGCAAGGTAAGCTACTGCAATTTTCTCCTTCTTGTGCTTGAGTTAATTAGGACACTGGTGATTAGTGCATTTTGGGACAACCATGGAGGTGAGTACTCTTTAAATTTAGTTAGGAGATTGTTTGAGCACTTTAAAAGTAATGTTAGCTCTTCAAGTGCTGGTGATCAGAAACCATGATTCATATTGCTTTTGTTACATTATTATGTTTAAGGATTGTTTTATGTATGTTATGCTAAGGGATGTGACTGGATGTGCAGGGAAGTTATGGAGACGTTAAAGGACCTAAATATTGCAGGGAGTTTTGGGGAGGACCTGATACAAAGGTTGTACAGTATATAGACGCGATTAAAGGGAAATGGAAGGAAAGAATACACTGGCTAGATAAATTGCATGCTTACTGCTTGGTTACTATTTGAGTGAGATCAAGTAGCTCAAATTGATTGATTAGCTACTAATACTAGTCTTACAACTTATTTTATTGTAGATTAGTGATCTGAAGAGAAGGAGCTTAAGTCACACATTTTGAATTGTATAGCAATGTATGTAAGGCTATTTGATTTCCTATTTCTTTGGCATGAATCCAACACTTGTATTACAAAACGTAAGCTTTCCAAGTGCCCTTGGTAGTGATTGATTCATAGTTGCAGTTCCTACTCCCTAGAGCATTAAAGTGAGCACTCTAATATGAGTTTGTTACTAAATGTACGTGCTTACTCTACCAAGTATTAGCATGCGAGGTTTAAACTTGTTTCATTGTCAAAGTACCCTTGGCACATATTTCCCTTATATAAATCAAAATGATCCTAGATTACACATGGTACATATGTTTATATGTTGGATATACAATCTGCCCATATCATGCCAACTTGCTTCAATTATCTATATATATGCCATCTTGTCACATGTTCATATGTTCCCTTTATTGATTATTACTCCCATTGTGTTACACTATAAAGTTATCTCACAAGATCCCTACTTGCTCTATTGTACATTTTATATGTACTTACTTGGAATATGTATCCGTCCTTAAGTTTAATCTGCCCACGTTCTCCCTTGGTTCCACTTTCATGTATACTTTGTATTCGATATTAGTTAGTAACTACCATATATAGTTCAAATATCTTGGCTGAATGTTACATGTCTTCTCTTGATATGTGCTTCAATTTGAGATGTCAAAATGCTTACTCAGTCATATAAGCTCCTAAGTATTACACGTTCATGTCACATTTGCTTCCCATGTCATTGTTATTGTCGTAAGTCCATATTCATATGTCTTCTACTACTGGTCCATAGTTCCAAATCTTAACAATGATTATGACCACCAAAACATCAATCCCAAAAGAGTTATTATCAACAAATGAACAATCTCAAAGATTAAAGAATCTAAGTGAAGCAATCTGTATAATTATGGGTGGCATCCCAGGGGAAAATGCCTAGCATGGGTCGATCCCAATTGGTATAGAAGGGTGGCAGCTCAGGGGCAAAAGCCTAGCATGGGCCGATCCCAATTTGTGGAATTATGAGGACAACATCCCAGGGGCTAAAATGCCTAGCATGGGTCATCCTCTTCTACCGCTGATCAGCTGGTCATTTGTATCATATATCTTATAAATATTAAAATGAACATAAAAGTAAAGAAAAGAATGTAAGATACACGATTCCGCAAGTATAAGTAAAGGTGGTCTCTAATCTTTATCTATTGGTATTTGGTTTCACTTGAGCTCTCATTTTCAATACAGTTGTATTATGCCTTACATATTCAGTACATTCTTTCGTACTGACGTCCCTTATTGGGGATGTTGTATTTCATGCTACAGGTGTAACTACTAAACTAGTAGTCTCCCCAATAGAAGCACATGATACTCAACGGTTGTTGGTGATCTCCAGGTTGATTCAGGGCTTTGCCGAGTCTTTACTATGCATATTTTCATAGTGGTACCGTCATGGATTCCAGTAGAGGCTTTGTAGACATTATAAAGCTATCATCTGTATTCATAGTTTCACTTGTCACATGTATCGGTTCAGCTAGTCAACATGTGTTGTATATGAAGCTTCTCATCAGTAAATCTACCTGCATAGTAGTCCTCTTCTACCGCTGATCAGCTGGTCATTTGTATCACATGTCTTATAAATATTAAAATGAACATAAAAGTAAAGAAAAAAATGTAAGATACACGATTCCGCAAGTATAAGTAAAGGTGGTCTCTAATCTTTATCTATTGGTATTTGGTTTCACTTGAGCTCTCATTTTACATACAGTTGTATTATGCCTTACATATTCAGTACATTCTTTCATACTGACGTCCCTTATTGGGGATGTTGTATTTCATGCTACAGGTGTACTACTCAACTAGTAGATCTCCCCAATAGAAGCACATGATACTCAACGGTTGTTGGTGAGCTCCAGGTTGATTCGGGGATTTGCCAAGTCTTTACTATGCATATTTTCATAGTGGTACCATCATGGATTCCAGTAGAGGCTTTGTAGACATTATAAAGCTATAATCTGTATTCATAGTTTCACTTGTCACATGTATCGGTTCAGCTAGTCAACATGTGTTGTATATGAAGCTTCTCATCAGTAAATCTACCTGCATAGTAGTTTACTTTCTCATCATAGGTCACTTGTAAAGCATATGTTCATATGATACTTGTTCGCCTCACTTAGGGCTGGGATGTGACAGAGGGAGTTCTATGAAGCCACTGTATAGAGTACTATGCTACCATAGGGTAAGTCACTGGCTCAACCCCCATTATTGACTACACTAGTGTGAGGTGCCCCCGTTGACTTATATGAGACCACCATCCACTATTTTATTTACTACCCAACGCATGCTCAACCAATTAATACAACTGAATACGACTGCCAGATAGGGGTGGTGCAAAATTGGGCTGCTATGTGTGACATTAAGAAGCGTGAGAGCCTACTTTGTTGGATGGCTCGACATATTACTGATGAGGGGGAGAACGCCGAGTGGGTTTGAGACATGACACAACCTATTAAGAAGGTGATTGTCCCCCACACAGACGGACAAATAGAGGTGACCTGCGATTGTACTGTTAATCTTGCTTCACTGATGGTGGGGATTGATATAGGAGATACATGAGAGGGCCTTCCAGATGACGACCACATTACCATTTCTCTGTCTCATCTTCCACTTTTGTAGAGAAGCTATTGTCTTTGTAGGGATGTGATAGGATGATTGAGGTGACCAAAACGGTCGATGTTGGGCTGATTAAAGATGATGTAAACCTCGCGGCTCCATGAAAGGGTATCCTAATTGACTTGCTGCTTATGGGTGAAGACCTTGTTACTAATTTGGTAGATGATCCCACCATTCCTGCCTCTACTACGGAGCTCGATGTGCATGGTCCACCTTCCACTTCATCCGGCCAGGCTGCAAACACACCACGTGCTCCCACCCTTTTTGGGTTTGCCTTGATTCCACTTGCTCGAGTCCAAATATTGGAGACTCAGATGGCCACTATATTGCAGAATATTTGGCCTTGGATGAGAAAGTCTGTGGAGGAGTTGGAAGCACGAATGAGAAGGTAGTTGAAGTGAAGATCCAAGCGGTGCATCAGAGGATTGATGTATTTGAGCTTAGGATACCAGAGAGGCCTCAGCCTAGGTCTACCGTTGATGTTGCTTCTTTTCACACGGAGTTGGCCAAACTACGGGCTGATATTGATGCCCAAGCCACTATTGTTCCAGAGCCTGCCCTAGAGGATGATGCTGATGATGTAGTGCTACATGCACTATTTGATGAGGATGAGCCTCCCCTTGACCCCCTCCGCGTGTTTGGCAAGCACACACGTACTCTTGGGCATACTACTTATTCGAAGGAGGAGAGACAGACTAAAAAGAGGGAGAGGTAGGAGATTGAGGTGGCGCACCGACAGTCGCTACTTGATGAGGAAAAGCGGCAGTGTCAAGAGAGGGAGTTAGCTGCCGGAGCATCTGCTTCAAGGGACACCACTGATGGTATTCCCTCTGTTAAAGTTGAGGGCTCTACTGAGCGCGTCACTCATGATAATCTAGAGGATTTAGGCCATCCGGACCCACCCACTTCTTGATTAGTCTTCAACGCTTATTCGCCACAGGTTTGTCTCACCCTATGTTTTACTTTTTTTTATGCATTGGGGTCATTGCACCATATTTTTTTGGGGGGTGAGGTGAATGGATTGTGAGTGTTAGGGTGAATTTTGAAAAACCCAACTCACAATACTTCCTTGTGGTTTTCTTACCTGTATTCTTTTTTCCAAAGGAACTATTTAATTTCTGTTGAACCAACATGTTTAGGATAGTATAAGTGTAGAAGTTGACTAAAATGAAAGCATGATGACAAAAGATCATGAAAAGTTATACCCCTCAAAGTTTTAATGTGTGCTTGATAAGTTGAATGTGTAGGATATTTGTATGACATGATAAGAATCGATTAGACAACATGACTTAAGCTATAACATGAACCAAATACATTAATGATTTGATAGTGAAACAAGGCTCCATGTGTGTGTGAGGTCGTTTGTTTATTCATATAGTATGTGCCAATCTAGAACATGCCTCATTGGTCTTGCTAAGATGATTTAGACTAGGAATTGGGAAATCATTATAGGCCATTGATTGATCGTCCACTTAATCCTAAAAAGAACCAACCAAAAGAGATACATTCTCCTTTTGATCCAAATGTTTGAGCCTAGTGAATACCAATTTTTTTAATACACCCAACTCATTTTCCCTAGAAAAATTGTGAAACTCTGTGTTGACCCTGGTCCCACGTTGGACATTAAGCACCTCAACTCAGGCTAAAAGCCTAAGTTGAGGGTGGCTGATTCAGAATTTTGCTTTGATTTTGGCCCTGGTCCTCCTTAGGATATTGTGCACCTCAACTTATACAAAACACCTAAGTTGAGGGTGGCTATTATGGAGGAAAACAAGGAAAAAAGGGTATGAAAATAGTCGTATGTAGAGAAAAAATAAGCAACAATGTAGAAAATGGAGTGACTAAAACAAAGAAACAAAAGAATGAAAAGCTTGAATAAAAAGATGAAACAAGCAAGAATGTCCGGTCAAAGTCACACTCGTGCTTAAATGAATTATAAGGAGAAAGGCAGAAAGAAAAATGATGTCAAAATTGGTTGAAAAAGAGGTAAAATAGCCAATCTAATGTCAAGGAGGACAAAAAAGTCACTTAATATCCAAATATACCGCACTTGACCATGAGCCTACGTTACAAGATAAGAAAGTCCTATAGTGATCCTAAGTAACCTGTTTGGAAAGTCAAAGCATAGAAAATAAGAGAAAGCCTATGGTATTGAGCATAAACTGTATTTGAGTTCACTTCTGTGTGTGAGTGTATCCTGAGTCCCAAACTAAAAAGTCAAATTATGTGTGAAAAAAAGGATTTCTTTGCAATGAGGGTACACGTTACATTGTTGAAGAGTTGGTATCTTGGTAATTGTTGTTAGTGTATATGAATGTGTCTATTGGTATATCTATGTCATGTATTGATCCACATGAGTTAGCTTGTTAAGTCTTAATAAAAAACTTGCAGTGTGCTAAAAATAGATAAGAGGGTGATTGTTTAGAAAATGTCATGTGATTGCTTGAGTTTGTGGGTTGCTTCTGCATAAGTGTTGTTTAGAGTATGTTGCGTCGCTTGAGGACAAGCAATGATTTTAAGTTGACGGTGTTGATGTACCATGAATTTACGGTATATTTGATACGTTAAACTTAGAGTTTTGCATGAGTCATAGGAATTTTGTTATTAGATGTGATGGTACTTTGGTGTAAATATTGCAGGAAATAGGTTTTGGAGCAGTTGTTGTTCAAAGTGGTGAAACAACAGGAACTTGATGATAGATGAACCTACCTACATGTATTCATTACATCGACGAGCCATAGATGGAAGGCGTGGGTGAAGTACAGAAGAAAATAGGCTAAGTGTTTAGCGACAGAGGCGACTGACAAGCCATAAATCCTACTACGAGCCACAGGTGATGAGCCATTGATAACTTTAGAGAAGATGAGTTCCGGTCCATGAATGGCAAGTGAAAAGTACGGGCCGTGCTTAGACCTACGGACCATAGGTCATGCCCATTGATGACACCCAAAGAAATATTGGCTAACTGTTGAATAACCAAGGCACCTATGAGCCGTCATTTCTTCAACCGTAGGTGGCCTTCCATTGGTGAAACTGCCCAGAACTGGATTTCCTTCAGCACCTTTTCCTACTTGGTTTAGAATTTATTTTCTATAAATATTAGTTGTAAATTTTGTTTTTGGGTTGTTAGACCTTTTGTGATACTTTTGTTTTGGCTTTGAGAATTCTCTTGCAAGCACTTTTAGCATTTAATTCTTAAAGTTTGGTTTATCAAATTTGCGTTTGTTCTTCAATTCAAGATTCTGGATTTCATCTATTCTCATTATAAGTTCATGATTTATACTATTAACCTTAATATGAGTTGTGAATCCTCAAGCATGAATAGCTAAATCCACAACTAGGGTTGTGGGAACCATGAGTAATTAACAACGTAAAACTAATAATTAAGTAATTCTGGAATAATGTTTATGTATGTATTGCTAATCTCTTCATTTTGAATCCTTTTTAGTGGTGCACAATGTTAGAACTCGCCTCATTCCTATTTTCCCGACCAAGAAAGTAATGAATGAGAATGAGGTTAAATAACAGAGATTTAGCGTGATAAATAGATATCTAATAGCCTGACCCAAATACGCGAGGGCTAATCTAGGGTCCAGGGTAAGGGTTAGTAAAGCACACACCCGTAGACCGACCAAGTTACGTGGTGAAATTCCCTACTTGGATGACCAATCACTTAGGAGATACCTAACTTACTGACTTTGCATATTAAACACTAGGAAAGAGTTATTATTATTATGATTACTGAGTTAAGAACTTGTGGGGAAAACTTATACCCTAGTTTCATATCATATGTATATTACAAACTATGAATTTTGCTTACTTGTTACTACAAATCAATTAACAATTTTTTTGTTTACAAATACCCCTTTTTTATGAAAGTAATCTGGCTAAACGTACAATTAATCATAAACTAGCCTAAGTCTAGCCATATTCCTCGTGGGAACGATCCTAACCTTAGTTAGGATCTTTATTTGACAACGACCGCTTATACTTTTTTAGGGAGGTGTAATTTGGGCATATCAACCGTCTCAGGTCTCCACATCAACATGTTCAAGAGTGTAATCTACCCAGTTAATGAGATGCAGAACATAAAATAATTGGAAAACATATTGGGTTGTGGTACTGGAAAATTCCCTACCACATACTTGGGTCTTCTACTTGAGGCTAAATACAAGACTAAAGACATTTAGAGTGGAGTCATATAAAAAAAAGAGAAGAGGCTTTCTTCTTGGCAGATGCAATACCTTTTTATGGATAGCAGACTAACATTGATCATTATTGTGCTTGGCAACACCCAACTTATAATATGTCACTCCATCCCAAGTAATGCACTTAAACAACTGGATAAAATTAGAAGGAACTTTTTTATGGGAAGGAGGTCATTATTGCCAAACACAGAGCCCTAAATCACCGGTGCTCTGAAATCTCAACTGAACCTTATGGGGTTGGCTACTGGAAAACCATAAGTAAGCTATGGGAGATGTTCTTATAACACAAAAACCTGGTAGTAGGGAACAACACATCGGTTTCTAAAGAGATAAGTGGTTGGGAAACACCCCTCTAGAGGTTGCCTGCCCCAACATATTTCGGATAGCACATCAGCCAAATGGTACAATACACCAACACATAGATGGAAACTCATGGAACCCTAACCTCAGAAGAAACATACATGACTTGGAGATGGAAGAGTTCATCAGCCTTTTAGGAGCACTTCACAGTGCCACAATCAACAACCTTGCACCAGATTAACTAAAATGGGAGATAGGAAGAATGGGGAGTTTTCAGTTAAGGTATCATATAAGCTTCTCGGCCCACAAAATGTGATCGCTGCTCTTTGGCCTTGGCAACTTATTTGGAAACTCAAAGTTGCTTCAACTGGACAGAAATTCACGGAGGATGTTTGACTCAAGATAACCTAGCTAGAAGAAAGTTTCAAATGGCAAACATGTGTTATATGTGCATGAAGGTAGCATAGTCACACAACCATCTTTTTATACACCGTCCGTAGCATCAGACTTATGGAGTATGTTTATAACACTTTTTGGACTCAATTGGTTCATGCATAGAGTATCAAGGATGGTATTGAGAGTTGGAGTTGTTGGAAAGTTTATAGCACCATTAAGAGAATTTGGATGATGATACCTGCAACTATTTTTTGGAATATCTGGAATGAAAGTAATAGGAGATGCTTTGATGGAATATCAACTACCTACCAATCTCTGAAAGATAGTTGTCTTATGTTGTTGCATAGTTGGGTCTATAAGTCCCCAATAGATTCATGTGTTACCCTATTGAATTTTATTAGCTTATTAGCTCTCAACTAGATATGTACTGGAGCTGATAAGTTCTTTTTGCTACTCTACTTTTGTAACTATTATGCATTCATTTTATGCCAGCAACGAAATTATTTACTTCATCAAAGAAATTGAATACATACTATGAAAAACTTAAGAGAACTAAGTTTAATTTTTTTTTATGATACACAATGAAATTCAAGATCATATATTAATTTATGATCCATAAACCACAATGTATAAAAGTTTAAAGAATTAAATATGAGGACATAGAGGAATTCATAGTTCTATATTTAATATGCGGTCCATAAATTCCATTATAGAAAACTTGAGAGAAGGCGTCAGATAGAATTTTTTTGGCAAAGTTCAATTATACTAGAAAGTTTGTCTTGTAGATTTATTCTATAGTTCATGGATGGAATGTATGGCGTGTACATTATTTATGTGGATCATTGATCCCATTTACAGTTCAAACACTTAGAAATAATTTTTGGCTCTTCACAACTTTTATTTGAACCCTCAAGGTGCATTTCATTGTCATTTCATGATACAAATGGATACAAATAATGTATTAATGATAGGTCCAAGAGAGGAAAGAAAGAAATACCCGCTCATAAGTTTGTATTTTTACAAACTTATTTAGTTCTTAAGCATGAGTTATTGCCTCATTTTTTTAAATGTGAATTAGAAGGACTTTATGCCTTTGTTCTTTTAGTTGCAAACATTTCTTGGAGCTAAAGACGATGAAGGATTGGAACTGGAATAATCTATAGGAGATTGGCGAAGAGCATGCGTGCCACAAGATAGCACTTGCATGATGCAGAAATTGGAAGAATTCATTGGTTGCCTACATGCAAAACTAGAGTAAGCATGATTGGACCCTTGTGTGTTGTAGGTCTTGACATGTGAAACGTAGGTTCCAGTACAAGTGAGCCGAAGGAAATTTGAAGGGTGAATCATCAATGGAAAAATGACATACTTAAAAAACTTCCAAGGTCATTTTGGCGATTTGTGCAAGGATAGAATATGATTATTCTTCCCTAATTGGGTATTTTGCATCATAGAAAATTGAGCAGTGAATAGAGAACACTTGATAGTACATTCTTAGTTTCTTCGTGTAGAAGAAAATACTATTGTTGTTGAAGCCTAAGCTTGAAATTGATTATATTTACTCAATCTGAATGAAATTGAGGAATTGAACCTTGATATTATTCCTATTTCTTCCATTATTAGTAGCTAAATTCTCTATGGGTGTGTGTGACTGATGGGTGGTTAGATTTGATTGGTTAGTGACTAATTGTTCTTAATATTGATTATAATGCATGTATCGATTGATGTCTTCAAGTTTTAATCTAAAAATTAGTGGATGTAAATATTAATTGAACTCTCTAATTTCACATTTGCTTGAAAAAAGAAAGTGAAATTGGGTAAGACTTTAATGGTGAGAACTTCATATTTTTATCAAAGGAATCGAACTGGAAATAGTCTAAATCTAATTTAATCCTCATTAAGAGTTTGAGATATAAATAGTCTATACCCGCTCAAGCTAATGTTTGGCTATTTTTATGATATGATTTTTGAGTTTGAAAGAACCCAAAACAAACACACTCATTAGGTTGAAAAACTTTGAATGTAGTCCAAGTTGAATGTTATCCATAACTTGATTCATAGTGAGATAGTTAGTCAATACTTATCTAATCGATACCCCTATCGAATGCACACCCTAGTCTCTCCAATATTGATAAATCAACATTTGTCTTACATTTTGCTATTGAAATCTGAAATCGATCACTTGTTAAAAACACCTCCCTCCCATTTACAATCATTGTTGATACAATATTATACATGCTTTTGTGAGTCTAGTTACAAACTTAGGTAATCCTACCTCCAATCCAAATGGCATTCTAAACAACTCATAGTTGGGTAATTATTTTGTATACGATCGTAGCTAGATCTTTAATTACAAAGTTATTTTGGACATTACCACCCACTCAAGGAAAAAAGGGACCTCTTTAAAACTGAATGACTAAAATAAAGAAAAATAACATATGTGTTGATCTCGAAAGATGAGGATTCACCAATGCTTTTACTGAGATGATCAAATTTTACTAACTGCGAGCTAGATAATGAGCATTTGAACCTATATTATAAAATAATGAAGCGTATAGAGGTGTGCGGTTAGTACTTTGAATGTACTGAGTATGTGAGATATGCATCATAAGTCTAGTAAACTGAACATGATAAATCTGAAATGTTGAACTGAAATACATGAAGTGATACAATGACCAATTAAATCAATATGCAACTGATAAGTATTAAGCTAAAATAACTTAATTCAAGGTCATGAAATATATGAAAACTGGACTGTGGGAGATACTCATTACTACATACTCCATTAAGTTAAACAGAGTCCAACCTATACTATAGATGGGAGGGCACTCTATACCTTGCAAGGGTTAGAGACATTGATACTCTGGATTCACTAAACTGATGTACAAAAGGACTAAGATATCAATCTTTATATGAGGGTCACCCTTAATATCTATGATGACACGTAGTTCAAAGACTTAAGGATTGCTAAAGATCTCAGTCCTAACTAATGGGTGAGCCTTCATTCCTATGTACGTCTGGTGCTAAGTAATACTCCCAACTGAATTTATACTGATAACCAGGATATCTCAATAATATTGATAAAATGAGACAGAACTGATAGACATTTTATCGAAAAACATCTTTAAACATGTGTAACTCAAAGAATGAATGTAAAACTGCTCATCATGATTTATGTACTCTGAATGTAACATACCATTTAATCATCACGGATCTAAAGACATGAATTGTCCTTATTTTAACGGATCATAAAAATAACAATATAATTATACTGAATTATAGGTAGCAATATGTAATCAAAGTTTATCCATGAAGAACTTAAATATGATGAAAATCATGTTTTTCATAAGTACCCCAAGTTTCGTAAAAATCATTAGCTAAAGAAATAAGTTTACTTTGGAACTCAATGGGGGTAAAGGATACCATTTATGAAATCCAACGTACCTGGATGAGCACACTTGACGAAATTCTTGAACTAAAGCTTGATGGTGAAAAACCCTAGTTTCTTGATTTAGAGAACTTATAATTGGGCATGAATGGGGAGGTTATTAGGCTATAATATAGACTTAGGAAATTTAATTGAGGGTAAAAGGGCAAGAATACCTCTGTTGGAATGTATGAAGACTAGGAAAATCAATAAGAATTACCTTTAATGAATTTCATCGGCCAATTTGGTGATTTGGAGGTCCCATCGCCAAAATATTCTATAGATCACCCAAAAGAGGCTTTGGATTGGTAAATTAGTAGTCTCTAAAGGTTATTAGGCCAATTCATAAATATGCCAAACTATTTGACAATTTACCAAATTGAAAGGTGTCATTGCTAAACTTTCCGATCCAGAAGTATTCCAATAAAACAATCATAACTTTCTACTCCAAAATCCGATTAACAAACGATTGGTGGAGTTGGAAAGAAGACTCATAGACCTAAAATTTGATAAATTGTGGGCCACTTAAATCTTCATATTCTTACAAATATAGTTGTTTGATGTTGACGTTTGTATGATCTCATGGAAAAACTTAATCGGTAGGGAAACTTTGAACTTGACTTATTGCTAGAGGTCTCTTATGACCCTAAAACTCATACAATATACTTTCTACACTTGGTAAAGAACCTAAACACACATGAACACGTAGAAAATAATCGGGTTCAAGTTGATATACTTTCGAGATGGTTCGAATATGTAGTGTAGAATTTTGAAGGTGTTACGATTTCTCCTCCTTGAAAATATTCATCCTCAATGAAGTTTAAATAAGCTGAAAAGAGTTGGGAAAGAACTGCAATCCCAAAAAGGACATCTAAACACTAAAAACTAGTAGAGTGACTGACCTTGGACTGAGACATATAAACTATTCTGATTTTGATTAACATGCATAAATACTAAGACATGAGAAAGGCGGAAGGGCATGAATCTAATTAGGATGCTCCAGAGGAATTATTACCTCAAGCGGAAAATGAAATAGAAGGAAAGAGGTGGAGGTACTTAACCATCATATCTGCTTCTGCTTCCCAAGAAGCTCCCTCAACTAGTTGATTCCTCCAAAAAACTTTAACCAAAGTAACTTCCTTATTTCTCAAATTATGAACCTGACGGTCAAGAATCTTGAATGAGACCTATTTGTAAGAGAGACTATCTTTTACACCAACACTTTCTAAAGTAACCACTAATGTTGGATCACCTATACACTTTTTCAATAAGGACACATGAAACAGTGGATGCACTGATATTAACTCCGTAGGTAAATCCAACTCATAGGCCACTTCACCAAAATGCCTGAAGATCCTACATGGACCAGCATAATAGGGACTGAGTTATCCTTTCTTACCAAACTTCATCACCCCTTTAATCGGTGAAATATTCAGATATTCCCAATCATCAATAGCAAATTCAAGCTTTCTTCTCCTTTACATCTACATCTGAGTTTTGTCTACTCTGAGTTGTTCTCAACCTATCTCTAATAAGATGAACTTTATCCATAGCCTCATGAACTGAATCATACCCTATCGAGGTCACTTCACCATTCTAAAACCAGCTTATATAAGACCTACACCTTCTACCATATAAAGCACCTCAAACTGAGCCATCTATATACTGGAGTGGTAACTATTATTATAAGCAAATTCAATAATAAACAAGTGATCATCCTAATTATAGGAATTATGTTTTCAACACGTACACCATCTCCCCCCCCCCCCCTCTTTGGACAAAGCCTTTACAATTTCTTTAGGTTCGTTTCCTTCAATTAAACCAAGGTTGGATCATGATTATTCTTTGCCTTTACATCTATCACTGCAACACCTCGGATTTGGAAAGGAAGGAAAATGCAGTTTTTTGGGCTAGTGTCTGTGTCTACGGGTCCCATCTACGGACCGTGGAAGCTCCTAAGAGCCATAGATGGCAACCATAGGAACTCAGATTTTGTTTTTTGAAATCAAGTCCAATACCTTTCTTACCATTCACTAGGACGGGCCGTCAACCTTTGTACTAGTCATAGATAGGTCTCGTAGGTGAGTCCCAGACTTAGTGAAATTTCAAAGTTTAACAGTTGGTTCTACAGTTGGTATGTACGGTCCGTAGAAAGACCTACCTACGAATCATACACAAGTTCCATCAAGAATAGGTGAATTTTAAGGTCCAGTAGCCTATCTACGATTGACTAATACGGCCCGTAGAAGGACCTACATACCGTAGGTAAGACTCGACAATTATTTTTAAAGGGGATTTTGGGTCTTTTCCTAATTGTTTTAACTCAATACTATGTCGTTTTACCTATTACCCTTAGCCATATATCAAGCCCCAATTAACCCATCTACAATTCATTCTCCTAAATCATCTAAACTTGACCAAATTAATCCTCCCTAATTCTCTCAAGTCTAAGGAAGAAGAAGAATAAGAGTTAAGGTTTCAATCAACTCTCCAATTTCTCCATTTTCTTGGGCTTAAAGGATCAAGGTATGTGGGTATTCACCCATAGAATCCTTTCCTCCATGGGGTCCTAAATATTTCAAGTTCCCAATTCAATTTTCAATTGATCTGTAACACCCCGACTTTTCTAAATGTCTAAATTAATTCGTACATTCGTGGAAAGACAAATAGGGTGAGTAATAAATTAAAAATGATGTGGTATGTCATATTTTAAGTGTTCAAGGGTTGTATCTCAAGTTTTGAAGTAAGGTAAGTCACAAAATAAAAGTGGGCGAAAGTTATCGTAAATTCCTTTTTAAAGATTTCTTTGAAATTTGGGTCAAATATTTCGGAAGTTTTCTCCCAATCTATAACGATTTATGGGTCCCACGACCTATTAAATTGAAGGTCAATGACGACTTCAAAATAGAGAGATATTTGCATTTTTTTGAGAATGCGCAAGCAGGAATGTGAGGTGGGTCCCCTAAGTCGGTGGAAGATTATAAGATAGCATCTTCTTCATTCCAAATCGTGAGAAACCCATGAAAATCAGAGAAATACTCCTCAAATCATCCTTGTGTGTTCATGATCTCTTCTGTGTGTTCGTGCAGCCCACAGAGCTATGATGTTGCCTAAGAGGGATATGCACTGCCTACGGGGCTATATCGTTGCCAAAAAGGGCTATGTGACTTCTTACAAAGACAAGAGACTACGTATAAGGTTATGTAGATGGATTTGGCACCTTCTGGGTTATGGGGGCCTAAGTAGGTGGTATGTTGTTTGTACCTACCGGGCTTATGGGGGCTTGGTTAGGTTGATGTTTGATCATTATTGTATTTTATTGCATTCAGTAGTGGGTTGACATTATTATCTAAATTTGATTTCCTTACATGATTGCTTTTGGTATATTATGATACTTGCTCATTTAGTCAACAACCTTTAATACTCTGTACATTATTTTGTACTGACGCCCCATTGCCTGGGGGCGCTGCATTTATGCATGCACGTCATGATAGATAACTGAGTAGACCTCATCAGTAGCAGGATTGACTTGTATCTGGTTGGCTAACCCTTTTCCTCCGGAGCTGCCAGAGTTTGGAGGTTTGTTAGCTTTTGTTGTTTATATTTTTATGGGTAGGCTGGGGCCCTCTCCCGCCAATCTTTACTACTCTTTGAGGCTTGCAGACTAATGTTTGAGGTGTATAACTACGTTATGGCCATACTGGCCTATGTTGTTGGTTTGCTGAAGCTTGTGAGCTGTTTAATATATTGTATTGAGATATACCTGCTTTTAGATTTGGTATAGATTATCATGGTGGCCTCGACGGCCCAATCAGGACTTCTGTGCTAGTTGGCTATTTATTTATATGATCTCCTGGGAGTAGCTGTTTCTTTTATAGATCAGTTGACAGGGGCCTTGCCGGCCGAGGGCTTAGTTTTAAGCCAATATATACTTGTTTGTTTTCTTGATTGCGTGTAGCTGCCATGCGCTAGTAGCAAATGGTTCAGCAGGGTCGACTCGGTCATTAGTTTTGGCATTAGGAGCCAGTTGCGCCCCTCGAGTTTGGGGCATGACAAACTTGGTATCAGAGCAACGTCGTAGCCTAGGGTGTCTGCAAGTCGTGTCTAGTAGAGTCTTGCTTATAAATCTGTTGTGCACCACATTCTATAAGCAAGAAGCTACCAGGCATGTTAGAATGCCTATCTTTATTTTGCTCACCTCTTGCTATAGAGTGGTGTCTTAAGGGTTGATGTTTCTTTCTTATAATTGATACTTGTATGCGGATAGAGATGGCTGACACTGGACAGACCACAACTAGCCAGGGTCGAGATACAGCTGCAGGCGAGGGTACCAGCAAGGTACCACAGGTGGAGGTAGCCCATTCTGAGACCCATGGGGAGACATCTTCTCAGCCCCTATAGATTCTCCACCGCTTCAGGATCCTCTGAGGGCTACAGGACTTCCGGATCCACCAGTTGTACCACCTCTAGTTCCTCCTATTCCATCTTATCAGGATTTCAAGAGTGTAGTATATATGTTAGCACAGTTAGTTGCTGCACAACGCCATTTATAAACAATGGTATATATGCTAGATATTGTCGAACCTTCTGAAGGGCCCGAATGTTTGAGAGTTCGTAAATTTCTTGCCTTGAATCCTCCATAGTTCACATGGACAGATCAACGAGAGGACCATCAACACTTTGTTGATCAGCTTCATAGGATCTTCAGAGTCATGCATGCCTCAACGACTGAGTCAATTGAGTTAGTAGTATTTCGATTGGGTGATGTTGCAGTATTTTGGTACGAAAGTTGGGAGAGATCTAGGGGAAAATATGTATCTCTAACCACTTGGGATAGCTTTACAGAAGCTTTCATAGATCACTATTTGCCCCGAAAGTTTAGGGATGGCCGGGTGGACCAGTTTCTGAACCTCCGACAGGGTAGCATGAGTGTCCGAGAGTACGGGCTAAGATTTGATTCATTGGCTAGATATGCACCAGCATTTGTTGATATAATGCACGATAGGGTGCATAGATTTGTGAGAGGGCTTGATTCAGACTATATCAATGCTTGTTCTACCGCTGCACTAAATGATAATATGGATATCTCATGAATTCAGGCCTTTGCACAAGGCATAGAGGATCGCTGACATCTACAGTATATGAGTGAGAGGGTCTCGAGAGAGTGATAGAAGAAGGCTAGGCCTGCTGATTCACAAGGAGATTCTCAGGGTGGTCCCAGACCCTGACATTCTATTAGGCCACCTAGACATCCATCACAACAGTTCCAGGGTAGTAGATTTGATCGTCAGGGACAGTCAGGCCTATGTGAGGGTTCACGAGTATGGGCATCCCTGCTGCGTTGCGCTACTTGCCATATGATGCATTTCAGAAGGTGCAGACAGGGTTCCACAAGTTGTTATTCTTGTGGACATGAGGGCCATGGGTGGAGAAACTTCCCTACCATAGGTCAGGGTGGTATAGGTTAGTCGACCAGGTCAGTAGTAGGTTCCTCCTCATCTGCACAGTGTACAGGGCATGGACCCCAGATTTCAGCACGTAGAGGTAGAGGCGGAGGCAGAGAGGGAGCATCTAGTTTTGGTAGTGGACAGAACCGTACATATTCATTAATCGAACGACAAGACTAAGAGTCATCACCAGATGTTTTGATAGGTACATTGAATGTTTGCTCCCATTGTGTTTATGCTTTGATAGATCTTGGATCTACTCTGTCTTATGTTACTCCATTTATTGCGGGGAAGTTATGTATAGTAGCAGAGTCATTAGATTGACCCTTTATTGTATCTACACCAACTTGGTGAGTCTATTATTGCCAGGAGAGTCTAACGAGGTTGCAAGGTTGAAATTATCGACCGTCAGACCTCTGTAGATCTCGTAGATTTAGAGATGATCGATTTTGACATCATTATGGGTATGGATTGGTTAGCGTCTTGTTATGCTAATGTTGAGTGCCGGACAAAGATTGTTAGATTCCACTTTTCCAGGAGAGGTAGTTCGGGAATGGAGAGGCGACACAGCAACGCTGAAAGGTAGGTTTTATATCATCCAAGAAAGGCGAATGTGGTAGACGATGCCCTCAGTCGAAGATCTATGGGTAGTTTATCCTATTTAGGTGTTGACAAGCGTGAGCTAGCGTGAGAGCTTCATCAGTTAGCCAGTTTGGGAGTCATTGTTAGAGGCAGAAGATAGTGGGGTAACAATTCAGGACACAGCCGTATCATCTCTAGTTGTAGAAGTGAAATCACAGCAACAAGAGGATCCTAGCTTAGAGCATCTTAGAGTCAAGACTCAGAATCAACAAAATTTAGCATTTGATATTGCAGGAGATGGAGTCCTTAGAAGTAACGGTCGATTGTGTCTTCCAAATTTTGCAGGGCTTCGACATCGGATTATGGAAAAGGCACATCATTCCCGTTATTCTATTCACCCTGGTTCAATGAAGATGTACCATGATATTAAGGAGATATATTGGTGGCATGGGATAAAGAAGGACGTTGCTGAGTTTGTTGCACAGTGTCCTAACTGCCAACAGGTGAATGTTGAGCACTAAAAGCCCGCTGGGCTAGTTTATGAGATAGCCATTCCTTTGTGGAAGTGAGAAGCAATTAATATAGATTTTATTATAGGGTTACCTCGATCGCGTCGCAAGTTTGACTCTATTTGGGTAATTGTTGATAGACTGACAAAATCAACCAACTTCTTACCAGTCAGGGCTACTTTTACGGCCGAAGACTATGCAGGGTTCTATATTAGAGTGATTGTTAGTCTACATGGTGTCCTAGTATCTACTATCTCTGGTAGAGGAGCACAATTTACCACCATCTTCTAGAAGTCCTTCTAGAAATAACTGGGGACACATGTTAATCTTAGTATAGCCTTTCACCCTCAGAGAGATGGCCAGTCTGAACGTATAATTTTGACACTCGAGGATATGTTACGGGCGTGCGCGCTAGACTTCAAGGGAAGTTGGGATGACCACTTACCTCTTATTGAGTTCGCATACAATAATAGTTATCATTCCAGCATCGGGATGGCACCTTATGAGGCTTTTTATAGGCAAAAATGTAGGTCCCCCATTGGATGGTTCGAGGTTGGTGAGTCAGGGTTGATTGGACCCGACTTAGTACAACAGACAGTGGAGCAGGTTAAGCTCATTCGGGAGAGGTTGCTAACAACTCAAAGCCGACAGAAGTCATACTCAGATGTGCGACGAAGGGACTTAGAGTTTTGTGTTGATGACTGGGTATTCTTAAAAGTCTCGCCTATGAAGGGTGTTATGCGATTAGGCAAAAAGGGAAAGCTTAGTCCAAGATTCATTGGGCCATACCAGATCCTTCGAAGGGTAGGACGAGTGGCTTATGAGTTAGAATTGGCTTCGGGGCTAAAATCTGTTCATCCAGTTTTCCATGTATTGATGCTACGGAAGTGCGTAGGAGACCTTTATCGGGTTGTCCCAGTTGAGGATGTTCAGATCACAAAGGATTTGTCCAAGGAGAAAACTCCCGTTGCCATATTAGATCGACAGGTCTATAAATTGAGGACCAAAGAGGTGGCTTCGGCTAAAGTATTGTGGAGAAAGTAGAATAGAGAAGAGGTGACCTGGGAAGCTGAGGATGACATGAGGTCCAAATATCCTCACTTGTTTCATACCCCAGGGTGATGGCATATCAGTTTATATTGGTGCAGTGGGGTAAGATACCTATAAATTTTTTTAATTATTGCTTCTTATTATAGTTGTCGTCGTTGTATTTTTGCTCGCACTGTTATTGCGGAGCTGTATTGCTTAGCTATTTATGTCGTCATGTGAGACGCCTAGGTTAAATATTTATGCGTTTCAGGTTTTGGATAGTCACATTCACAAAGGATACTTTGTCTAAACTTTGGCAACTCCTAAGGACATAACCGTGTGACTCAGATTTTTCATTCGAGGACGAATGTTTCTAAGGAGGGAAGGATGTAATACCCTGACTTTTCTAAACGTCTAAATTAATTCGTAAATTCGTGGAAAGACAAAGAGGGTGAGTAATAAATTAAAAATGATGTGATATGTCATATGTTAAGTGTTCAAGGGTTGTATCTCAAGTTTTGAAGTAAGGTAAGTCACAAAATAAAAGTTGGTGAAAGTTATCGTAAGTTCCTTTTAAAAGATTTCTCTAAAATTTGGGTCAAATGTTTCGTATATTTTCTCCCAATCTATAATGAGTTATGGGTCCCACCAACTCATTAAATCGAAGGTCTACGAGTCTAGTTTCCAACACATCAAACTGTTTGATCATACGACTTCAGAATAGAGAGATATTTTTGTTTTTGCGAGACTACGCAAGCAGGCACGTGAGGTGGGTCCCCTAAGTCGGTGGAAGCTTATAAGATAGCATCTTCTTCATTTTTCTTCATTCCAAATCGTGAGAAACCCACGAAAATCAGAGAAATACTCCTCAAATCATCCTTGTGTGTTCATGATCTCTTCTTGGCCTTTCATCGAAAATTGCCCTACGTCGCGAGCTCATCGTTTTGGTATAATTTTCACGGTGAATTGAGCGGTGTAGTTCTCTGGAGGTTATGGCAGCAAGGTTTTTTTAAAGTGGAGTGATTGTATTCAAGTGTTTTGGTCATTTAAATAAAGCTAGGAATCACATTTTATCAATTTACGGATACCTTAGGTCTTGGATTGTAGTTTACGATAGGAATCCGTATCGATTGTCGAAATGTCGTAGTAATTTTTATCCTTAATTACTGATTGATTTTACCTTTTTCTTTAGTGTTGTAGTGGTGTGGACAGAGGTGTTTTCAACATAAATTATAAAGGAAAATATATGTTAAGGCTACTCCTTTCATTCGGCATGTTTCCTTAAAGTTTGGGAGTGATATAATAGAGTAGTTAATGTTAGTTATGTTGTAGATGTAATTATGAGTGGTTGGATGATTGAGTGGTTATAAGCCCTCATTTTAGGGACTCATAGTCTGTTCAGAACAACCCTAAGTTAGGAACGACTTGGATGTTACTCATATATATTGTTTATAGCTAAATTGCCTGCCTTCAAACTATTTAACTATTTGTTGTCGCCCTTGGGGCTATTGTGGTTTGCTGTTGAGCTATGAATTGCCTATGGGGGCTATGATGTTGTCTAATAATACTATGTTATTTCCAAAGAGGGATATGTGTTGCCCACGAGGCTATATTGATGCCAAAGAGTGTTATGTGTTGCCTACGGGGCTATTTTGATGCCAAGCAAAGCTAAGTATTGTTTACAGTGCTATGTGATGCAAAAGAGGGCTTCGTGCAGCCCACAGAGCTATGATGTTGCCTAAGAGGGATATGCACTGCCTACGGGGCTATATCGTTGCCAAAAAGGGTTATGTGACTTCTTACAGAGACAAGAGACTACCTATAAGGTTATGTAGATGGATTTGGCACCTTCTGGGTTATGGGGGCCTAAGTAGGTGGTATGTTGTTTGTACCTACCGGGCTTATGGGGGCTTGGTTAGGTTGATGTTTGATCATTATTGTATTTTATTGCATTCAGTAGTGGGTTGACATGCTTATCTAAATTTGATTTCCTTACCTGATTGCTTTTGGTATATTATGATACTTGCTCATTTAGTCTACAACCTTTAATACTCTGTACATTATTTTGTACTGACGCCCCATTGCCTGGGGGCGCTGCATTTATGCATGCACGTCATGATAGATAACTGAGTAGACCTCATCAGTAGCAGGATTGACTTGTATCTGGTTGGCTAGCCCTTTTCCTCCGGAGCTGCCAGAGTTTGGAGGTTTGTTAGCTTTTGTTGTGTATATTTTTATGGGTAGGCTAGGGCCCTGTCCCGCCAATCTTTACTACTCTTTGAGGCTTGCAGACTAGTGTTTGAGGTGTATAACTATGTTATGGCCATACTGGCCTATGTTGTTGGTTTGCTGAAGCTTGTGAGCTGTTTGATATATTGTATTGAGATATACCTGCTTTTAGATTTGGTATAGATTATCATGGTGGCCTCGACGGCCCAATCAGGACTTCTGTGCTAGTTGACTATTTATTTATATGATCTCCTGGGAGTAGTTGTTTCTTTTATAGATCAGTTGACAGGGTCCTTGCCGGCCGAGGGCTTAGTTTTAAGCCGATATATACTTGTTTGTTTTCTTGATTGCGTGTAGCTGCCATGCGCTAGTAGCAAATGGTTAAGCAGGGTCGACTCGGTCCTGATTTTTGGCATTAGGAGCCAGTTGCGCCCCTCGAGTTTGGGGCATGACAAACTTGGTATCAGAGCAACGTCGTATCCTAGGGTGTCTGCAAGTCGTGTCTAGTAGAGTCTTGCTTATAAATCTGTTGTGCACCACATTCGACAAGCAAGAAGCTATCGGTCATGTTAGAATGACTATCCTTCTTTTGCTCACCTCGTGCTATAGAGCGGTGTCTTAAGGGTTGATGTTTCTTGCTTATAATTGATACTTGTATGTTGATAGAGGTGGCTGACACTGGACAGACCACAGCTAGCTAGGGTCTAGATACAACTACAGGCAAGGGTACCGGCAAGGTACCACAGCTGGAGGTTGCCCATTGTGAGACCCATGGGGAGACATCTTCTCAGCCCCTTATAGATTCTCCACCGCTTCAGGAGCCTCCGAGGGCTACCGGACTTCCGGCTCCACCAGTTGTACCACCTCTAGTTCCTCCTATTCCATCTGATCAGGATTTTAAGAGTGTAGTATATACATTAGCACAGTTAGTAGCTGCACAGCGCCAGCCAGTTGTACCAGATGTTGCTAGACCTTCTGAAGGGACCGGAAGTTCCATAGTTCGTGAATTTCTTGCCTTAAATCCTCCACAATTCACATGGACAGATTGCAGAGAGGACCCTCAGCACTTTGTTGATCAGCTTCATAGGATCTTTAGAGTTATGCATGCCTCAGTGACTGAGTCAGTTGAGTTAGTAGAATTTCAATTGCGTGGTGTTGCAGTATTTTGGTACTAAACTTGGGAGAGATCTAGGGGAAAAGATGCATCTCTACCCACTTGGGATAGCTTTACAGAAGCTTTCATAGATCAGTATTTGCCTCGAGAAATTAGGGATGGCCAGGTGGACCAGTTTCTGAACCTCCGGCAGGGTAGCATGAGTGTCCGAGAGTATGGGCTGATATTTGATTCATTGGCTAGATATGCACAAGCATTTGTTGATACGATGCATGACAGGGAGTGTAGATTTGTGGGAGGGCTTGACTCAGACTATATCGACGCTTGTTCTACGGCTATACTAAATGATAATATGGATATCTCATGAATTCAGGCCTTTGCACAAGGCATAGAGGATCGCCGACATCTACAATATATGAGTGAGAGGGTCTCGAGAGAGAGGTAGAAGAGGGCTAGGCCTGCTGGTTGACAGGAAGATTGTCAGGGTGGTCCCAAACCCCGACATTTTATTAGGCCACTTAGACCTCCACCATAGCAGTTTCAGGGTAGTATATTTGATCGTCAAGGACAGTCAGGCCCAAGTGAGGGTTCACGAGTATCAGGCTCGCAACAGCAGAGGGGTTCAGACCAAGCTAGGACATCCTCACCGCGTTGCGCTACTTGCGGTAGGATGCATTTCGGGAGGTGTAGACAGGGTTCCACAGGTTGTTATTTTTGTGGACATGAGGGGCATTGGTGGAGAAACTTCCCTACCATAGGTCAGGGTGGTATAGGTCAGTAGTAGGTTCCTTCTCATCTGCACAGTCTACAGGGCATGGACCCCATACTTCTGCACGTAGAGGTAGAGGCGGAGGCAGAGAGGGAGAATCTAGTTCTTGTAGTGGACAGAACCGTACATATTCATTAACCAGACGACAAAACACAGAGTCATCACCAGATGTTTTGATAGGTACATTGATTGTTTGCTCCAATTGTGTTTATGCTTTGATAGATCCTGGATCTACTCTGTCTTATGTTGCTCCATTTATTGTGGGGAAGTTATGTATAATAGCAGAGTCATTAGATCGACCATTTCTTGTATCTACACCAGTTGGTGAGTCTATTATTGCCAGGAGAGTTTATCGAGGTTGCACGATTGAAATTATCGACTGTCAAACCCTTTGTAGATCTCGTAGAGTTAGAGATGGTTGATTTAGATGTCATTATGGGTATGGTCTGGTTAGCGTCTTGTTATACTAGTGTTGAGTGTCGGACAAAGATTGTTAGATTCCAGTTTCCAGGAGAGGTAGTTCGGGAATGGAGAGGCGATACAGCAGCTCCGAAAGGTAGGTTTATTTCCTATCTTAAGGCAAGGAGGATGATTACCAAGGGTTGTATTTATCATCTTGTTCACGTTCATGATATAGATGCAGAACCACCATCTCTTCAGTCTATTCCGGTAGTTATTGAGTTTGTAGAATGTATTTCCAAACGAACTCCCTGGTATCCTTCCAGAACGAGAAATTGATTTTGCTATCGATATGTTACCAAGTACGCAACCCATATCTATCCCTCCTTATAGAATGGCTCTTGCTGAGCTAAAGTAGTTGAAGGATCAGTTGAAAGACTTGCTGGATAAAGGCTTTATTAGGCCTAGTGCATCACCATGGGGTGCACCAGTGTTGTTCGTAAGGAAGAAAGATGGCTCACTAAGAATGTGTATCGATTATCGACAGCTGAATAAGGCAACTCTAAAGAATAAGTATCCCCTTCCGAGGATAGATGACTTATTTGATCAGTTACAAGGTGTTAAGTGTTTCTCATAGATGGATTTAAGATCAGGGTACCACCAGATACGAGTTCGGGAGAAAGACGTTCCAAAGACAGCTTTTAGAACCAGATATGAACACTTTGAGTTCTTGGTAATGTCTTTTGGATTAACTAATGCCCCAACAGTGTCCATGGACTTAATGAATAGTACATTCAGGCCATATCTAGATTTGTTTGTGATTGTATTTATTGATGATATTTTGGTGTATTTACGTTCAAAAGCTGAGCATGTAAATCATTTGCGAGCAGTCCTTCAAGTTCTTTGATAGCAGGAACTTTATGCAAAGTTCTCTAAGTGTGAGTTCTGGTTGATCTATGTGGCTTTCCTAGGCCATATTGTATCAGATGCAGGAATTGCGGTTGATACACAAAAGATTGAGTCTGTAAAGACTTGGCCTAGACCCATGACTCCGACAGAGGTTTGTAGTTTCTTAGGGTTAACTAGGTACTATAGAAGGTTTGTATAAGGGTTTTCTTCACTTTCAGCACCATTAACAAATCTGACTCAAAAAGCAACTAACTTCCATTAGACTGAGGCTTACGAGCATAGTTTCCAGGAACTTAAGGACAGGTTGACATCAGCACCAGTTCTAACATTGCCAGAGGGTACAGAAGGCTATGTGGTGTACTGTGATGCTTCTGGTGTTGGGCTAGGATGTGTTCTAATGCAACATGGTAAGGTTATCGCATATGCTTCAAGGCAGTTGAGAAAGCATGAAAAGAACTATCCGACCAACGATTTAGAGTTTGCTGCAATTGTGCATGCATTATAGATCTGGAGACACTTTTTATATGGCGTTCATGTTGACATCTTCACAAATCATAAAATCCTTCAATATATCTTTAAGCAAAAGGATTTAAATTTGTGATAACGTCGATGGCTTGAGTTACTGAAAGACTACGACGTGGATATTTTATATCAACCAGGAAAGGTGAATGTGGTAGCAGATGCCCTCATTCGAAGATCTATGGGTAGTTTATCCTATTTAGGTGTTGAGAAGCATGAGCTAGCGCGAGAGCTTCATCAGTTAGCTAGCTTGGGAGTCATATTGTTAAAGGCAGAAGATAGTGGAGTAACAATTCAGGACACAGTCGTATCATTTCTAGTTGTAGAAGTGAAATTACGGCAACAAGAGGATCCTAGTTTAGAGCAGCTTAGAGCCAAGGTTCAGAATCAACAGACTTTAGCATTTGATATAGCAGGAGATGGAGTCCTTAGAAGTAATGGTCGATTTGTGTTCCGAATGTTGCAGGGCTTCGACATCGGCTTATGGAAGAGGCAAATCATTCCCGTTATTCTATTCACCCTGGTTCAACGAAGATGTACCATGAGGGTTACAGGACTTCCAACTCCACCAGTTGTACCACCTCTAGTTCCTCCTATTCCATCTGATTAGGATTTCAAGAGTGTAGTATATATGTTAGCACAATTAGTAACTGCACAATGTCAGCCAGTTGTGCCAGATGTTGCCGGACCTTCTGAACGGCCCGTAAGTTCGTGAGTTCGTGAATTTCTTGCCTTGAATTCTCCACAGTTCACAGGGACAGATCGCAGAGAGGACCCTCAGTACTTTGTTGATCAGCTTCATAAGATCTTCAGAATCATGCATGTCTCAGCGACTGAGTCAGTTGAGTTAGCAACATTTCGATTGCGTGATATTGCAGTATTTTGGTATGAAAGTTGGGAGAGATCTAGCAGAAAAGATACATCCCTACCCACTTGTGATAGCTTTACAGAAGCTTTCATAGATCACTATTTGCCTCGAGAGATTAAGGATGGCTGGGTGGACCAGTTTTTGAACCTCCGACAGGGTACCATGAGTGTCCGAGAGTACGGGCTGAGATTTGATTCGTAGGCTAGATATGCACGAGCATTTATTGATACGGGTCATGACAGAATGCGTAGATTTGTGGGAGGGCTTAACTCAGACTATATCGACGCTTGTTTTACCGCTGCACTAAATGATAATATGGATATCTTGCGAATTCAGGCCTTTGCACAAGGCATAGAGGATCACCGACATCTACAGTATATGAGTGAGAGGGTCTCTCGAGAGAGGAAAAAGAGGGCTAGGCCTGCTGGTTCACAGGAAGATTCTCAAGGTGGTCCCAGACCCCGACATTTTATTAGGCCACCTAGAACTCCACCACAGCAGTTTCAGGGTAGTAGATTTGATCGTCAAGGATAGTCAGGCCCAAGTGAGGGTTCACGACTATCAGGCTCGTAGCAGTAGAGGGGTTCAGACCAAGCTAGGACATCCCTGCCGCGTTACGCTACTTGCGGTAGGATGCATTTCGGGAGGTGCAGACAGGGTTCCACAGGTTGTTATTCTTGTGGACAGGAGCGACATGGGTGGAGAAACTGCCCTACCATAGGTCAGGGTGGTACAGGTCAGTCGACCAGGTCAGCAGTAGGTTCCTTCTCATCTGCACAGTCTACAGGGCATAGACCCCATACTTCAGCATGTAGAGGTAGAAGCGGAGGCAGAGAGGGAGCATCTAGTTCTGGTAGTGGATAGAACCATAAATATTCATTAACCAGACGACAAGACACAGAGTCATCACCAGATGTTTTGACAGGTACATTGATTGTTTGCTCCCATTGTGTTTATGTTTTGATAGATCCTTGATCTATTATGTCTTATGTTACTCCATTTATTGCGGGGAAGTTTTGTATGGTAGCAGAGTCATTAGATCGACCCTTTATTGTATCTACACCAGTTGGTGAGTCTATTATTTCTAGGAGAGTCTATCGAGGTTGCACGATTGAAATTATCGACCGTTAGACCCTTTGTAGATCTCGTAGAGTTAGAGATGGTCGATTTAGATGTCATTATGGGTATGGACTGGTTAGCGTCTTGTTATGCTAATGTTGAGTGCCGAACAAATATTGTTAGATTCCATTTTCCAGGAGAGGTAGTTTGGGATTGGAGAGGTGATACAGCAACGCCGAAAGGTAGGTTTATTTCCTATCTTAAGGCGAGGAGGATGATTAGCAAGGGTTGTATTTATCATTTTGTTCACGTTCATGATATAGATGCAAAACCACGGACTCTTCAGTCTATTCTGGTAGTTAATGAGTTTGTAGATGTATTTCCAGACGAACTCCCTGGTATCCTTCCAGAACGAGAAATTGATTTTGCTATCGATATGCTACCAAGTACGCAACCCATATCTATCCCTCCTTATAGAATGGCTCCTGCTAAGCTAAAGGAGTTGAAGGATCAGCTGAAAAACTTGCTGGATAAAGGCTTTATTAGGCCTAGTGCATCACCATGGGGTGCCCCGGTGTTGTTCGTAAGGAAGAAAGATGGCTCACTAAGAATGTGTATCGATTATCGACAGCTGAATAAGGCAACTCTAAAGAATAAGTATCCCCTTCCGAGGATAGATGACTTATTTGATCAGTTACAAGGTGTTAAGTGTTTCTCATAGATGGATTTAAGATCAGGGTACCACCAGATACGAGTTCGGGAGAAAGACGTTCCAAAGACAGCTTTTAGAACCAGATATGAACACTTTGAGTTCTTGGTAATGTCTTTTGGATTAACTAATGCCCCAACAGTGTCCATGGACTTAATGAATAGTACATTCAGGCCATATCTAGATTTGTTTGTGATTGTATTTATTGATGATATTTTGGTGTATTTACGTTCAAAAGTTGAGCATGTAAATCATTTGCGAGCAGTCCTTCAAGTTCTTTGATAGCAGGAACTTTATGCAAAGTTCTCTAAGTGTGAGTTCTGGTTGATCTATGTGGCTTTCCTAGGCCATATTGTATCAGATGCAGGCATTGCGGTTGATACACAAAAGATTGAGTCTGTAAAGACTTGTCCTAGACCCATGACTCCGACAGAGGTTTGTAGTTTCTTAGGGTTAACTAGGTACTATAGAAGGTTTGTATAAGGGTTTTCTTCACTTTCAGCACCATTAACAAATCTGACTCAAAAAGCAACTAACTTCCATTGGACTGAGGCTTACGAGCATAGTTTCTAGGAACTTAAGGACAGGTTGACATCAGCACCAGTTCTAACATTGCCAGAGGGTACAGAAGGCTATGTGGTGTACTGTGATGCTTCTGGTGTTGGGCTGGGATGTTCTAATGCAACATGGTAAGGTTATCGCATATTCTTCAAGGCAGTTGAGAAAGCATGAAAAGAACTATCCGACCCACGATTTAGACCTGGCTGCAGTTGTGCATGCATTATAGATATGGAGACACTATTTATATGGCATTCATGTTGACATCTTCACAGATCATAAAATCCTTTAATATATCTTTAAGCAAAAGGAGTTAAATCTGCGACAACGTCGATGGCTTGAATTACTGAAAAACTATGACGTGGACATTTTATATCATCCAGGAAAAGCGAATGTGGTAGTTGATGCCCTCAGTCGAAGATCTATGGGTTGTTTATCCTATTTAGGTGTTGACAAGCGTGAGCTAGCACAAGAGCTTCATCAGTTAGCTAGCTTGGGAGTCATATTGTTAAAGGCAGAAGATAATGGGGTAATAATTCAGGACATAGCCGTATCATCTCTAGTTGTAGAAGTGAAATTAGGGCTACAAGAGGATCCTAGCTTAGAGCAGCTTAAAGCCAAAGCTCAGAATCAACAGACTTTAGCATTTGATATAGCAGGAGATGGAGTCCTTAGAAGTAACGGTCGATTGTGTCTTCCGAATTTTGCAGGGCTTCGACATTGGATTATCGAAGAGACACATCATTCCCATTATTCTATTCACCCTGGTGCGACGAAGATGTACCATGATATTAAGGAGATATATTGGTGGCACGGGATAAAGAATGACGTTGCTGAGTTTGTTGTACACTGTCCTAACTGCCAACTAGTGAAGGTCGAGCACCAAAAGCCCGCTGGGCTAGTTCAGGAGATAGTCATTCCTTTGTGGAAATGGGAAGCAATTAATATGGATTTTATTACAGGGTTACCTCGATCACATCGCAAGTTTGACTCTATCTGGGTAATTGTTGATAGACTAACAAAATCAGCCCACTTCTTACCAGTCAGGGCTACTTTTACGGTCGAAGACTATGCAGGTCTCTATATTAGAGATATTGTTAGGCTACATGGTGTCCCAATATCTATTATCTATGATAGAGGAGCACAATTTACCGCCAACTTCTAGAAGTCCTTACAGAAATAACTGGTGACACAGGTTAATCTTAGTACAACCTTTCACCCTCAGATAGATGGCCAGGCTGAGAGTACAATTTTGACA
Source organism: Solanum verrucosum (assembly GCF_900185275.1). Lineage (NCBI taxonomy): Eukaryota > Viridiplantae > Streptophyta > Magnoliopsida > Solanales > Solanaceae > Solanum > Solanum verrucosum. The sequence continues at coordinate 2,229,934 of NW_026020104.1, read as the reverse complement.
CTCGAGGATATGATACGGGCGTGCGCGCTAGACTTCAAGGGAAGTTGGGATGACCACTTACGTCTTATTGAGTTCGCATACAGTAATAGTTATCATTCCAGCATCGGGATGGCACCTTATGAGGCTTTGTATGGGCAAAAATGTAGGTCCCTCATTGGATGGCTCGAGGTAGGTGAGTCAGGGTTGATTAGACCCGAATTAGTACAACAGACAGTGGAGCAGGTTAAGCTCATTCGGGAGAGGCTGCTAACAACTCAAAGCCGACAGAAGTCATACTCAGATGTGCGACGAAGGGACTTAGAGTTTTGTGTCGATGACTGGGTATTCTTAAAAGTCTTGCCTATAAAGGGTGTTATGCGATTTGGCAAAAAGGGAAAGCTTAGTCCAAGATTCATTGGGCCATACCAGATCCTTCGAAGGGTAGGACGAGTGGCTTATGAGTTAGAATTGGCTTCGGGGCTAAAATCTATTCATCCAGTTTTCCATGTATTGATGCTACGGAAGTGCGTAGGAGACCCTTATCGGGTTGTCCCAGTTGAGGATGTTCAGATCACAAAGGATTTGTCCTACGAGAAAATTCCCGTTGCCATATTAGATCGACAGGTCTATAAATTGAGGACCAAAGAGGTGGCTTCGGCTAAAGTATTGTGGAGAAAGTAGAATAGAGAAGAAGTGACCTGGGAAGCTGAGGATGACATGAGGTCCAAATATCCTCACTTGTTTCATACCCCAGGGTGATGGCATATCAGTTTATATTGTGCAGTGGGGTAAGATACCTATAAATGTTTTTATATTATTGCTTCTTATTATGGTTGTCGTTGTTGTATTTTTTCTCGCACTGTTATTGCTGAGTTGTATTGCTTAGCTATTTATGTCGTCCTGTGAGACGCCTAGGTTAAATATTTATGCGTTTCAGGTTCTGGATAGTCACATTCACAAAGGATACTTTGTCTAAACTTTGGCAACTCCTAAGGACATAACCGTGTGACTCAGATTTTTCATTCGAGGACGAATGTTTCTAAGGGGGGAAGGATATAACACCCCGACTTTTCTAAATGTCTAAATTAATTCGTACATCCGTGGAAAGACAAAGAGGGTGAGTAATAAATTAAAACTGATGTAGTATGTCATATTTTAAGTGTTTAAGGGTTGTATCTCAAGTTTTGAAGTAAGGTAAGTCGCAAAATAAAAGTAAGTGAAAGTTATCGTAAGTTCCTTTTTAATGATTTCTCTAAAATTTAGGTCAAATGTTTCGCAAGTTTTCTCCCAATCTATAACAATTGATGGGTCCCACAACCCATTAAATCGAAGGTCTACGAGTCTAGTTTCCAACACATCAAACTGTTTGTTCATAAGACTTTAGAATAGAGAGATATTCGTGTTTTTGTGAGACTGCGCAAGCAGGCACGTGAGGTGGGTCCCCTAAATCGGTTGAATCTTATAAGAGAGCATCTTCTTCATTTTTCTTCATTCCAAATCGTGAGAAACCCACAAAAATCAGAGAAATACTCCTCAAATCATCCTTGTGTGTTCATGATCTCTTCTTGGCCTTTTATCGAAAATTGCCCTACGTCGCAAGCTCATCGTTTTGGTATAATTTTCACGGTGAATTGAGCGGTGTAGTTCCGTGGAGTTATGGCAGCAGGGTTTTTTTAAGTGGAGTTATTGTATTCAAGTTTTTTGGTCATTTAAAGAAAGGTTGGAATCACCTTTTATCAATTTACGGATACCTTAGGTCTTGGATTGTAGTTTACGATAGGAATCCGTATCGATTGTCGAAATGTCGTAGTAATTTTTATCCTTAATTACTGATTGATTTTACCTTTTTCTTTAGTGTTGTAGTGGTGTGGACAGAGGTGTTTTCAACATAAATTATAAAGGAAAAGATATGTTAAGGCTACTCCCTTCGTTCGGCATGTTTCCTTAGTGCTTGGGAGTGATATAATAGAGTAGTTAATGTTAGTTATGTTGTAGATGTATTTATTAGTGGTTGGCTAATTGAGTGGTTATAAACCCTCATTTTAGGGACTCATAATCTGTTCAGAACAACCCTAAGTTAGGAATGACTTGGACATTAGTCATATATATTGTTTATAGCTAAATTGCTCGCCTTCAGCCTATTTAATTGTTTGTTGTCGCCCTTGGGGCTATTGTGGTTAGCTATTGAGCTATGAACTACCTATGGAGGCTATGATGTTGTCTAATAGGACTATATTATTTCCAAAGAGGGCTATGTGTTGCCCACGGGGCTATATTGATGCCAAAGAGTGTTATGTGTTGCCTACGGGGCTATTTTGACGTCAAGGAAAGCTATGTATTGCCTACAAGGCTATGTGATGCAAAAGAGGGCTTCGTGCAGCCCACAGAGCTATGATGTTACCTAAGAGGGCTATGCACTTCCTACGGGGATATATCGTTCCCAAAAAGGGCTATGTGACTTCTTATAAATATAAGGGACTACCTATAAGGTTATGTAGATTGATTTGGCACCTTCTGGGCTTGTGGGGCCCTAAGCAGGTGGTATGTTGTTTGTACCTACCGAGCTTATGGGGGATTGGTTAGGTTGATGTTTGATCATTATTGTATTTTATTAGATTCAGTAGTGGGTTGGCATGCTTATCTAAATTAGATTTCCTTACCTGATTGCTTTTGGTATATTATGATACTTGCTCATTTAGTCTACAATATTTAATACTCTGTACATTATTTTGTACTGACGCCCCATTGCCTGGAGGCGCTGCATTCATGCATGCAGGTCCTGATAGACGACCGAGTAGACCTCCTTAGTAGCAGGATTGACTTCTATCTGGTTGGTTATTCTCTTTCCTCCGGAGCTGCCCCAGAGTTTGGAGGTTTGTTAGCTTTTGTTGTGTATATTTTTATGGTTAGGTTGGGCCTTGTCCCGCCAATCTTTACTACTATTTGAGGCTTGTAGGCTAGTGTGTGGGGTGTATAGCTACGTTATGGCCATACTGGCCTATGTTGTTGGTTTGCTGAAGCTTGTAAGTTGTTTGATCTATTGTATTGAGATATACCTACTTTTAGTTTTGGTATAGATATCATGGTGGCCTCGACGACCTAATCAGGACTTCTATGCTAGTTGGCTATTTATTTATATGATCTCCTGGGAGTAGCTGTTTCTTTTATAGATCAGTTGACAGGGGCCTTGCCGGCCGATGGCTTAGTTTTAAGCCAAGATATACTTGTTTGTTTTCCTGATTGCGTGTGGCTACCATGCGCTAGTAGCAAAATAATTCAGCAGGGTCGGCTAACACCTGAGTTTTGGCATTAGGAGCCAGTTGCGCCCCTCGAGTTTGGGGGGTGACATGATCAAATTAGGATTTTAATTCAATGAATATGGGTTTCTTTCAATTATGATTAATTAAGTCTTCTAATGCATTATTTGATGTTAATCTATGATATTTAGTTGAAATTGAATCTACCCATGCCTAAATTATGCTTTTCAACTATGATTCTATGATGAACCTATGAACTATGAATTATGAAGTTATGAAGATATGTATGTTTTCATGAATTTATTGTAAATGAATTGATGATGCTTTGAAGGGAAAGTATTAATGTTATGTGAAAGGATTTATCACTTACTATGATAATCATGATTGTGAAAGGTATTTCTCACAAATAAATTCACACTGGTGAAAAGTTTTCTCATCTATGTTGAATTATGTTTAAGGAGTTATTCTATGTTTTGATCTTCAAGTTGTGGTTTGGTATTTATCATTGCCTTTCCCTATGTTAAAATGATATTTGACTTTTATCTATTCCGTTGGGATTTAGACTTAGTACCGAGAGGGATTTGAGGTGGAGGCTCAAATAGGCAAGTCTCTAGTAGAATCCTCTAGTCCCAAATTACGTGCCCCCGTAGGATTGTCTTAAATGACCTAGCTAGTGGATCCACTTTAGTAAATGATATTATGTATGGATTCTACCTTGGCAAGTAGTTTCCCCTTCTTTCAGTATGAGAAATATACCAAATTCCATGATATAGCTCTCATGGTCTTATTGTCGGCTAAAGCTAATATCCCACAAAATGACTAAGTTTTCTTCCAAGCTTTTCTTATGTCCTTTATGTTGATATACTTGACCATGTTTTCATGATTTTCATGTCATCTCTTCTTTAAAAGTTTTAAAATGTTCCTTTATGATCATACCTACTTATTTTAAGTTACTTATGTTATAATGCCTATGTTTTATGCATACTGCCTCGTACTTCGTACATTCCATGTACTGATGCATACTTGTGCCTACATTGTTTCACTAATGTAGGGTCCGACACTTCCATTTCCCGTACTTATGGCTAGTTGATTTGTTTAGGGAAATTAAAGATTCGTGACTCCTCATGATATGCGGGCCAAAAGTCTTTATTTCTTTCATGTCATTTCTATTTTTGACTTTGTATGTGATGTATGGGTTACGTCCTAATCACTTTCCTTATGATGTAATAGATGGCTTTGAGTCTTATGTTTAGACTTCCACTTTTGTCAAACTCTTTTGTATGAAATGCTACTTTTTAAACTATTTTATTTATATTATCTTGTATGATGCATGCTAAGTAGTTTTTGTATGGCCTCTCGAGGCCTTATATGCCATGACACGTCTAGGGTGTACTTTGGGTTGTGACAAACTTGGTATTCAGAGCAGAAGGTTTAGAAAGGTCCTAGGATGTCTCATAAGCCACGTCGAGTAGAGACTTGTTCATGAGTATAAAGCATGCCACATTTATGAATGAGAAGCTATAAGATGTTTAAGAAATTCAACTTTTTCACTACTCTAAAGTCGTGCGATAGAATTTAACTCTATATGTCTTTCTCTTAATATCTATCCGATGTTTTTCAGGATATGGCCCTTCGAAAAGCATACATTAGGAGGAAAGCGGGTTAGAATATGGAAGGAGAAGCTCCTTAAGCTCCACCAGTTTCAGGTGATCCTTTGGTTGAACAAGTGTATGCAGAGTTTAGGGCCACATTTCAAGTGTTGGCTCAAGCCATTATGGCCCAAGCCATTAGGGAGGTTGTGGTCCCCATGAACCCAAATGTGGGTATTGCGGAAACTAGAGTGAGGGACTTCACTAGAATGAATCATCCATACTTTCATGGTTCTAAGGTTGAGAAAGATTCTCAAGAGTTTATTGATGAGGTATACAAGGTGTTGATGATCATTGTGGTGACACCGATGGAAAAGGCGGAATTAGCCGCTTATAAACTTAAGGGTGTTGCTCAAGTTTGGTTCAATCAATGGAAGGAAGAGAGGGTGATTGATACGAGTCCTCTTGATTGGGAAAATTATAAGGGTGTTTTCCTTGATAGGTTCTTTCCCCTTGAGATGAGGGAGGCCAAGGTAATTGAATTCATTAATCTTCACCAAAGAAATATGAGTGTGAAGGAGTATGCCTTGAAGTTTACACAATTGTCTAGGTATGCTCCTACTATGGTTGCCAACTCTAGGGAAAATATGAGCAATTCCGTTTGAGGTGTGTTTGAAATGGTGATTAAAGAATGTCGTACCACCATGCTCATCAATGATATGGACATTTCTCTTCTAATGGTTCATGCTCAACAAATTGAAGAGAAGAAGCTTAAGGAAAGATCTAGGGGGGCAAAAAAGGTAAGGACCGGTGATGGTGAGTTTCCACATTTGAGGTTCGATGGACATGGTCATTCTAAGTTTCAACAAAGGTTTTCCGGTCAAGGTTCCTCCAATGATCCGGCTCCTAAATTCAACAAAGATATGATGTCTAACCCTAAAACTCAAGGAGGAATTGGTGGTGGAAATGGTTCTTCAGTTTCTGGATGATAAAAGTAGGGCAAAAGTCATCCGGAAAAATACTTGATGGGTACGAATAATTGCTTTGTTGTGGCAAGAGTGGTCACCACTTATGTCCATCTAGAAATGAAAAGTGAAAGGATGGTAGGAAGGATCCACCTAGTTGCTCAAGTTCAAGTGCTCCAGAGCAAAACCAGTTTTATGCACTTCAAACTCGTCACAAGCAAGAGGGTTCCCCCCAATGTGGTTAGCGATATGTTGAAAGTCTTTCATCTTGATGTTTATGCTTTTCTTGATCCCGGTGCTACCTTGTCTTTTATGACGCCATATGTCGCTATGAGGTTTGATGTCGTTTTGGATTTGTTGATAGACCATTTTTCTGTCTATACTTCTATTGATGAATCTATTGTGGCTAAGAGAATCTATAGAAATTGTCTCGTCTCGTAATCCCATAAAGTCACTCATGTTGATTTTGTAGAGCTTGATATGTAAGATTTCTATGTTATTCTTGGTATGGATTGACTATATTCTTGTTATGCTTCTATTGATTGTAGGACCCGAGTGGTCAAGTTTCAATTTCCTAATGAGCCTGTCCTAGAATAGAAAGGGGGGAATTATATGCATAAGAGTCCATTTGGTTCTTGTCTTAAATCTAGAAAGATGATATTTAAGGGTTGCATATACCATCTTGTCCGGTTAGGGATATTGATTCCAAAACCCCTATCTTTGAGTCGGTCCCCGTTGTTAATGAGTTTTTGTAAGTGTTTCCCAATTATTTACCTGGTGTTCCTCCAGAAAGGGAAATAGATTCGGTATTGACCTTCTTCCCGATATGCAACCTATATCTATCCCTCCTTACTGTATGGCTCTGACAGAACTTAAGAAGATAAAAGAGCAATTGAAAGATTTGTTGGATAAGGGTTTCATCCGACCGAGTATCTCACCATGGGTTGCTCCAATTTTGTTTGTTCGAAAGAAATATGGTTTCACTTCGTATGTGTATTGACTACCGTTAATTAAACAAGGTTACCATTAAGAGCAAATATCCTTTTTCAAGTATAGATGATTTGTTTGATCAACTACAAGGAGCAAGTTAATTCTCTAATATTGACCTTCATTCGGGTTATCACCAATTGAGGATAAAAGAAGATGACATTCCGAAGACGGCTTTTCAAACCTGATATGGTCATTTAACCTTTGGTTTGGCTAGATGAGTATTATTTCTTTTCTTTGGATGGAATGTAGAGGATGTAATAGACATGCGTCTTGATCTCCTTAAAACTGATCCGTAGGATTTGTAGAAAAGTCCTCAAATCCGGGAAGGTCTTGTGGTTGAACCTGATTAGACTTGTAGAAGACTCAAGAAGCAACATTAGCAAGCAAATCAAGTGTTGTCATTTCCTCCGTTGTTGGATGTATATCATTGCAAGCATTCTGAATTGCGTATGTAAATCGACATAATAAATAGGATTATGCATCACTAATTAAAAAAATGGCACAATAGTATGAAGTGAAATTTGTTCACTATACACTGTAAAAAACATTATCTGAGTAAAGATGTTACACATAAACATGTCAAATTTTGGCTTGACCCCCACAACTCGCCTATTGCATATTCTAGGTATATAACTGCCTTTTTTTACTGCAATTTTATCATTGATTATGGAGGCATATTCATATATCCAAACATTAAGAGCATATGATATGTCGGCTAATCGATACGTCTTTTTTTCTTTGGTGAACTCTTGTCTCGATGTTTTCATCAATTTTGAGAATGCAAGTTGTCTCCATGACCATCTTCAACCATTAAGAAATCTTGGATAGGTATATGTGTATAACAGAGTTGGGAAAAAACAAACGTGTGAATGAAATATATGATTGTCATTTCAACGACATCCTAGCGACATCCTGATTGTTCTCCCATTCACTCATCGAAAATTGTTGAACCAAACGACCCTTGTTTACACTATTTTTTTTATCCAGGAAAGTATCTTTGAATCAACCGGAATGGAATCAGGATATCTAAATTCTTCAACATCCTATGTGCATTTCAGGCCGGTAATAATCACAAATTATTTGATAGTGATGAAATGCAAAATATTCCCGTTTGCATGGCAAATATGGAGCTCATTTATGCTATCCTGCTCCAGCTCAAGTAGTAGCAGACACTTTGTGATTTGCCCTTTGTAATTGCAGATAGGGATATTGAGATATGGCCTAAAAATTGTATTCTTAATAATTCAACACCCTCAACCCCTATGGACAAATTCAAATCTTCTACAATTTTCATGTTTACGTTGAATCAAACTTCAAAGAGTGGGTATGAATTTATTTTATCTTGTATTTCATACACTATAATGAGAAAAATGAACAACAGTTAAATCTAGAAAATAATATAAACATGATACATGCTGAATAATAGATAGTTGAATTTACAATGACTATTATATTTGTATCTTATACATAATATTAATATTTGTATATGAAACACATTGGACCTTAATAAAATGTATAATGTATCATAGATTTGAATTTTGAAACTCATTATAAATTCATATTCTGAAGATGACACCTTCAAGGATATTATTTTTGTATCAGGTAGATGACAAGTTGGATTGATACTTAAATAAGAATAGTCATAAGTTGGGAGTGATACATAATTCAACATGTTACAGTACATTTATAACTTGATACATTGAGAATAATATGTGACAAATTTTTGTATCATGTACATGAAAACATTGAGAATAACTAAATATTATATTTTTGTATCATGTATATGATATGTTTGGACTGATGCATAATTTAGTAGATTCTCTTGCATTTATAACTTAATACATTAAGAACAACTAAACAAATATATAACATCAAATAATTAACAATCTTAGGGTTTTATGTATCAAAAAACTAAATTGAATGATGATACATTGCAATATGATAACATTAATTTTTCAGTAATGTATCATGAATTTCAATTAACAAATAAATGGAGGATTGAACAACAAAAACAACCCATAAATTGATTGAAACGCATTGCCTTGGGTAGATTAGGCCGAGAAATTGGAGTTGATACTTTTTTACCCCCTTTTAGGATTTTTTTTCAACATTTTCTTTGAAGAAGAAGGCAAGTCCTTCTTTACCTTCTCGATACTCACATTCGCCACTACTAATGGATCATGCAATTTTTTAGATCTATATTCAGCCCAAACGACATCTTCGTAATCATAAACAAGATTAGTGTTAGATGACATTATCTAAGTAATCTCAATACTGCGTGAAGGCACATCATCCATAATGTATTAGAATTTCGATGAAGAAAAAAAAAGGTATGAGCTGTGAGTAAAAGAAATTGAAACAATACCTAGATAGATGAAATCGTTTGACTAGAGTGAGAAAGATCTTGAAATTCAAAATTGTAATGAAAGAATAAACTAATAAGATTGTGGAAGAGAAATAGGGAGTGACTGAAGGAGTGAAGAAAGGGGGAGATAAATGTGGGTTAGGGGATGAGGAGTTATGTATCCGGAAGTTGGGTTTAAGGGAGTAAAAAAAAGGGATTTTAGTAAAATTTTGAAAAGGTAGGAAATAATAGAAAATATGCTAAATAATGTTGTGTATATAAGTAATTTTTCCAATTTAATATAAATAAATGGTTGGGTGTGATATAATTAATTTTTAAAGGGCAAAGGTGTTGATGCACCCCTTAGCTTTGCGATTTAGAACATATATATGCTTTGTGAGAAAAAAATTGATGTATATATATCTTTGTTGTCTAACAAATGGTGCATATATACTCTTGTCATCTAACAAATAGCGTATATTTACCTTTTTCATTAACAAATTAAATTTTTAAAAAATCTGAACTTTGATTTTTAAATTTTAAAAATGTTATGTGACTTATAAAAATTATCTCATCCATTTTTTATGCACCTAGATCCGACCCAATAAAAAAACAATTGTTCTTCTATCCAAATTTGATCCAAACCCATTTTATATTGAAATTTATTTTCTATTTGAATCGAGTCTAGAGGTGTGAAAAGGAGGGTGAGATAATTTTTTTAATTAAAAAAATAGTATTATATTTTTTTCCAATTAAGTAAATATTGATATATTAACGAAAATGATAAATATGCACCATTTGTTAGACGTTCGAATTAAACATATACCGATTTTTTTAGTAAGAAATATATCTTCTCTAAATCACGGAACTAAGGATATATTTAGTCCTTTCCCATTGTTAAAAAGATATTAATCAAATGGTATTTTGCTAATATTACTCTTTTTAGTTTTCCTCAAACTCTTCTTAAAAGTAGAAATAATTATTTTTATCAAATTTAAAAATAATTAAAAATCACATTGAAAAGAAGGATAATTCTGAAAAAGTAATACTAATAAAATAATTTTTTAGACTGTATGTTGAACCATAAAAGAATACCATCGACTTATTATATTGAACAATTGAAGAGAATACTATTCCCTCCATTCATTTTTAATTGTCATGATTTTATTTTTTAGAATCAAATAAATAAGAATTTTGACTAATATATTATGATGTATTTTTTTATCACACTGAAATGTAAAAAATTACAATTTATAATATTTTTCGTATAATTTTTAAATATTTATTTTTTTTATTTAAAGTATTTAATTAATACAATCTAATTTAATCTAATTTAACTTAAAAAATTAATTAAATTAACTTTTAAAAAGTGTAATATGACCACTAAAGTGAACGAGTGGATATTAAATAATAAGAAATATTCAAATATGTTGAAAATGTTTACTAATAGACAAAAATGGTCGTGATCAATGTTGCCCCAGCAATTACTCATAATAATGCCGTAGACACTGGACACTAAGTATTGAAATGTGTGCTCAAAGTTGACATTTTGAGGAATTTGTGATGCCAAGTGGCGACGTTATGATAACTGTGAGTCAACATCCACCATTTTCATCCACAAACTTTTTCCCATTAATTAATGCCTAATGAATTAGCGATGTGTAGTTTAGTTGGTTGATTATCTGACTCATATTTCATTGGTAAGGGTTTAATTCTCCATATTATAATCCTCTCCTTCATTTTCCCTTTCCTCACCTTCAATTTCAAAAAAAGAAAAAAAACACTCGTACTCATTTGGTAGCATAAATAATATTATATTTAATAGTTGATTAGGTTTATGTATAAAATTAATATGATGATTATTTTGCAATTTGAAAACCTATATAACTAATATATGTAGATTATGATTATATCTATGTTTAATTTTTAAATAAACCTTTTCATAACAAATTGCTACATAATTCAAAACTAATTCATACTCCCTTAGTCCTTTTTACTAGTTAAATTTTGTTTTAACACACTTATTAAAAAAATAATGATTGATATAACGAGTTTATCATTTTACCCTTATTAATTAATACGGTCTAAATTCTCAAACATATTTACTCACTATATTTTTCAAAGACAATTCCTCAATGTTAATAAATTAAGAGTATAATAGGAAAAATAAAATTGTTAATCCTTGTTTGTCAAAAATGACAAATAAAAGGAATCAAATTAGGAAATATTTGATAAATAAATAGGGACAAAAAAAGTATATTTTTAATACATATATAACTCTAGTCAAATATCAAATTACTCTCATATTTTACTTTAACACAAAAACAAATTCACAATTTAAATTTATGATTTTTAAAATATAATTCTTTTTATTTATTAAATTATATTCTGTATAAATTAATTGCTAGTAATAATTTTGTAAATAAAAATAGAGTTTAGCCCTTAAAAAAAAACAAATGAATTTTGTCTAACCGTAACTGTAATAGAGGTTCACTGTCCCTGACTTAACACGAACCGAAAGATCCACAATTTGACACTTTTGATTCGGTAATGTGTATAAAAATAATGTTATATAAATTATATAGTAATGTTTGTATTAATAATATTTGTATTAGTAATATTCATCGTGTATATATAGATTATCTTATATGTATTGTTTAGTTTGATGTATTAAAAATATCATGTATTGTATAAAAATATTTATTTATAAAAATATTCTTAGCAAATGGTGGAAAAAATGTAAAGGAATTTTGAGAAATTACTAGGTCTTTAACCATGCTAACGTATGTACTAAATCCCTATGTATTACTAATACCTACAAATTCATGGTATAAATAATGCACTCTTCGATATAATATAGAGTGTATAACTAATGCAAATATTAGTTATACGTACATAGCATGAAATAGTATGTCAAACAAAATAACTCTAATACACAGAATTGATATATGCATTATTTTTACTATACACTCTACCAAACGACTATAGGTTTAAAGATAGCATTGGACACTAATTTATGAATTTAGATTATTTATATTTATATCACTCTATCTATTTTTAAAATATATGATTTAATTCAAAAGTCAAACTAACTAGTGCGAAATCAAATATAGAACTATAAAAAAAAAATTAAAAAAATTGTATTTTTGAAACTACATATCTATAATGTATTAGTATACATATAATAGTTAACACCTGAAAATATTCTTATGAAATCGTAAATAAAAAGTTTTCTTTACTCTACTAATTTATATGTATCTTTCTCTAATAAATTGTTGTTTACACCCCCATATTGCAAAATAAATGGTGTTTTAGGCTTTGACATTCATTTTAAGGAAACACGCTTTTCTTAGAAAATAAAATGTATTTTTACTATTTTATCATTAATAAATATCTTTAAAAAATATAGTTATATAAAATTCCTTTTATTTAAACAAAAAATCATTAATGTCTTCTTGATTATGTCAAACACCACTTATTTATTGAAAAATAAATAAAAATACCATTTATTTTAAAATAAAAATTAACCCTAAAATAATCTTACTTCAAAAACACTCAATACTAAGGGAAAATTATAACAAAAATAATTAATTTCATCTTTATTTTTTAAAATTACTAATAAATTTGGACAAATAATTTTACTAATCTTGAAAATTAATTAATATGAGACAAATGAAGTATATCTTTAACTCATAACCGCGAGTATAAAAGAAAATTTTGCCGAAATATTTTTTCCTGAATGAATTTTAAGGAATAAGAATTTAAAATAATTATATTCAATACGAATATCAAATATTGTATAAGAAACTCGAAAACAAAAATAAAAATACACATGATAGATTTGTGGGGGGGGGGGGGGGGGTGGTTGTTGATGAGTAGGCAGACGAGCAGAACTGGTCTTGTGAATAGATGTGGACCATACAAGAGCCAAGTCTCTCTCACTCAAGACCTTCATTTAATTAGTATGCATGAGTTCGCCAAAATGACCAAGTACGCTAACTAAATCTTTTATTTTATACGCGAAAAAGGGTCCTATTTGAAATTATAGTCTAAGAAAATAGTTATATTACCCTTCGTTATATTATTTTGGTATATTTGTCCTCATATATTATTCAACTTTAAGCATATATTTACTTTGGAACAGTTAAGTATCATGTTACAATTTTTATTATCTTACGTGACTCTTATATGGATATATTTTTATTATAATTAAAAATTTATTTCCTATTTAATATTTTATCCGACCTATCCAATTTGAAAATCTGTTAATCCTAACTCCCGTACCTATCCTCTTGCATCAATTTACCCATTAACAACATCACAAAAAACTACGGTTACAATCAAATGTATTATCTTTAAATATTTATTTGGCCATGAAAGATAATCAGATTTTAAAATTTTATTTTTAGAATATTTTCACGTTCTAAAAAATTTGGTCTTTGAAGAAATTTCACTTTCACTCTCTAAACATCTCTAAACATCATTTTTTTTTTTTCCAAATAAAATGCATGTCCAAATATAATTTTAAGTTATAAAAATCATAACTTTAAAAGTTTTAATTTTCATGTTTCTACTTCAAACTCTATGGCCAAACGGAAGTTAAAAGACCATTTAAAACTTTGGCATTTTATCACATTTCTTGGGGGGGGGGGGGGGGGGGGAACCAAGAAGCTAAGTAAAAAGTACTGAAAGCACACATCCAGAAAATAAAACGGAATAATATACGAAAAAGAATCGCTTAAAAGGAGAAAAGGTACAACGTTAGCGGACACTTTGCATAGAGAAATTTTTTTGTTACGTCTCTTGTTTAGGTAAAAATATTATTTCATCCGTTTTAATCTATGTGACATTATTTAATTAATCACAATTTTTAAAGAAACCAACAAAAACATTTGAAAACTTACAGAGTTAGATAAATATTAGATATTTTAAATCATCTAATTAAAAACAAATTTACTCCATAAGGTTTAATAAAAGTTATATATATATATATATATATTTTATTTTTTATTTTTTATTTTATTTATGTTATTTTTTTTTTTTAACAATATTAAAAAGAAAGTGTGCCACGTTTATAAATAATTGAGAGGTAAACAATAGAACTTTGCATTCTATAGACTATATATAGTCTGTGTTAATGCAAGTTTACTTTCAAGATTGAAAAGTCGAATCAAACAAGCCTACATGTGGCTTCAAGTTCATAGATAGTTTGCAAAACTAAAAAACTGAAAATAAGTTGGAAACCACTACCACTTATAATATTCCATAATCCGCTATAATTAACTTCATATATACGTAACATGATGACTTACTTATTAGGTTCCTTCATCTTTAAATTAGGTTCACATGAAGTTTACAGAAAGAGAGAATGATCAATTTATCCCAATCAAGTAATTATAACAAATGAGATGAGAATACAGTTAAAAGTAGTCTCTCTAATAGTTTAGACTTTAAAATGATATCAAATCAAACAGAAGTCCTCTGATTGAATTTCATCAGAATTATCATCATTAGACCGTACATCTTTCTTGGTATATCCAGATAATAGGTAGGAGCATAAACTGTGCTTGACTTATGAAAAAAGAATCATATCCAACATGAGAGAACGTGTTAAATATATAATTCTAGTTAAGATAATCACACACTTCAATAATATACTCATTTATTTTAGTAATATAAGGATATTAATTAACCTACTTTAGGTACCATGAATTCTTTGGCCAAAAGGAATCAAAGGTGCATATGATTCTCCCAAAGCAAAAGTGTACAAAAGTTCAACTAGGCAGTAGCACCCCCACCCTCTTCATAAAACTGCCCCCACTATTACCAAAATAAAGATCACTTAGTTTATACGATCTCAAGGTGTAAAACAATTTTTACTACATTAATCTATTTTAATTGGCTAATTCCTTTCATATCATAAACATTTACCATCTCTCATTAATGAGCTGGTTCGTTTTTCTTGCATGAAATAGTTAACATATCTACGAGCCACGGAATCACAGTAACAAATAATAAATTTAGCAGTAATAATAAGTATGAATACAAAATATTTAAAACCAAGATATTAAACAACAAAAAATATATTGTCACTAAATATCGCTTTGACTTAATTATAGGTAGAAGTTAATAGGCAAAAGGAACACCACATACAAGGGAAGCCGTGCTTAATTACTAGCTAATTAGCATCACGATTTATACATGAAGGAGTTCCACTGGTTCTAACAACTTATTTAGGTCCAAAAACTCTTGGCAGTGAAAAAGGAAAAAAGGAAAAAAAAAAAACACTAAAAAATTGAAACACTTACATTTATTATTTTTTAACACATAACATCTTTAAGAAGCTTGTATCTACGAGTTGCTGTCCTTTGTGAAGGACTCCCATTAGGATTCATTTTTGCCCTTTCAGTAGTACCACTTTCTTCCTCCTTATCATCATTCTGCTTGATTTTATTATCTCCCGAATACTCCGATCTATTAACCATTCCTAAACTATCACTTATTAGTTTTCGAGCACCATTTCTCGAGCTTGCTCCCTCGCTTTGACACCAATCACACACTTGTATTGCCTCGGATGATTCGCTGTAGTAGTTGCTACAATACCTATATATATATATATATATATATATGGATTCAAAAAATTACATAATAGATCTAGGTGTGACATTTTCTGCAAAATAAATAAATTAGACTAATCTCAAGGGTCATATTTGGCTGGCCACAACCAAAAAAAAAAAAAAAAAAAAAAGAAGAAGAATAAGTCAAAAGAGACTAATAAAAGGCCATGGACCATATATGAAGAATAATATTAAGACGATTTGATACACAAAACAAGAAATTGAATGATGGAAATAGAAGAATTAAGTAATTTGGAGTAAGAAAAGTGATATGGGAATACATACGAGTGCTGAAACCGGTGGTGACACTTGGAGCAACGGAAAAGTTTGTCTGGAAAGCCCACGTCACCACACATGCAGCAAACTGTTTGAAGATCCACCATTGTTAGCTCTTGAGGCGTATTTGCGTGCGTCTCTTATGTCATTTATATATAGACAAGAACAAGATGGACATAGTTGAATTTTTTTTATATATATAATATTTTATGTAACACGAACAACATTAATTTTTAAATTAAAAAATAAAAAAAGATGTACGACTAACTATATTAATGTGAGTGTGATATGTATACAGGTAGACCACAGGTTGCTTCCAGTCGTTTTCAGTTGAGGGACAGGTGATGTGAACCTTAAAACTCTAATTCTTCAAATGACAAATATGTCCCTTGCTGCCCACAAGGAGAGACAGCGAAATATTACAAGTTTTACTCCAAAGTTTTAACATTGAAATCATCCCAATTAATAAATATAAAATATGTACATGTCTAAAATTTTTGGATCCGGCTCCTCTCCATTTCCCTTCCCTCCATTTTCCCCAAGTTCTTGCTTGGATGTGAGACACATGACATAGATAAAAATCAATGGCTAAAATTTAATTAGATAATAAATATTTCATAAGAAAAATAATAATACCATAATCATAAGTCAACCACTCTCTCTTAATTCTCAACTCCCATATTTATCATTTAATTATCTCTTCTCCTTTCCGATTCAAAAATTTCACCATACAATTTCATTTCAATAATGGCTAATCTACTCTCTTCTTCTCAAGATAGCATTACCATGACCGACAAAATCTCATGAACCCAAACCTTATTCTGTATTGTTCCTTTCTAACGAGACCAGATCAAAGTAACTGTTACAAAAAAAGCTTTACTAATCGATGGATTGACCAAATAGTTCACAATCATCGTCGAAGACTCCACAAACTCTTTTATCATTGAAGTCATGGATTCTATGGATATTCAAGTCTATTTTTGATGAATATATAATGGTGTATTGTATCTCTATTGACTACGACAGAAATACAATGGGGAGAAGGATTAAACATGATTTCTTCTATATGTATCTGAAATTAATGTTTTGTATCTTAGTCTAAAGAGTTTTGAATCTTATTTTATTAGATGTATCTGGTGTATTTAAACAAGTTCATGTATCTTTTTGTTTTCATTGTATATGTTGTAAGTCTTCATATGTCTATTAGGTAAATATGTGCATTTGTATCTAACAAAGAATTTATCAGCATGACAGAGCCTGTCATTAAATACGTTTTTAGATATAAATGTATGTAAATGATATAACTCAGATACATGATCGTGTATAATAGATAAAGTATTTATGAAAATCATTCTAAAAAAAGACCCTCAGCTATATACACACATCACTATTATTGTAGGTAAGATACACCTCAAATAAATAATCATATATGTATATATAATTATATTTATTAGAAGATAGACATATAGATAGATGTAGTTAAGGAAAGAAAGAAAAATGATTTACTGCCAAGAAGATGAAGTTTACAATTATTCTGATTTTATGAAATCAATATTTTTGAAAATTTTGACATAGTTAATATATTGGGATGAAAGTAGTCAACTATACATTTAATTAAGGAAATCAGTTACAACCATTTAATTCAAACGAATAAAACATGTATCTCGCTTATTAAATTCGTCGGATACATGTATTATGTTGAGTTAAGATACATTATCCAAAAGAACAAGATATGGTACATAAAATAATATTCAAAACTATCATGAGTCTTAGTAATTAATTCCTAAACTAATGAAATTTATGTAGTTTGCTCTGAATTTTATGATTTAATTATTTAACAAGGAGGGTGGACAAACTAGAAATTCAATGTACAAATAGTAACCAACTAATTGTATTAAGATCAACTCACTCCATTAATTACAACGCTAGCTATAAATCATGTGCAATGGAACAACAAAGAAAACTATATATAGATAAAGAAGAAATAGAGATGAGAAAATACAGTCAACACTTTGACAACTTCAGCCTGAATATGCTCTACGTCTTCTATTATACTTATACATAACTGATTGCTTTTTCACCAAGTATGGTGCAGTGGTGAGAGTGTTTCACCCTAGCGATTCAGATTTAGTTAGAGCTTTAATGTAGGGTTCAAACACCGGATAGAAAACAAAAAAAAAAACTTATTGTATTTTCACACGCTATACGCACCTACACTCTGTTGGTTTTAAAAGAGAGGAATTACAAGAAAAAAATAAAAATATTATAGGAATAAAAATAAGAAAGAAAGCTTATGAATTTACGTTGAAAGATTGATATATTTTCACTTCTAAGAATACAATATATAATAAAATAAATAACTTATAAAACTAAAATTAAGCAAAAAGATCTGCTGAAAAATACCTAACTCCTAAAGTCAATAAAATACTATTTATTCAAAATTCAAATAGAATTCAACTCCTAATTAAAAGGGCTAACTAGTTGACTGATCTATTTTTAATAAAACTACTGCACTAAAAAATTTACAATTCTAAAGCAAATATTCAACACTCCTCCCTACTTAGGAATCGCAAAATGTTGATCTTCTATCTTGGGATCACCACACTTGATAACCGAAAGTGACCTTGTGAATAGATCTGCAGATTCATCTTTGGGCTTGTAGTGAATTAGATTCACTTCTCGTTTTGAATGTAACTCTTGAGTACTAAATCTTTTTGGCATGTCTTCCTGCTTCATTTTCATCTTGAATTTACTCATTTTCTTTTATAGAAACATAAATAATGCCCCATTGCTTTAATTCCTTTTGGAGCATTGACAACTCCTTTAAACCTAGCAGGTTCTCATTTTGTTTGTGCTTTTACAATTGGAGGATCATCTTCTAATTTTTTCAATGTATGATTTTTAAAATAATATTCTACAGAAAGTACTTCCATTGGATCAAATAAAAATGTTTGGCGAAATGGTCTGATGGACTCTTATACTTGTATGAGTTTGTATTCTGAACCCTTTTACTTAACTATTTCCCAACTAAGCCCTTAAACTCAAAGAAACTCAACATTTTAAACCCCCTTGGCCTTTATGTGAACTTCAAACGCTCAACAAAAATGACACATCATCATCCATGTCAGATTTAATGACACGTCATTAATTATTACTTTTAAAAAAAAATCATTTTTTTCTTTTTCTCTTCATTCCTCCTCATTCTTCCTTAAACCTGTCTCTCTCCATTTTTTAAATTAGATCTCATCACCATAATGTTCCATCTTCACCATTATAACCACTTTCCTAAATCATAAAAATCACCATTATTGTCTATGTTTTCATTATTCATAACTTCCAATCATATTTTTTTTATAACTTTGTCCATCACTTGAAACACCATAAACCTCTTTTCACCATTAATGTAAACAAATCACCATTAAAATTCCTCAATATATTCTATATTTGTACATAATTCTACCCAACACACTCTATATGATTACACAAAGATATTTAATAATTATTTCTCACCCATCAAAATGATCAGATTTATTACCTCACAAATTACGTAGCACATTTCATTTCTAATCTGGAGAGGAAGAAAAAGTAAGAAAAAAAAAGAAACCTAGAGAGTGTGGGGAAGGGGAGAAAGAAAGAAATGGGGGATTGGGTAGGGGAAGAAATCAACATCCCTAGTTTGATTTTTTTAGATGAGTTTTAATGCTTGCTCGAAGAAGAACAAAAGTCCAAGTGTGGAGTGTTGATGTGAAGCCAAATATATATATTTTTAATCATTATTTTCCTCCCATTTAGTATTATTATTTTTCCTTTTTGAGCATCGATTTTATGGATTGTTCTTAATAGTAAATTTTATTTGTACGATTAATATGTGAAGATGAAGAAATTTGATGCTGAAACGAATTAAATATAAATGATTATAAAATGAAATCAAGCAGAGAATATAATAAATTTAATATAATAATATATTATATTGAAAGTGCAGTCGAAGAGAAATTCAATTGAAATAGATACATATACCACATGTCAAGTTTTGTAGACACCAACAAATTATTGAATGTGGGTTGTTACTGTTTCACGCAGAATTCAATTTCTTTAGGTTTTGGGTTTCCAATTTTCTTTGGACTCAATTATTTTTATTAGGATTTTATTCATCTATAAATACTCAATAATAATAATAATAATTATTAGGAAGATCATACTTTGTAGTAGGGAGCCATCTTAGGAATCTTTTCCTCTGACATTAGTAGTTGAAGACCCTTGTTCTGGTGCTTTGGCTGTGAATGATTGTGTAGCATTGAATTTTATGGATGAAAGTTGGTTATCGTATAAATTGCTCTTTTGTTCTTATTTTAGTATTTCATAATTGACCACCATTGAGATAAATTCATTGTCCAACTTGAACGCGGGACTAGAGGAGCGTGATCTTCTCTAGAAACTAGGGTTGATTCGTATCTAGGATAAGGATATACCTAAAGACCTTGCTTGGTTACTAAACAAGATGAAACCGTAATACTCCGCAATTGGTTCAGTCTATTCCTGCTCAACGATGTAGTTAGACTGCCAATTGTGGTAGGTGATTAGAGGTCGGGAGAACATGATCATACATTCAACCTTGTAAATCAACGATCTGATAGTCAATTGAAGTTCATAGAAGAAGATACAACACATGAATTCTAAGTAGGCTACAACCCTGGATTTTCCCAAACATTAGTATACATCTTTTATTCTTGCATTCTAATAAATCATACTCATTAAGTACGGTTGAATAAATATTTAGTACTAGCGTAATTTAGTAAAATAATTAATCAATAAGTCTTTTGAGTTCGATAATCTAAATTTTTTAGAGACACTATATTACTTGCACCACCGCGTACACCTGATTGTGTGTAAGGATGCAACAAAAATGCTTAAAATTTTGGTTAGGTCTGAGTAACCCATTTAAGTTTACATCTGATGCATTGCTTAGAAGTACATTTGAAAATCTTGATGAGTCTGACTAACCGATTTGAGTTTATGTAAGTGCATGAATTGACCCGATGATGGAGTGAGTGACGCCATTCATAAGGATAAATTCGTCTTTATATGAATTTCCTTATTTTTTTATGGTGAAAGTGTATGAGTAACCTTCATGGTTGTTAAAATGCTTTGAATTTTTTATATCTTGTGGTGAGAATTGTATTACGAATGAGAGGAGTCAATATCTTCAATATCTTGTTTATGTTGCCGGACATCTCCCTATGACAGACAAGGTGACGTCCTTCTTATTAAAAACTGTCAAGGTTTGTTTGAAATTGCATTATGAATTTTTTGGGGAAGTTTAAGTACCCATTAGACAAGATCGTCAAATTGTTGACTCGAAAATGGACCAGTTTTGATCAAAGTGGCTACTGATGTGCATTTGCGTTGAATGGATGTTGCCATGTATTTTACAGGTGCAACTCTGGTTAAGTTGGAAATTTAAATTTTCCACTAACTTGAAGAGGTGTTTCACCTACGAGGCGCAAGTCTCCATCGATAAAACACCAATGTAACGCCGATATGCCCAGTTTTTTGCCAAGCTACTCTATGTAGCCTGCATTTGAATCGGTGTTATACCCCCATTTTAATATGAGGTCAAATGGTGTACAACATATTGTTGATTCTTCTGCTAGTTGAAAGAGTCGCCACCTAATTGTTTTAAAGGTGAATTAGGCCACCTATCTGCTAAGGAAATGATCGACTAACTCTGTAGTAAGGTCTGCCTAACTTATGTGATTCTATGTAAGGGTTTTAATTATCCTAAAGGGAAGGTGAAAGACATCCTTTAAGATTGTAATGACCCATTAGGCCATTTTGAGAACTATTTCACTCTCTTTCTTAAAGGACGTATTCCATAAATTTTTTCTAACACCTCGTCCTTAGTAAGAGCTAAATTTAAAAAAAAAACTAATTTGGAAAGAGATAATTTGAGAAATTGGCAAGTTATGCCTAAGTTGTGAGTTTTTGGGTCAACTTCAAACGACCATAACTTTCAGTACATGATGAATTAGGTGATCCATAAGATATCAAATGAAAGGTATTTGAATCCTCCTTCCAACACCATCAATTTTGCTAAATTTTGAGTTCGTATGAGGGAGATATGCCCATTTGAAGTCAATCTGTCTAATTAAGGAAAGTTACCCGAATTAATGAGGGGTATTTTGGTCTTTTCCTGACCCTATGAGCTTTTAATGTATTAGTAATATTTTAGGGGTCTAAAATGATTTGGGTCAATTTTCACAATCTTAAATACTCTTAGGGTTTTGAGAAGAGTTCAAGAGGAGAAAAGAGGAAAGGTTCAAGGCGTTCGTCAAGGTTCTTGAGATTTGTCGAGGAATTTCGCCAAGGGTTGATCCCTAAGAGGTATGTAAGCTCTCATAGTGTTGTGTTCGTTCACCTACACGCCAATTATGTGATTTCAAATCCAAATTTCTTTCTTGAGGTTGAATGATTTGTGTTCTTGATGAGTTTCTTGAAGTTTCATTTTTAAATTGTTAATGATGAGTTCTTGAGATGAATGTTAGGAGTTTGAGGGTTGTTTTTTAGTAGACTTTTGTGTACTTATGTTGGGTATTCGAATCTAAGTGATTTGGGAAGAAACCTTTCGATTCTAGGCAAATTAGGGCAAAAATCGAAGAAAATTCGTCGAGAAGTTTTGGGGAGAGGCAGGGGCGGCGCACCACAGATGCGCTAGAAGGGCTGGGGCGGCGCACCAGCAGTGCGCGCCACATTTGAGTCTTTGAAGTTTAGGGGTTGGCGCCCTGCGCCAGGGTCGCCTGCCCCCATCTTTTTTTCGTCATTTGCTTCGTCTAAGTTCTTTTAAAGTGTACCTTACTCCCTTCTGATTCTAACTACTCTAAACTATATCTAAACATCGAGAGATCCTTCATAACATGAATCATAATCCTTGAATTCATAATTCAAATTTAAGGTAGAGTTAAGAGAGAAGTATTGAGAGTTCTTTCGAGTCATTTTGAGAAGTTCTGTTTTTTTACAATCTTTTAAAACTTGTTTTAAGACTTGAGTACTTGAGTTTGAGGATGAGGAGAGTTGAGTTTCATTTTTCAAAATTAATATATGGGAACTAAGTATTCCCAAAAATAAATGTTTTTACATTTAAAATGAGAGGAAACATCGATTTTCAAATGAGTTCATGAGGAGATTTTGAGTATAATCTCTTTTAAGAGAACCTTTTGAGTAGTAATCTCAAAGCTTGAGGATGAGGAAATGTTTTTAAACATATGAGCTGAGTTATATTTTTGGTCAAATACAATTAAGCTAAAAGAAATAATTGTTCCCTAAAAGCACTTTTCTAAAAAATATATTTAAGAGCACTTTTAGAAAGCTTGATTAAACACCATTTGCTAATCAAAAGTATTTTTCAAATTTATTGGTCAAACACGAATTATTTCTCACAAAAAGTACTCTTCTAAAAAAGCATTTTTCAAATAAAATTTACTTCATATGATTTGTAAAAATTTTAACTTATTTTTAGAAGTACTAGTTTCAATTCTAATGAGCATTTTTCTTTATCTACAAACAGAAAAAGCAGCACCAAAATACTAAGTTCCAATACTAACGTTTTTATAGAACTTGAGCATAAGTTAAATTACATACATAAATCCATCTTAAAACAAGGTTTCCACGAATTGTAAAAGAGAACTTCTCCTAGTATATATATATATATATATATATATATATATATATATCATGTATAAAATCTGAAAAGATCATGACCTAAGTTTCATTCAAGTCCTTAATAAGTAGTTCCATTCTAGCCTAAATGTGATGAAACATTAGGTTTATCTTATGCTTAAAAGACATGCATTATAGATTGATTGCTCTGAATCAATTTAAAAAATCGTCAATCATAAAATGGATATATCGTCCGACTTGAATGAAACTTAGGTCATAATCTTTTTAGATTATATATATATATATACTAGGAGAAGTTCTCTTTTACAACTCATGGAAACCTTGTTTTAAGACGGAATTATGTATGTAATTTAACTTATGCTCAAGTTCTATAGAAACGTTAGTATTGGAACTTAGTATTTTGGTGCTGCTTTTTCTGTTTCTAGATAAAGAAAAATGCTCATTAGAATTGAAAATGGTACTTCTAACCTTAAACTAGAAATTTTACAAATCATATGAAGTAAATTTTATTTGAAAAATGTTTTTTTCAGAAGAGTACTTTTAGTGAGAAATAATTCGTGTTTGACTAATATATTTGAAAAATACTTTTGATTAGAAAATAGTGTTTATTTAAGCTATCTAAAAGTGCTCTTAATTATATTTTTTAGAAAAGTGCTTTTAGGGAATGCAATGTGTGCATACAAAATTTTGAGGAATGCTGTGTAGTGTATGTGCAAGCATAGCTTTAAATTTTAGCAGATACACATATAATGAGTATAATGTTTTGATTAAACAAACAATAAAAATAAAACGTATTCATTAACCATATTTTTTTAGAGAACACAATAGTTGAAAGTTTCTTCACCATATAAAGATATTGAATAAACTAATAGATTGGAACGAAACTGACTTCACATGAATATCTAATCCTTAAATGAAATCATCAATATTTAAGTTCATGAGGGCTAAAACGTTAAATAAACATGACTTTGGATATATAAAAGACTCTAGCTAAGCCCAAATACATTTTAAAATATCAGCTAAAGTGAGCAGAGACAACATTTTATCACAATGACAAAGAAAACCGAGGAAAAGGAAGAGGATATATCTATTGTGGGTAGGGCTGGGCATTAGATAATTTGATTCAGTTTCAAGTTTTTTATTTCATTTTCTGTCGATTTTCAGTTATTGAGATTGTTGTACCGAACACGAAACCGAATCAATTTGATTCAGTTTGGTTTTTTGTAGATCGGTTCATTTTTTTGTCATTCGATTCAGCTTATTAAATTTGATTTTAATAAGAGAAGAAAAATAGAAAATAATCAAATAAAGTACATCGAATACCTGGAACTAGAACTTGAAATCGCAGCAGAACTTATTTGGCGTTCATTGCTTGCTAGTCGATAATCGCCCGGTTGTTGGTCGTTGATCTCGTTGCTTGCTGGTTGCTAGTCACTGGTCGCTTGAGTGGAAGGGTGAAAATCGAATATTTAATTTGGAAGAGAAGCGACGGAACTGGAACTTGAAATCTAGAAAGATAAAATAGAAAACCTAATGTTAGGGGCAAAAAGGGAAATAATATTTATAATTACATAATAGAATATAATAATTAAATAATATCTAATATAGAATGTACATCAGTGTGTATATTTTGGTTAAATCGAAATACCAAAAATACAAATATGTGTTATAAAAAACTGAACAAAAATACCAAAAACTACAAAAATATGTTATCAAAAACCAAATAAAAAATCGAAACCAAAAAACAAAAAAATTATCATTTCAGTTCGATATTTTAGTTTTTTGGTATTTATGTCCAACTCTAATTGCAGGATAGTGAACGAGGGTGCTTCAATCGAAGGTCTATGTTCGAACAACGATTATGAGCTCTAGCAATCTTGAAATTCAATACATAAGAAAATTAAAAGACAATATGTAGTGTAAAAAAATATGGTTAACAATACTATGGTGCAATAGAAAAGATTCTCTAAAAATGAGTGCAAAAACTGATATTTATAGAAATTTTAGGGGCACTTGAATGAAAAATATCGTTTGAATTTTGAATAAAACCTCTGCATTAACGAATCAAATATGAAACAAAATTATCACTTTGTTTGACCGAATTTGTCACAGAGAGAGAGAGAGAGATAAAGAGAGAGTAAGAGTGTAATACCCCGTATCCGAAAACAGACCAAACCAGCAGATTACCAGAAGTTGCAGGTGCAACCAACTGACCGTAGGGTAACCCACGGTCCGTCCTGGTGGTCCGTGGATGGCCACCTGCACCCCTTCCCAGAATCAGCTCAGGAAAAATGGCTAAGTGTCGACCCACGGCCAAACTCACGGACCATAGGTCAGACCACGACCCGTGGTCCTGGACCGTGGATCGAAGCCCCAGAACCAAGTCTCTGAAGCCAATCCACGGTTGACAGGACGGACCCTGGGTAAGTCCATGGACCGTCAGTCAGCCCGTGGTCGGCTTCGACAGACTTTTAAGACAAGGGTCATTTGTTTTTTTCCTTATGCGTTGGACCCCTAAACTACATCGTTTAACCCCTAAACTACGTGGTTTTGGTCAGTTATATACTAGAAACTAAATTAGAACTTACCTTAATCAATCATTCACCAAAATCATTGAAACTTAGGGTAAAAGAGGGAGAAAGAGACGCCAGTTTTCCTCCAAGAATACGCAGCGAGTTCTCGTCAGTTCCTGCCCCAAAATCATAAGATATCTCCGTGAATTTTGTCACCAGGTATGTGGGATTTCACTAGTGAGTTCCTTTCACCAATTAGGTTCCTATATTTTAGTCAGAATCTTGATTCCCTTAATATTATCTAGAACTAGGGTTTCTTGAATGTTAGAAACTGTTGGGTTTTAACTGTTAGAATGATCCAAATAAGATTATCATATTGTTGCTTAGTTTCTTGTATGATATTCAGAACCATAGCTATGTAGTTCTTTTAGTGCATGAATTACACATGTTAGGTCTGTTATTTCAGATACACATGCTTCAGTTTACGAATGTCACATTATTAGTTATAATTGTTGCATTCTCAGAGTTTGCATGTTAGTAATTGAGTTATCCAGTACTTCAACATTTCAATCATAATATTGCTTATATACATTCTAATTGGGAGTAGGCTTAGACCGAGTGGACTAGGGTTCAGCATACCCGAATAGTCCCAGAACTATGTGCCCCCGTAGGTTTATAAGTCCCCTCTGTGGGCATTACATTTTAGTGATCATGCCAGTCATGCCTCTATACCTCTGGCAGGGTATATTGGGTCCTCTCGATGGGGCGTATACATCGGACTCCTTATTTAGCTCATGTGGTTTTATGTCGGTTATTAGTAGCTCCCATAATCAGATTCTATTGCATTGACTATGCTATCAGCTATAGTAAGATTTCAGTCTTAGAATGTTAGAAACTTGGTCATTGCATTCAGTTATTTCATGTTCAGTATTCTTAGTATAGTATCATGCTTATCTCTTATCATTACTTAGATATATGTTTGTTTAGTTATGTTTATTATTCAGCTTTACTCTATCCTGCATTCTTAGTACCTTTCCAGTAGTGATGCAATCTCTACACTACATCTTCTCGTGATGTAGGTTAAGGTCCTCAGCTTCCAGATCACACAGATCGGTTCCCGATCTTCAGCTCAGCAATATCAGTGGTGAGTCCTCATTTTCCAAGGATGACAGACATGTTTCTTTTTCTTTTAGTCTTTAGTTTCAGTTTTTACTAGACTTAGTTGGGCATGTCCCATCACTTCTAGTCAGTTTGAGGTTTATTTCAGACATAGTTAGTTTCAACTTTAGCATTTGAGTTTGACCTTTCAATTGTTGTTAAACTCTCAATTTTTATATATTCAAATAATTATGGGTATTCTCCATCATTTCATTTCAGTTTATCTTATGATTTAGCTTCCACACAGTATTTCCTTACTTTAGTTTATTTAGTATGCTTATGATATGCCAGCATGATTAACTTGGGGTCACTCATGATCCTAGGTCCCGTGCCCGTGTCCTAGGGTAGTTTCGGGGCGTGAAAACTTGGTATTAGAGCATTAGGTTTAAATGTCCTAGGATGTCTGAAAATCTGCACTAAGTAGAGTCCTTTTCATGGGTATGAAGTGCACCACATCTAATGAGAGGGAGGCTACAAAGTGTTTTAGGATAAACTTCACTTTCTTGATATTCTTATCGTGCATAAGGTATGATCTAATTCCTCGTTTCTAACTCGATGTTATGCGATTTTAGATCATACCTCCTCATAGAGCTTACGGAACAAATGTGAATTCCTACAATGCTAACGTAGCTCCTCCAGTCCCGGATCAGGAAGTTTTGAATGCAGAGTTCTGGAACGCCATTCATTTTTTGGCTTAGAATGTGACCAACCAAAACAACCAGCAGGTTCCAGTTCTTGCAAATGCTAGTGGTGGTTCAGTGGAAGCCAGGGTTCATGACTTTGTTAGGATGAATCCGCCTGAGTTTTTGGGGTCGTAGATTGTTGAGGATCCCCAAAAGTTTATAGATTAGGTCAAGAAAATCTTTGGAGTGATGCAGGTAACTGGGAATGATAGGGTTGAGTTGACATCTTACCAGCTTAAGGATGTGGCTCACATCTGGTTTACTCAATGGAAAGAAAATAGGGGTACAGATGCAACTCTTATCACTTGGGAGTGCTTTAGTGAGACTTTTCTGGACAAGTTTTTCCCAAGAGAGTTGAGGGAGGCAAAAGCTCATGAATTCATGAATCTGAGGCAAGGTAACATGACAGTTCAAGAGTACGGACTTAAGTTCACCCAACTCTCCAGGTATTCTCCTCACATGGTTGTCGATTCCAGGGCTCAAATGCACAAGTTTCTATATGGGGTATCCGACTTAGTGAAAATAAAGTGTAAAAATGCTATGTTGCTGGAAAATATGAACATCTCTAGGCTCATGACTCATGCTTAGCAGGTTGAGAGAGATAAGCTTAGGGAACATGCTAAGGGTAATAAGAAGGCTAGAACATGCAACTATGAGTATTCTCAACAGAAATCGGGTGGTGGAAATCACTTTTAGTTTCAGCCAAAGTCTTCAGCTCCAGCACCTTCATTAGCTAGTGTTCCATCTTCCAGGTTTCGACAGGATCAAAAAGGTAGGGCATCAGGCTCTAAGTCTCAGTGGAGTATTTCAAGCACCAGAACCTACCCAACTTGTCCAAAGTGTGGTAAGAACATCCGGGCAAGTGTCTTGCAAGAAATGAAGGATGCTTTGGGTGTGGTCAGTCTTGTCACAGGTTGAGAGATTTTCATTCTGATAAGCAAGGTCAAGGAGGCAATAATTGTAGGACTCAGTCCACAACTTCAGCAGCACCAACAGGTCACCCAACTCAGCAGGGTAACTCATTGGGTACATGTGGCAAATAGTGCCAAAACAGGTTCTATGTTTTTCAGGCTCGCCAAGATCAGGAAGATTCTCCTAATGTAGTCACTGGTACATTACGAGTCTTTAACTTAGATGCTTATGCTTTGTCAGATCCAGGGGCTACTCTTTCCTTTGTAACTCCCTATATAGCAGTAAACTTTGGTGTAAGTCCAGAAACTCTCTCAGAACCCTTCTCAGTCTCTACTCTAGTCGGTGACCCAGTTATAGCTAGACGGGTATACAAAAATTGCCCTGTCACAATTTCCCAGAAAGTCACCTCAGCAGATCTTATAAATTTAGAACTTGTAGATTTCAATGTCATTCTAGGAATTGATTGGTTACATTCCTGTTATGCCTCAGTTGATTGTAGAACTAGGATCGTTCTTTTTCAGTTTCCAGAAAAACCAATCTTAGAATGGAAGGGTAGTAGCTTAGCGCCTATGGGTCGATTCATTTCTTACCTTAAGGCCAGAAAGATGATCTCTAAGGGTTATCTCTATCATCTAGTTCAGGTTAAGGATTCAAGCTCTGAAACCCCAACTCTTTAGTCAGTTCCAGTAGTGAATGAGTTCCTAGAAGTGTTTCCAGAATATCTTCCTGGAGTTCCTCCCAAAAGGGAAATTGACTTTGGAATTGATCTCCTTCCAGATACCCAGCCTATTTCTATTCCTCCTTACATAATGGCTCCAGCTTTGCTAAAGGAATTGAAAGAACAGTTGAAAAACCATCTAGATAAGGGCTTCATCAGACCCAATATTTCCCCATGGGGTGCACCAGTGTTGTTCGTGAAAAAGAAAGGTGGTTCTCTCAGAATGTGCATTGAATATCAGTAGTTGAACAAAGTCACAATCAAGAATAAGTACCCTATTCCCAGGATTGATGACCTGTTCGACCAACTTCAGGGTGTTAATCATTTCTCGAAGATAAACCTCAGATGCGATTATCATCAACTCAGAGTCAGAGATAGTGACATCCCAGAAATAGCCTTCAGAACTCGGTATGGTCATTATGAATTTGTAGTTATGTCATTTGGACTAACCAATGCTCCTGCAACTTTCATGGATTTGATAAACAGAGTGTTCAAGCAGTATTTGGACTTGTTTGTTATCGTCTTTATTGATGATATCCTCATTTACTCTAGGAATAAGGAAGAACATGCGACTCATTTGAGGGTTGTCCTGCAAACTCTCAAAGATCGCCAGTTATTCGCTAAGTTCAGTAAGTGTGAGTTTTGGTTGCAGTCTATTGCTTTTCTTGGCCATATTGTGTCTAGCGAAGGTATCCGAGTGGATTCTAAGAAAATAGAAGAAATGAAACAATGCCCCAGACCCACCTCTCCTTCAGTAATCAGAAGTTTCTTGGGTTTCTCTGGTTACTACAGAAGGTTTGTGGAAGGATTTTCATCCATAGCTTCCCTATTGACTAAGTTAACTCATAAAAAGGTTAAGTTCAAATGGTCAGATGATTGTGAGAAAAGCTTCACAGAACTGAAAAACTAGGTTGACTACAACTCATGTTTTGACTCTACTAGAGGATTCAGACAATTATATGATCTATTGTGATGCATCCAGTGTCAGCCTGAGTTATTTATTGATGCAGCGAGGTAAGGTTATAACTTATGCTTCTAGACAACTTAAGGTGCATGAGAAGAATTATCCAACTCATGACCTCGAGCCTGCAGTAGTGGTGTTTGAACTTCATATTTGGAGACATTACTTGTATGGTGTTCACGTAGATGTGTTCACAGACCATAAAAGCCTTCAGTATATATTCACCCAGAAATAATTGAATCTTCTCCAGATAAGATGGCTTAAGTTCCTCAAGGATTATGATATGAGTGTGCATTACCATCCTAGTAAGGCCAATGTAGTAGCAGATGCTCTTAGTAGACTATCTATGGGTAGTGTAGCACATGTTGAGGAAGAGCGAAAAGAACTAGCAAAAGATGTTCACAGGCTTGGTAGTTTGGGAGTTCGCCTTATGAGCATATCAGATGGTAGTGTAACAATTCAGAATGGGTCAAAATCTTCATTGGTAGCAGAGGTTAAGGAAAAGCAAGACAGCGATCCAATATT
Source organism: Solanum verrucosum (assembly GCF_900185275.1). Lineage (NCBI taxonomy): Eukaryota > Viridiplantae > Streptophyta > Magnoliopsida > Solanales > Solanaceae > Solanum > Solanum verrucosum. The sequence goes on along the minus strand of NW_026020104.1, from coordinate 2,198,773 downwards.
GCTTCAACGAAATGGTGCAATTCATCAGCAGAGAGTTGAGGTTTTATCCCAAGAGGGAGATGGTGTGCTTCGCTATCAGGGTCGATTATGTGTTCCTAAGGTGGGTGAGTTGAGATAGTAGATTCTTGCAGAAGCCCATAACTCCAAGTATTCTATTCATCTAGGCGCCACTAAGAGGTATCGCGATCTGCGGGAAGTCTTTTGGTGGAATGGTATGAAAAGGGATATAGCGGATTTTGTGGCTAAGTGCCCTAATTGCCAGTAAGTGAAGGTAGAGCATCAGAAACCAGGAGGTATGACTCAAGAGATCAACATTCCTACTTGGAAGTGGGAAGTGATCAACATGGACTTCATTACAGGTTTACCTCGTACTCGTAGATAGTGTGATTCCATTTGGGTGATAGTTGACAGAGTTACTAAGTTTGTGCGGTTTTTGGTTGTTAAGATTACATATTCGACAGAGGACCATGCCAAGCTTTATATTAATGAGATAGTCAGGTTGCAACGGGTTCCTTTGTCGATCATTTCAGATAAAGGTCCTCAGTTTACCTCTCATTTCTGGAAGTCATTTCAGAAAGGTCTTGGTAGTCACGTTAATCTTAGCACCACATTTCATCCACAGACGGATAGTCAGGCAGAGCATACCATTCAGAACTTAAAGGGCATGTTGAAAGATTGTGGGATTGATGTAAAGGGTAGTTGGGATGATCACCTTCCTTTTATAGAGTTCGCCTACAATTATAGCTACCATTCCAGTATTCAGATGGCACCTCATGAGGCATTGTATAGGCATACATGCAGATCTCCAATTGGTTGGTTTGAAGTATGTGAAACAGCCTTGATAGGGCCAAATTCGGTTCATGATGCCATGGAAAAAGTTCAGCTCATTAGAGATAGACTTAAGACAGCCCAGAGTCGCCAAAAGTCCTATGCAGATGTAAGGAGGAGGGACTTGGAGTTGCAAATTGATGATTGGGTTTTCCTGAAAGTGAAAGTGTCACCTATGAAGGGGGTGATGAGATTTGGAAAAAAAGGGAAGCTTAGTCCCAGATATGTAGGCCCTTACAAGATCGTGAAAAAGGTTGGAAAAGTGGCTTATGAGTTAGAGTTACTAGCAGAACTAGCAGCAGTATATCCGGTCTTTCACATTTTGTTGTTGAAGAAGTGTGTGGGTGATCCAGCATCTATAGTACCTTTAGAAAATGTGGATGTGAATGATAGTCTCACTTATGAGGATGTTCCAGTTGAGATTCTTGATTGTCAGGTTCGAAGGTTAAGAAACAAAGAAGTCGCTTCAGGGAAAGTTTTGTGGAGGAGTCAGACCGTAGAGGGAGCTACTTGGGAAGAAGAAGCAGCCATGAAGGCCAACTATCCTTATCTCTTTCCTTCCGATTCCATCCCAGCGTGAGGTAATAGTTCGTCTTCAGCTGTTCATTCATTCATGCGTAACTTCAGTCTTTGTATCATGTTCCTTCAATTTGTACTGGCATTTTAAGCGTATTTGCATGTTATTGGAACTTAGTTCAGTCAGAAATCAGTTTCTAGAAATTAGTGGTAGGGTTTGCAACTCTTTTCCTCCCTATTTAGCTTGTTTAGTCTTCATTCGAGGATGAATGTTCCCAAGGGGGAGATAATGTAACACCCCATATCCGAAAACAGACCAAACTAGCAGATTACCAGAAGTTGTAGGTGCAACCCACGGTTGCCACCCACGGATCATAGGGTGACCCACGGTCCGTCCTGGTGGTCCGTGGATGGCCACCTGCACCCCTTCCCAGAATCAGCTCAGGAAAAATGGCTAAGTGTCGACCCACGGTCGGACTCACGGACCGTAGGTCAGACCACGGCCCGTGGATCAAAGGCCCAGAACAAAGTCTCTGAAGACAATCTACGGTTGACAGAATGGACCGTGGGTCAGTCCACGGACCGTCAGTCAGCCCGTGGTCGGCTTCAGCAAACTTTTATGTCAGGGGTTGTTTGGTCTTTTCCTCATGCGTCGGACCCCTAAACTACGTGTGTTTGGTCAGATTTAGCCTAGAAACTAAATTAGAACTTAGCCTAATCAATCATTCACCAAAATCATTGAAACTTAGGGCATAAAAGGGAGAAAGAGATGCTAGTTTTCCTCTAAGAACATGCATCAAGTTCTCTTCAGTTCCATCCCCAAAAACGAAAGATTTCTCCGTGAATTTCGTCACCAGGTATGTGGAATTTTACTAGTGGGTTCCTTTCACCCATTAGGTCCCTAGATTTCAGTCAGAATCTCTATTCCCTTAATATTATCTAAACCTAGGGTTTCTTGAATGTTAGAAATTATTGGGTTTTAGCTGTTAGAATGATCCAAATCAGATTATCATATTGTTTCTTAGATTCTTGTATGATATTCAGAACCCTAGCTATGTAGTTCTTTTAGTTCATGAATTACACATGCTAGGCCAGTTATTTCTGATATACATGCTTTAGTTTACGAATGTCACATTATCAGTTATAATTGTTACATTCTCAGATTTTGCATATCAGTAATTGAGCTATCCAGTACTTCAGCATTTCAGTCATAAAATTGCTTATATACATTCTAATTGGGAGTAGGCTTATACCGAATGGACTAGGGTTTAGTGTACCCAAATAGTCCTAGAACTACGTGATTACGTAGGTTTATAAGTCCCCTCTGTGGGCATTACATTTTAGTGATCACGCCAGTCATGCCTCTATACCTCTGGCAGGGTATATTGGGTCCTATCGATGGGGCATATACATCAGACTCCTTATTTAACTCATGTAATTTTATGTCGGTTATTAGTAGCTCCCACAGTCAGATTCATATGCATTGACCATGTTATCAGTTACAATCAAATTTCAGTCTCAGCATGTTATAAACTTGGTCATTGCATTCAATTATTTCATGTTCAGTATTCTCAGTATAATATCATGCTTATCTCTTATCATTGCTCAGATATATGCTTGTTTAGTTATTATTATTATTCAGCTTTACTCTATCATGCATGCTTAGTAACTTTCAAGTACTGACACATACTCTGCACTACATCTTCTCGTGATGTAGGTTAATGTCCTCACCTTCCAGATCACGCATAAATCAGCTCCCGATATTCAGCTCAACAATATCAGTGGTGAGTCATCATTCTCCGAGGATGACAAACATGTTTCTTTTGGTTTTAGTCTTTAGTTTCCGTTTTTGATTAATTTAGCTAGGGCATGTCCCAACACTTCTAGTCAGTTAGAGGCTTATTTCAAACATAGTTAGTTTCAGCTTTAGCATTTGAGTATGACCTTTCAGTTGTTGTTAAACTCTTAGCTTTTATATATTAAGATGGTTATGGGTATTCCCCATCATTTCATTTCAGTTTATCTTATGATTTAGCTTCCGCACAGTATTTCCTTACTTCAGTTTATTTAGTATGCTTACGATATGCCAGCAGGGTTAGCTTGGGTAACTCATAATCCTAGGTCCCATGTTCGCGTCCTCAGGGTAGCTTCGGGGCGTGACAGAGAGAGAGAGAAATGAGGAGAGGTGATGACGTTATCGAGTATTGCACGAAATTGGAGTGGCTGACCTCTGTCCATGGCTAAAGAGAGCTGAAGTTTAGCCAAAAATTGATAGGGAGAACAAGATATTGAGAGAAAGGAAGAGATGACCTAATTTGATCGAATTTCTTCGGGTCTTTTTCCTTCTTCTTCTAAATTATTTTGGGCTTCTAACTTAATAATTAATATAATATGTGTCTTGTTAAAATATTATAATTTCACTTTATACTTAATATAAAACATAAATTTAATATATTTATTTATAATTAATTTAATAAGTATGAAACTTAAAATAAGATGACGATAAACAACTATTTGAAAAAAAGATGTATAAATAACAATAATAACTTTGATATTAAAGAATGTGTTCTTATTTATTAGTAATTATAGGATACAAAAATATTTTATTTTTGTTGTGTAACTTGTTCTTACCCCTCCTTGCAGGATCATCTCTTCGTCAGATGAACAACACCCTCTTCATTACTGGAACATTTGACTGAGCAATGGGACAACCAATTGAAACATCAAGTGCTCTTCGGCGTGTCCAACTTTGAAGCTCATTATATGCAATTTCGATAATATCATGTTAACACATACGATCTTTAATTTATGAGATAATTATATATGATGATTAGTCCCATCAACTATATTATTTGACATGCAACATATAGAAATAATCAACAGCCTAACAAGTATTTTTACCACATAATAATTCGTATTAAATAATAGGTCACGCAACCATCAAGTACCTCAACATGTTGAACAACTCAAAACATCCAGTAACACCAACACAACAATAGTAAAGTGTACACATACTAACGGTCTTATTTATGTCCAATAGTCATGACCTGCGGAGGACCAATGTATCACACCATTGTGGTATTTGATCCACAATAATGATAAATATAGTATATGTATCGGTAAGGTACCTAATCACTGAATAATGATATATATTGTATATGTTCTAATTCGGTACTCGATTTACTAAATAATGACACTAATACCCTAACCCACTCATCACACATAAAACTCAATATATCAACTCTAAGTATACTAGCAACACAAAGAATTCAATGATTTCATCAAAGGATAACCAGTGCCATCTTAAGCTATTAAATTCATATCATCAAACTCAATCATATCCGAATATCAATAAACAAGCATTCAACTTAAGAGGACACGTGAATCAAATTCGGTTATAACTTTAATTAATTCTATGAATTCCTCTTTCTTTATTATAAGTTATATCCTAGCATTAACTAAGTAAAAACATTTCCCCCCCATGTATTCACTACGACCTTTCCTTGTTAATGCCAATTAAGCCTAATTCCTTAGTTACAGGTCCATGAAACTCCTCTATCGCTAGTCACATTCTCATATTCACCTTGTAATTTATCAAGTAAGTAACATAAAATACTCATATGAGGATTCATACAGTAATATATAAACACATGATTAATAACGCTCAAATCACCCTCTAAAATCAATTAAAAGAGTGAACGATCATTGTCTGTAGAAAACCCAACGAAGGGTCGGGGTCGAATCCCACTGGGAATGGTATATCATGGAGAATTCCTTATCAAGAAATTTGGACTTTAAATCAGCTCATTTATACTAGTTAGAAAAATTGAGTGGATGGTACCACCAACTTAATATAAAGGTTTGATTGTCAAATGTCACAATTAAACTAAAATCAAAACGAAATCAAGAGTTAACAAGCAATCTAGGGTGCGGAGATTGGAAATCAACGTACCATAAGGGTGATTGTGCTGCTCTATAGTAATTTACATATATGAATAGGCTAAGTCATATTTAATGACTCTAATCTTCTTTCGATCTCAAAGCATCCTTGTATCGAATCTCTTTTCGGTCTCATCTAATTGTCAATCCTACACAACCCAATATCTTACTCTATCTTCTCTTACAAGAAGATGGCAAATAGATCCAACTCATAACCTCTCTTTCAATAAAGCCAGAAACATCAAACCTAAATTGCTAGTATTGAACTAATTACCCATTCTAATGTATCTCTTTCGAGCATCAACTGGAGATCGGAACTAGGAATTAAGCTTGGAACCTTAACCCATAATTTAATCCCATAGTAATTAGACCAAATTCATGCATGAATAACAACAAAACAGAGCATAACACAATACCCACTACATTAAATCAACATTCAACCCAATTAGAGCACCCCTATATCTTGGGATTTTAGCCACCCATCACAAAAAGTAGAGAAAATTATACCTTCTATGAAAGAAGTTATGGGTAACTTGAAATCAAGCAAATAAAAGTGAACCTACTTTGGATTTAAGTTCAATTTATCAAAACCAAGTCTCAAATTGTAAAACCCCAAAAACTAAAAAAGTATTCTTTCAAAAGTAAAGTGTTCTCTCTTTTTAACTCTCTAATCTAACTTCTCGAATATAACCCTTCCAACTCCATAAAAATTGTATCTTATGGGTTATTTATACTTTCCCAAAATTCACTCAATAACCAGCTCGGCGACATTAGTTAGAATCACCGAACTCACTCGAAGAATCAACCTTCATTCTTCAGCTCGCCCTGTGATGCTCTAGGGTTTACGTGTTTGAAACTCATTTGGCGGCTCGATCCAGTCAACCTTTCACCTTCGACAAATCGACCAATACCGCTTTAGTCCATCTTTCGAGCATTAGTTCTTTGCCTTCCATACTGTCACTTTGGGAGATATGCAACAGGACCGTTGTTCTAACTTGACGCATTGCCTTCTCTACTTGAGTTCACCAACCTTCTTTTATAGACACAAGTTCTATGCACTATCACTTTAGGCGAGGTTGTGCTCAGTTGGCGGTCCTTTCTTCATGTTAGACGATCATCAATTTTCACTTTGCACTTCTTTTTGTATTTTTGGGCATTCTTTCAACTTCAGTCCTTGCCTTGTCCAATTGCCCTCGTAGCTGCAAATAATCAATATTTGATTAGAAAAGAAAAAAGTTAGGCATTGAGAACACTAATTACTGAGCTAAATGTACCTTAAATGAGTGCAAATCTAATGCTCATCAACACCCTAAACTTAAAATTTTGCTTGTTCTCAAGTAAATCAAGAACACAATAAGCTCAATAAGGGTGCCTACAATAATTCTCAATGAGAGCTAACATACAAGTTCCATGGCAAGACTACTATCTTTATCATGTTACCCTAAATCATGATAAAAAAGTTTCAAATGGTGACTTGCTAGTCTCAACACAAGCTCAAGCTTAGTTTAGCTTCTTGTCTAATGCAATAACATGTTTCAAAAAATGCATTCAAGTGCTCTCATATCAAGAACAATTCCATGCTCTCACAAAGCAAATTAGCAAAGGTAATAAGAATCAATGCAACTCTCGCTCTCTCAAAAGAGAAACACATGCAAGCTTTGTTCCATAGATTTGCCCATATTTTTCAATCATCACACAACCTAGTTCATGTAAGATCTCAAAGGTATTTTAGGCTTGTATTGGGGCTAAGGCCTAAGGCATGGTCAATGTGGATTGGTGACTTATACCTTTCCAAATCATTGTTGCAATCATTATTACCTCTTCTCAAGTTTCTTCTCTTCATTTTTATATGAGAACTCTAATCTTGACTTTCAATCAATTTATTTGGAATTCCCCTTCATTCCATTCTCTTCTCTATTTCATTTTAATTTTTCCAAGCTGTCTCCATCATCATGATGAGACAACACACTTTTTTTTAATAAGGAGGGGTTCCTTCTTTTTGTAAAATTTTCAGATTTGAGTCTCATTTCTTCTTCCTTTTCCCCTTCACTTGGCTTTCATTCAACATCCCTTCCGACACCCCCAACTTAGGCTTTTGAACTAAGTTGGCTATTCAAACATTGCAATGCTTCAAAAAGGATTTTTGGTGAGAAAGTAGGGATAATTTGGCTCAAGAGGTTTTTTCTAGTTGTCAACAAATAGGTGTTGACACTCATTTTGTCTCTCCACATTTATTTAACTAAAACTTTCATAATAATAATAATATATATGTATACATATGACGAAACTTTTTCAAGATTATGATAATAAAATATCTATGTTACGAAATTTTGTAGGAATATGAAAATATTTCTAAAATATAGTTTTTATCTTATTCGATAAATTTTATTCCATAAATATTATTTCTTATAAAAATTAAATATATTCTGTAAATATTACTACTTACTTTCTCATTTTTAAATTTGACGTCAAATAAATATTGTTCTTAAGGATTAACTCGATTTTTCTAATTAAATATAATTTCTATTATTTCAATAAATATCTTTTCGTACATTATTTCAAATTAGGAAGCTTAATTAATTAATGAGTTACTAATTTATACCAATTTTTATTTTTTAGAATGACTAATTTTATCAAATAAGCTAATCTTGCAAAATAATTTTTTAAATTTTAGTACTATGTCTATTTAATAAAGAAGAGGTTATAATTTAAATAGAACTAATTTGAGCAAAATTTGGCAATCCAAGTCATTCTAATTCGGCCAATCCGCGGATGCCACGTAGGAAGCACATGGATTGTGCTTCTTTAGCTTCGATCTCGGCCCTACGATCTAATCTAACGGCTATAACTAATTCATATATTTACTATGATTTTTAAACTCTTTTTTATTAACCGTCCGATCAAACGATCTGACGGCTGACTAACATTTCAAGCACACCTCATCCAATTCTAGGTGCAAACGATCGTTAAGCAGTATAAAATCTAACGAAGAGTTGGGGTCAAATCCCATAGAGAGCGGTACGTGTTCAAATTCAATTAAGAATTACGAATGTGATCTAACTAGATATATGAATAGAAATTATCGAAAAAGACATAAAACAAATCAAAGGGGTGACATCAAATGTCAGATGGGAGGGGGGGGGGTTGGTTTGTAATTATCAACTACAACGCAGTCACAAACAATTTGAAATAACAATAAGGATAGGAATTCTCGGGATGTGATCAATTATAGGCAAATTTCGATATATGGGTAATTGAAACTACTAGTAAACAACTAAATATTAGTGGGTAGGCTAGACTATAATTGAAATAGCTTTCTTTCGAACAACTATTCCACTTCAAGTGATTTCTCTCGAACATCAACAAGCATAGCAATTCATAACAATCCATAGCCTTAATACATCTTCTCTCTCGAGCAAGATGGATAAGATTGGGTTTAGGATTCACTCTCTCGAGCTGAACCCAAATCAACCCAATACCTACAAATCATTAATCAATAATCTTAGTTCTAAAACCTCTCTCTCGAGCAAGCTAAGAAGACTAAAATGAAACTGCATTTGAACCTACAATTCATAAATTAAACCACAATTAATGATTAAACCCACTTCAATATAGTATTTAAACTAGTAATTAACAATACCCATAAACTAATTCAACCCATAATCACATGATCACACCCCAAGAATTGGGGTTTTATCCAAGCATCATAAAAAAATAAAAACCATTACCAAATCGATTAGCCATCAATTGGGTAAGAGTAATTCAAGCTTTACAATGCTCCAATTCACAGAAAATTCAAAACCCACTTGTAAAATCTCTAAATTGAGTCTCAAAACCTTCAAGTCTACTAAGAAACTCAAGAGAAATTTGTTTTAGACTAAATTGATTCAGAAATCGATACTAAATTAACTGTTTAAAATCTAATTTATAGTCGCCAAAGATAAGCCACGAAGGGCCATTAGGAGAGGTAAGTTGGGCTCGCCGAGTGGTTCGGCGAGCCGCCCAATGCTCTTTTCTATCGCCTTTTTGCACGAGCTCTCAGCATCCTCAAGTCCTGTAACTTTGGTTGAATACTATTGGCATCGTGGAACTACTTGGCGATTTACCGACTGTCCTTTTTCTGTCGCCGACTTTGTTTCTTTCCTTAGGGCTGGCACACTGGAACTTTAGGTAGTCAAAGTCATTTGGCGACACGCCAAGTGCTCTTGGCAATCCTCACGCTCGCCTTTCTTCAGTTCTTCAGTTTGTTTTGTTCTTTTTTGCCTGTTAGTGTCCTTGCTTTTCTCCTCAATCCATATACCTAAAAATCAAGGCTTTAACATCAGTTTATGGCACAAATTAAGCATTTGAAGACACTAAATCTATATAAATAAAGCCCTAAATGAGTCCAAATCTCGAACTCATTAACGACTGAAATTGAATAAGACTTTAATAGCCCTAAATACAAGGTATGACATATAGACATCTATAAAATAGTAGTATATTTATCCTACAATAAAATAAATAAGTAAATAAATATATGTACTTAAAATATACTACTATTTTATAGACATATATATGTCATATCTTGTATTTTACTCTCTTTCTTAAACTAACGAAAATTACTTATCATGAATTTTAAAGCAAATAAATTAAATAAATTTTCCTAATTATTTTTTCTAAATTGAGTTTAAGGACTATCTACGGATAGGCTTTGAGGAATGCTTAATAACTTCCCCTAGAGTAACCAAAACACTTCCTCATAATCTCACTGGTTTCGCAAATCAAAACAGAGTTTACATTTACATAAAAAAAATTGTTTTCTTAATATTTTCATTAAAATTAGGTGACGTCTCTAAAAAAGACAATTTTCAAATAATCAAAGTGGCAGCCATTTTATGTTGTGAACTATTTCGGCTGACTTGAAATAGGAATGTTCGACAATTTGGCGACTCTACTGAGGACTTACTTAAGTTTTAACCTTAGAAAACTCAATTTAGGAATAAAATTTATATATATATTTTTTGTTTATTTTCAGATTATTCTTTGTTTTACCTAATTGATATATTGCTTTGATTGAAAGGTCACAACTCCAATTCAAACTTGTGTTCCTTATTTTATTTTTTAAAACACTATTTGTTACTGCTTTCATCACACTGTCATTTGTACTTTCTATCGATTCTTTGGCCGTACACAAACACACACTGAACACACGAGAGGTGTTCTACACTCCTCTAAAACTTTCTTTGGATTCCTTAGTTTCAGAGTTGGTGCAATTGAGATAGTGTGCCTTCTCGTAATTACTCAGTCTCACTCTCAATCATCTAGGAAAAAAATCGTACTCTAGAAATAGATCATGTTACATAACCTTAGGAAAGATAATATAAGGTATTGTTGCTGCATTTAGGAAATGACCCAAATGTCAATGAGTTTCTTCTTTAAAACTTGACGACATACATTTTTTATGAAATTGGTATGTATGATCCAAACTAAACACTTAACGGATTTGGAGCAACTAGACTTATCACACCCTTTACCTCCTTTCAGATGAACATTAATCAAGACATGCCGAATATCTAAATGGTTGTTTCGCTGCCACACATCTTGCGAAACTTTATGGAGAAACGTCTACAGAATACATGGAGCTGATATTTGAGGGCACTTGGGAGAGCTATTGTCTCTTCTAGGGATACAAGGTGACAAAGTCTTTGTTACTCAATTAATGGGGATCTAGGACCCAAGCACAATGACTTTCAAATTCTCAGATTTCAAGATCACTCCCACATTGGAGGAGTTCAATAGTTTTACGGAACTACCAATTAGAGAAAGGTTGTCGTTGATCCCATCAGTCATATGTCCAAGGGATTTTCTAAGTCTCCTGGAGTTGCATATATATCCGTCGTTGAGATATGTGGAAGGCAAAAAGGTCAAGTTAGACTACCTCTTTCAAAGGTTTGGGCGTCTTGAAGGATACGACAAACACCAATACTAGTTTGCGTATGCCCGTGGAGCATGGGTACATCTAAGGCCAAGGGTGTTCATTATGGCATTTTAAGGAGTCGTGGTGTTCCCGATGAGGTCCCATTTCGTCGACATAATTATATTGCCAATGGTTATAAGCATCTTTAACAATCCACAAAGATTTTCTTTGGTGCCTATGATCCTAGCCGAAGTACTCCGTTCGTTGATAGCCTGCACAAGGGGGAACAACTTCTTCGAAGGGTGTAATATATTGCTACATATCTAGACAAGGGAGCATTTCTATCATCGTGATCCAAAGATGGATTACTGCATAGACGCACGTAACAGGATCAAAATCCATGAAAATTGCCTCTGATATTAGACGGGCACGTCAACAGAAAGGAAAGAGTGGCACATATTTTTGAACAACCTTACAAGAGATACCACCCAATTAAAGTTTTATTGGATAAGAGGATTGGCATCTCCAAGGACTCAGTATTTGTTCTATATCGAGTTCATTGGGCTAAGGGGCATTCAACCATATGCACCTCTTCGAGTTATGCGACAATTTGGAGTTGTCCAAGACATTCCGCTATGGTCGATCATGGGATTACATGAGGACGCCTTCACTTCAGTCTCACTAGAGCGGATAAGAAATTTGCAAGTCAAATGGGAATACATGATTGATTTAATCATGGGAGAGGAAAGTTGGTGTACGCCGGAATATTACGCTTGGCGGACTATTGTAAGTCATATGTTTCATCCAAGCGTACGAGGGCTTTGGGGGTTTGTTGACAACCAACGGGTTGATTGGGTTAGAGAATCAGTGCTTCCTCGCATGGGATTCACTACAACCATGTATAATCAGATAGTTCTTGGATCTATCGATTATTTAATCCAAGTGGCTGAGGAAGAAGAGGAAGAAAAATCGGAAGAGAATCCAAAAGAGGACCCAGAAGAAGATCCAAAAGAGGATCCTAAAAAGGACCCTGAAGAAGACCCAGAAGAGGACCCAAAGAAGGATCCTGAAGAGGACCTAGAAGAAGAGGTGGAGAAAGACCACATGGATGTTTCTGAAATAGGTTCTGACATCTATGACCCAAGAGATGGAGGGTTGATAGACATGTCACCCGAGAACGGCCCTGAAAAGTCTCCAGAGTACCACCCAGGGGCATATTATGATGTGGACGATGACGATGACGATGCCCCAACCTGGTCGTAGGTCGTCTTTCTTCTTCGAACTCTCTCATAAGCTCCTCAAAGTGTCGTGTGGCCTATCCCTCTTGTATGCCTTATGGTCACCCCTGTACTTTCATTTCTTAGGCCTCTGATTGCCTACCTTAGTGTAATAGCCAGATTGTCTTGATCAATGAAATTATGTTTACTCTAAATCTAAAATATGTTTAAATGGATCTTTTATTATCAAACTAATTGCAATGTAGGCCTACCTCAGGCAAAAAGAGGTTCTATATTAGGATGCATTTTGAATGTCGCTAAATTAGCGTATATATGTGTTACACTTACATATTTGTTACATCTTTCAATATCTCCCAAACTAACATGGTTTCCCTCTTTCTTTGTTTTCCTTTCTTTTTCATCATTTATTCCCAAAAGTACGTTGATTTATGTCGACTTGCAAATTGGCTGACTCACGATACAACCTTCGATCAAAAGGAAAGATGACTGATAGAGACGAGTTCAATGTCGCCGCAAACATAATGATACCTATTGAGAACCCCGAAGGTTCTCAAAATGTAACAGACATTCAAAATGAAGAGAAAATGGCTCACATGGAACAAGAACTTGATATCTTGAGGGAAGAATTACGTCAAGTGCGAGACTTGGCCAAACTATCGGCTTCCACTTTCCCAACTTTCAAGACGCCTATCTACTTCCCAAAGGCTGACTTGCCTTTTGCCGACTTACCAAATCAGCCAGAACTATCTCAACATGCTTCTGCTTACGGTCGAGTTCCTCCGGCTTCTCCAATCGCAGTCAAGACCATGCCTGGCCTCTCTAATCGCGACCCTACTATACCTATAATGCAGAAGATACTTGGGGAACATGTTTTCGCTCCTTATGATCCACATGTTCCACCCATATAACTATAGCTACAATGTAGCAGATACTTGGGGCACATGTCGCCGCTCTCTATAATCCACATGTTCCACTCATATATGCCACTGGAGCTCCTACCTTCACAACGCCAGCTGTGGTTAATGTCTTGTACGAGGTTGACCAATATGCAGAAATGGAGAAAGATGTTCAATTGAAAAAGGATACATCGATCAATGCCCAACTCCATGGTCTGAGAAAGGCATTGAAAATCTTACAAGTCACTAGAGGAACAAAGAGTCTATATTATGATGACTTGTGCATCCATCCAGACATTGACATATCGGTAGGGTACAAACCACAGAAGTTTGACATATTTGATGGAACAGGTGACCCTCACGCACATTTAAGGGCATACTATGACAAGTTAGTCGGTGTAGGGAGAAATGAGAAGTTGAGGATGAAGTTGTTCATCCGGAGTCTGTCTGGAGAAGCATTGACCTAGTATACGCACCAGGACCCTCGAAAATGGCGTGACTGGTAGGAAATGGCTGAAGATTACATGACTCATTTCAGATTCAATACTGAAATTACAGCCGACAGATTCTCATTGGACAACATACAGAAGAAGCCATCCGAGAATTTCCAAGAGTACGCACAACGTTGGAGGACTAAAGCCGCAAGGGTGCAACCAGCACTAGATGAGAGTGAACTCTCGAAATACTTTATTCAACCTCAAGAAGGTATCTACTTTAACAAGATGATGTCAATAATGGGCCAGAAGTTTGCAGAATTTTTCAAGATGGGAGAATTTATAGGGGATGGTGTTAAATCTGGGAAGATGCAAGTAGGGCCACACAATTGCGTGCCCATTGACGGCATCAAAAATAAAAGGGAGGATGTTTCAGCTGTCACTTACCAACAAGGAGGACCATCCCACCGATACCTTAACAACCCCCAAATTGTTGTACATACTTCATACGTCCCATACCAAGTATATAATACCCAACCGTACTATTATCCAGCTAGAGCACCAGCATACCAAAATCCACCAAGACCATAAGTCCATGTCCAAGCGCTAATCCACTAAAATAGACCAGCATATGCACCGAGACCACGTCTAAATCTCAAAGCTAGAAATGTTTGCACTTACACACTGATTGCCGAACCCTATGCCCAATTGTTTGAGAGGTTGAGGACAGCAGGAATGCTGCAACCATTTGAACGAAAACTTCATGATCCAATCCCTCGTAATTTTGATGGAAACAAGTGAAACGTTTACCACTCGAGAATCCAAGGACATGACACAGAAGATTGTTTAGGTTTGAAGAACCAAATCGAGTCTTTGATCTGGAGAGGAGTAATCAAATGCACTCTAGAACCTCCCAATGTAAACAACAACCCCTTGCCAAACCATGAGAATTGGGAGGTCAACATGGTTACTCTAGATGATGAATATGAGGGCCCTAACTATCCAAGCGTGGATGAAGCAGATGCCATGACATCTTCGGCGCAACCTGTTATCACTGTTCAACTAAAAGAACCTATGATTGTCCAAACATATCTCCCAAGAGTTATAGTGACCACTCTAATCGCTATAAAGCCTGAGTATGACACAAAATCAGTCCCATGGGACTATCGAGCAGGCGCCAAGGGCAAGATGATTGACATTGTCATGGCTCAAGGGATGACTAGGTCGGGGAGGTGTTATGCCCTAGAAAACCTAAATCAAAGAATTCTTGGAAAGGAACAAAATCCAAAGAAGAATGTTACCGATGTTGAAGCCGCAAAATTTTGGAAAAAGATGCAGCTTAAAGACTATTTAGTTGAAGAAGACGTCATCCCACATATCCATTTTTTCTCTGCTTATGAGTTCTGAAGCCCATAGGAATGCTTTGATGGAGCGGTTAAGTGGAGTGAACATTCTAAAAGAAACCACAAGTGAAACCTTAGCTTCAACGATTGGATGAATAGTGGAAGCAAACAAGATTTCTTTCTATGATAATGAGCTGCCTGCAGAAGGGGCTGGGCACAACAAAACGCTTCACATCGTAGGCAAATGTTGTGATAAGATTGTAACTCGAGTTCTAATTGATGGTGGTTCTGGATGCAACATCTGTCTTTTTACCACTTTGAGGGATTTAGGTGTAAATATGGGAGAGATAACGGAAAGTCGTGCGAAAGTTAGAGCTTTCAATGGAGCGCAAAGAAGTGTCATCAGAAAGATCTATCTCACATTGCAGGTGGGGCTGGTTGGATTCCCCATCCTATTTCAAGTGATGGATGTATCATCCAACTACAACCTGTTGTTGGGAAGACCATAGGTACGCATGGCAAGAGCGGTCCCTTGCACTCTTCATCAGTGTGTGAAATTTAAGTGGAGTCACATAGAAGTTATCATCCATGCGGAGCTCAGTCACCCCATTCATTCTGTTAATTCTATCCCAGTTACCAACGAGTTAGACGGAGCTACTTTTCACATTTTGAAAATCATGCAAGTTGTATGGGTCAATGAGGAGGTAGAGCCAGATGATACAAAATTGTCAAGTACGATTACGTCAGAAATGTTGAAGTGTGGGTATCAGCCAAAGAGTGGACTTGGACCAAAGTCCAATGGCATAGTTGAGCCAATCTAGCTGAAGCATCAGAGAGGAACAACGGACTCGGATCTGAGCCTACCTTGGGAAGAGTCGACCACGGGTCAAGAAAGACAATCTTTGTACCAAAACAAGCTTTGATTCCAGATCAAGCAGGCAATGATAACATCATAGAAGGAATAGGTAATCTGTTTGTGGCCATGGCTGGAGAAGAGGAAGAGATAAATCAAAGCAAACTTACCATTCGTGGCGATGAACCTGGAGAAATCTTGCAGAACTGGACATTAGCCCATCCCTGTTTCAACCAGAGTTCTGGTAGTGTGGAAAAGAAGTTTTTATTTTTAAAATTTGCATGATCAAATTGAGGCTTGAATCATGCCTAATCTTTTGTCGATTGCCTCTTCCAAAAGCTAGAATGCTTTGAAATAAAAAGTCTTTATTTTTCTTAAATGTTGCCTCATTACTTTAAATATCTATTTATTTTTACTTACTTTTTGCACTTTTTAGCACTCATATTAATAAAAATCCTCTTTCAATGGATATGACATTTAACAAATCCACCGAGCAAGGTATAAGCGATGAACAAGATCATGAAAAGTATGATGAAAACTTGATGCCTGAAAATCTACCACATGAGATCGAGCAAGTTGAAAGTCAGAAAAAACCTAATATAGATGAAACAGAGGTTGTCAAATTAGGAGATAAGGAAATCGTTAAGGAAACACGAGTCAACATACATTTAGAGGATGAAAGAAAGCAAGAGTTAATAGAGTTGCTTAAGCAATATGTTGACGTATTTGCTTGGTCGTACGATGACATGCCAGGATTGAGCACTAATATTGTCTCATACAAATTACCAACTGATCCCACTTGTCTATCTGTTAAGCAAAAGACAAGAAAGTTCAAGTCGGATTTGAGTTAAGGATCAAGGAGGAGGTAACTAAGTAAATTGAGGCAAACATTGTGAGGGTTACAAATTACCCCACATGGTTAGCCAACATTGTGCTTGTGCTAAAAAATGATGGAAAGATCAGAATATGTGTGGACTATCGAGATCTCAACAGAGCAAGTCCTAAGGATGATTTCCCTCTTCCAAATATTCATATACTCATCGATAATTGTGCAAAATATGAGTTGCAATCGTTTGTCAATTGCTTTGCAGGATATCACCAAATCTTGATAGATGAAGATGATGCAGAAAAGACAGCGTTTGTTACTCAATAGGGGTTGTATTGCTATAGAGTAATGCCTTAAAGTCTCAAAAATGCGGGTGCAACCTACATGAGGGCAATTACTACCCTTTTTTATGATATCATCCATAAGGAAATTGAAGTGTACGTGGATGATGTAGTTATCAAATCCAAAAGAAGTTAAGACCACTTGGATGACTTACGAAAGTTCTTTGGGAAGTTGCTTGAGTATAATCTGAAATTGAATCCAGCAAAGTGTGCATTTGGAGTACCCGCGGGAACTACTAGGATTCATCGTTAGTAGGAAAGGCATAGAGTTGGATCCATCAAAGATAAGGCAATCCAAGAGCTACCTCCCCCCAAGACCAGGAAGGACGTGATGAGTTTCTTGGGAAAACTGAATTACATCAGTCGGTTCATAGCTCAATCCTTAGTGATCTGTGAACCCATATTTAAATTACTAAAGAAGGATTCTGCCACAAAATGGACAGAGGAATGCCAAAAGGCTTTTGACTGAATCAAAGAATACTTGTCCAACCCATTAGTATTGGTCCCACTATAGCCGGGAAATCCTTTGTTATTGTATCTATCTGTCATGGATAATGCATTCGGATGTGTATTAGGGCAACATGATGAGATAGGTAGAAGAGAGCAAGCCATTTAGTATTTGAGCAAGAAGTTAACACCATACGAGGTAAGATACACCTTGTTGGAATGAACATGTTGCGTTTTGACTTGGATCGCGTAAATATTTAAGCATTACCTATATGCATACACCACGTACTTGATCTCAAGAATGGATCTACTCAAGTACATCTTTCAGAAGTCAATGCCTACAGGTAAACTGGCAAAGTGGCAAATTTTGTTGAGCGAGTTTGATATTGTGTACGTGACACATAAGGCTATCAAGGGACAAGCCCTGGCTGATCACCTCGCAGAAAACCCGGTGGACCAGGATTACAAGCCACTCATGACCTATTTCCTTAATGATGAGGTTTTGTTTGTAGAGGAAGACATATCAGAGTCGTATGATGGATGGAGGATGTTCTTTGATGGAGCATCAAACTCTATTGGAGTTGGAATAAGAGCAGTCTTAATTTTGGAAACATGTCAGTATTACCCAATCTCACCCAAGATTAGGTTTTATTGTACCAACAACATGGCAGACTATGAAACTTGTATTCTTAGACTCAAGTTGGCCATCAACATGAACATCAAAGAACTCTTAGTGATTGGAGATTCCAACTTATTGGTTCATCAGGTGCAAGGAGAAGGGACCATTAATAATGTCAAGATCCTGCCTTATTTGCGTTACATAAAAGAGTTGAGTAGGAGATTCACAAGGATTGATTTCAAGCATGTCCCTCGAGCTCAAAATGAGTTTGTCGATGCTTTGGAAACATTGTCCTCGATAATCCAACATCCAGACAAGAATTACATTGACCCTATTGATGTAGAGATACATGATCAACATGCATATTGTTTTCATATAGATGAGGGATTGGATGGAAAACCCTGGTACTATGACATTAGAAGGTTGATAGAAGCACAAGAATATCCCGAAAATGCCACAAGCAAGCAAAAACAGACTTTGAGGAGGATGGCCAATCGTTTCTTCCTTAACGGAGAAATCTTGTATAGGAGAACTTCAGATTTAGGATTTCTGAGGTGTGTTGATGCCGTAGAAGCGACAAGGCTTTTGGAATAAATACATGCAGGAACATGTGAACCTCACATGAACGGGTTCACTTTGGCAAAGAAGATTTTAAGAGGTGGATATTTTTGGATGACCATGGAGAGAGACAACACCATATATGTGCAAAAGTGTCATCAATGTCAATTGCATGGAGATTTTATACAGGTTCCACCGAATGAGCTCAATATGATGGGTTCCTCCTAGCCATTTGTCGGGCATGGATGTTATTGGACCATAGAGCCTCCCGCATCAAATGGACATCATTTCATCCTAGTAGCTATCAATTATTTTACGAAGTAGGTAGAAGCTTCGACATACAAGATAGTGACTAAGAAGGTAGTGGTTGACTTTGTTCGCAACAGCATAGTTTGTCGGTTTGGAATTCCAGAATCACTCATAACAGATAATGCAGCAAACCTCAACAGCGGTCTTATGAGGCAAACTTGTGAAAGGTTCAAGATTGCTCATCGAAATTCCACAGTTTACTGACCACAGATGAATGGAGTAGTTGAGGCCGCAAATAAGAATATCAAGAAGATTTTAAGGAAAATCGTAGACAATCACAGGCAATGGCATGAGAAGCTATCATATGCTTTACTCGGTTCGCACCATAATCAGAACATCAATTGGGGCAACCCCTTATATGTTGGTTTATGGTTCGGAAGCAGTAATACTTGTCGAGGTGGAAATACCATCTTTAAGGATTATCCAAGAGGTTGGTCTGGACGATGCAAAATGGATACGTAGCAGGCATGAACATTTGATGCTCATCGATGAAAACAAAATGGATGCAGTTTGTCACGGTCAACTCTATCAGAACAGGATGACCAAAGCATTCAACAAAAAAGTCAAACCTCGACAATTCACACCGAGGCAGTTAGTATTGAAGAAGATCTTTCCTCACCAAGGAGAAGCCAAAGGGAAATTTGCACTGAATTGGCAAGGACCTTACATGGTTCATAGAGTACTCTCTAGAGGAGCAATAATATTATCGAAAATGAACGGCAAAGTGAGCACAAAGCCAATTAATTCAGATGCCATCAAGAAATACTACATCTGAAGATCACAAGATTAGTGCTTATTTCTGGTACTTTTGCATTTTTTAATGTAACAGAACTACATCTAGACCTGACTTCCCATGGTGGGGTACGTAGGCAACCCACATCGGATCTGGTCTCCCTTAGAAAACCCAAAATCATCATTTCCATATAATTAGAACTACGCTCGACCTAAATTCCCTCGGTGGGATACGTAGGCAATCCTTGTCGGATTCGGTCCCTTGCATTTTCTCTTCCCTATTGTATTCGAACTACGTCCTGACCTAATTTCGCTTGGATACGTAGGAAGCCTGAGTCAGGCCCGACATTACATGTTTTAACTTTTCCCTTACATTTTGCACTTTTCTATTGTATTCGAACTACGTCCTGACCTGATTCCACGTAGGCAGCCTGAGTCAGGCCCAGTCATTCTATTTCATATTTTTCACTCTTCCCTATTGTAATTCGAACTATGTCCTAACCTGATTCTTCTTGGACACGTAGGCAGTCTGAGTCAGGCCCGCTCATTCCATTTCATATTTTTCACTTTCCTATTGTATTGAACTACGTTACGACCTGATTCAACTTGGATACGTAGGCAGCTTGAGTCAAGCTCAGTCATTGCATCACATACTTATATTTCTCCCACTTGTATTCGAACTACATTTCAATTTGATTCCTATTTTGGGGATACATAGGCCGCCTGAGTCAGGCTCGATCAATGCACTGCATAATTTCCATTTTTTTTACCCTTAGGAAACACTTCCTCATAGTTAGCGTAACCTCAGAATATGAAGAATCTCGATCGTCATAGTGTTTGCGAAAGAGCTAGGGAAGCTTCATCAGAAGGCTAAAATCTACAAGAAGACTATGTTGGGATATAGTCAACAAAATGGAAAGCTTAATAGACTTTGGAACATGTCATAATCTAAAAATGCTAGAGAATTACTATCTATACATATATATATATATATATATATATATACCTAATATATACGTAAATACTTATTTACTAAAAACAAGTTATTTATTTTCAAAGAGATTTTCTACTCTTCCACTTACCAAGTCACTAGGTTAAGAAACTACGTACGGGCAAAGAAAGTGCCGAAGGATTCCAGTGACGAGGCTTCAGTCCGCGAGTCGATACAAATCAACACCCCCTCCCACACTAATTTTTTATTTGAGTGCAGGAACACATGAATCAAGAAAAATAACATCAAGTCTCGGGGCATGACCAGAAACGTCATTCGACTTCTCACAATCATGAGCCAAAATACTTTTTCCCTACTTTATTTCCCGGAAGTACTTTACCTTGCATCTTATGTCTAAGAATATTTCATTTAAATTTTTTGTAGGTACGCTCAAGATCCAGATCAAATACTGAAGAAAAGGGGGCCCTCTATAGGAAAATAGGATAGTTAGCTTTCTGTCAAAATAGCTCCACCAGCTAAAGCTTGTAATCTAACCTCATCAACAGCTCCGCTAATCGGAGACCACCGCCTAACAGCATCAAACTCCACGAGTCTGGGGTTGTACATAGCAAATGTCACTCAAACTCCACCAATCGGAGGCTGTAAATAGCCAATATCAGCCAAACTCCACCAATTGGAGATTGTACATAGCAAACATCGTCAAACTCCACCAACCAGAGGTTGTACATAGCAAACATCGATCGAACTCCGCCAATCGAAGCCTGTATATAAGCAAAAGAAGCAACACTCCACCAATCAGAGACTAACATCGTAGTGACATCATTGAAACTCCACCGACCGGGGGAATGCAAGTATAGTGACGCTGTCATATGTCAACAATTAAATGTTACATTATAAGCTTTATACAGCCAGATGCAGGCTTTTACATTACAATAGCCCGCCAATTGAAGGCATTACATTAAAAGTTTTACACATCTAGATGCAGGATTTTACATTACAAAAGCCCCGTCAATCTGAGGCTTTACATTACAAGCTTTACACAACCAGATGCAGGAATTTACATTACAACAGCCCCGCCAGTCGGAGGTCTACATTACAAGTTTTACACAGCCAGATGCAGGATTTTACATTACAACCCCGCCAGTCGAAGGCTTTGCATTACAAGCTTTACACAGCCAGATCCAGGCTTTTACATTACAACAACCCCATCAGTTGGAGGCTTTACATTACAAAGCTTTACACAGCCAGATGCAGGCTTTTACATTACAAAAGCCCCGCAGGCTTCACATTACAAGCTTTACACAGCCAGATGCAGGATTTTACATTATAGCAACCCCGCCAGTCGGAGGCTTTACATTACAAGCTTTACACAGCCAGATGCATGCTTTTACATTACAACAACCCCACCAATCAGAGACTTTACATTACAAAGCTTTACACAGCCAGATGCAAGCTTTTACATTACAACAGCCCCGCCAGTCAGAGGCTTCACATTACAAGCTTTACACAGCCTGATGCATGCTTTTATATTACAACAACCCCACCAGTCGGAGGCCTCTACATTACAACTTAGTTTATCTACATCACATTCACAACACAAAAAGAGACATCAACAATTGTTTGAACATCTACACTCTACTTTTTACATTAATATTTCAATTTATAATTTTTTGAACCGCAACAGGTACTTTTCACCCGTTTACATGTTTTGCAGAACAACGCATTACAATGAGGAACTCCCTCTAAGCAACAAACTAGGGAAAGTTAGTGCAATGTCAAGCATCACTAGCTACGTCAAGGATTCACTTTTAAAACTCAACACGACTCGATTTTCAGAAGTTCAGATTTAAATCTTACTTATAAATCTTTCATGTCTCAGTTCATTATAACTCAACACCTGACAATCTTTTTGAAAATTCATCTCTCTACCATAAGTCTTCAGTATAAATTGCTACAAAGCATTTCTCGTTCAAGTTTCTTAAAGACTATGTCCCATCCCTCTATTCTTGCTAATTTCTTCATACCTCACCACCAAGAGATTTCAGTAATGGGTAAATTTTAATCAAATTTGTTATGTTCCAACACTCTCGAACTACATATGGCCTGATTTCTCATGAAACCTGAGATATGTAGGCAACTCAGAAGCCAGAGTTCAGCCATAACTTCATAAATATTTCCTGCCAACGTGTTGCTCAAAGTATATTTTGGTGGTCGCCTAAATTGGATTGTGTCAATATTTCTTTGTTCGCGTCTTCTTTACTCTCCTCCATGGACAAAGAAAGGGGCAAGTTATTGACACTCAAATTCGGCTCTCCACATTTGTTTAACTAAACCTTTCTTAATAATAATAATGTATACATATGACGAAACTTTTTCAAGAATATGATAATAAAATATATATGTTATGAAATTTTGTAGGAATAAGAAAACATTTTTAAAATATAGTTTTTATCTTATTCGATAAATTTTATTTCATAAATATTATTTATTATAAAAATTAAATATATTATGTAAATATTACTACTTACTTTCTCATTTTTAAATTTTACGTCAAATAAATATTGTTCTTAAGGAATAACTCGATTTTTCTAATTAAATATAATTTTTATTATTTCAATAAATATCTTTTCGTATATTTTTTCAAATTAGGAAGCTTAATTAATTAATGAGTTACTAATTTATACCAATTTGTATTTTTTAGAATGACTAATTTTATCAAATAAACTAATCTTGCAAAATAATTATTTTTAATTTTAGTTAATATGACTATTTAATAAAGAATAGGTTATAATTTAAATAGACTTAATTTGAGCAAAATTTGGCAATCCAAGTCATTCTAATTCGGCCAATCCACACATGCCACTTAGGAAGCACATGAATTGTGCTTCATTAGCTTCAATCTCGGCCCTACGATCTAATCTAACGGCTTTAATTATTATTTTTAAAACTCTTTTTTATTAACCGTCCAATCAAACGATCGGACGACCGAAATTAAATAAGACTTTAATAGACCTCTACCGCCGCCTACTACCTCTTCCTTTCCCAGAAATCACCCGTCTTCTCCAAAAAGAACGCTCTAGTTTTCCTCTTTCTTTTTCAAGACTCCTATGCTAGCTACTTCTTCTTTTCCCTAAAGGCCTCAACCTGGAAAAAGAAAGAGACGTTTCTTTCCCAATGTTGTCCTTCCCCATGGCCTCTCCACGCCCTCTCCCATCACCTTTGTCAGAAAATGACTAAGGAGGATCCTTGCTTTATGACTCCATCAATCACTCACCCATTTCCAATCAATCCGAAAAAGTAGGATTTTCAAGATATTTTCTTCTCCTTCATCATTTCATTTCTGTTTTCTCTGAGATTGGTTTTTCCAAGAATTCAATATTTTTATTCTTGGAGCCCAATTTGGCTATAAAAAGGAAACCACTTGGTTCTCATCAAGGGCATTTAAAAGATCGAACAAAAATTGAAATCATCCAAGAATATAGAGATTTACTAATTCATTAGCTCTATTTAGTTGGTCTCAATCCTCCCAGCAGAGTCGTCAAGTTGTCACACCCTATTTTGAACTAATCAAAATAGTTCACAACATAATATGGTTGTCACCCTGATTTTGAGAATTGTTTTGTTTTTGAGTCGCCACCTAATTTTAAGGAGAATATTAAGAAACCCATTTTTTTTCTTTATTTAAATGTAAACTCTACTTTGATTTGCGAAACCATTGAGATTCTGAGTAAACATTTTGGTTACTCGAGGGGAAGGTATTAAGCATCCCTCATAGGCTATTCGAAGATAGTTCTTAAACTCAATTTAGAAAAAAAATAATTGGGAAAATTTATTCATTTATTTGCTTCAAAACTCATGATGAGTAAATTTCGTTAGTTTAAGGAAAAAGAGTAAATTACAAGGTATGACAGATATATATACGTCAATAAAATAGTAGTATATTTATCCTACAGTAGAATAAATAAGTAAATACATATATGTACTTAAAATATACTACTATTTTATAGACATATATATGTCATACCTTGTATTTTACTCTCTTTCTTAAACTGACAAAATTTACTTATCATGAATTTTAAAGCAAATAAATTGAATAAATTCTCCTAATTAGTTTTCCTACATTGAGTTTAAGGACTATTTATGGATAGGCTCTGAGGGATGATTCATACCTTCCCCTCGAGTAACCAAAACCCTTACTCAGAATCTCACTGATTTTGCAAATCAAAACAGAGTTTACATTTACATAAAGAAAAAATGGTTTCCTAATATTTTCCTTAAAATTAGGTGGCTACCCTAAAAAACAATTTCAAATAATTAGAGTGGCAGCCATATTATGTTGTGAACTGTTTTGGCTGGCTCGAAATAGGGTGCGACAATAGGTTCGGCTCAATTGGTGCCAATATGTATTAACACCCTCCAAAGATAGTCACAAAAGGCATTATGGACAATTTGGCTCCCTCATTGAATTTATTCCAATGATCATGTCTCACATTCACCAAGATTCACACAATTGGACTAACAAGGCAAGTTCTAGGACTCCACATGCATGCTTTCACGTAAAACCTCACCACACATGACACTTTGAAATATACTCATTTAGCACATCCCGAAAGGAACAAAAGCGTACGTGTGATGTTCATTGCAAGGCTCATATCAAAACGTAGCTAGTTAACAAAAGATTCAAAGAGATCGCTCAAAGGTGTAACCACATCGATTTTGTTCTTGCAACACCAGCACTACGCGTCATGTTCATCATGAGTACTACTCAAGACATTGATATTGAACAAAATCGATTCTCAAATTCTTTCAATAAAAACTTCAAGCATTTCATAATTTGAACTCATAAGGGGCTGCAACATCAAGGGAGAATGAGAAAGAAATAAAGAAACATACACTTACCCACAAGGAGAACTCAAATATAAAATTGACAAACTACAATTGTTCAACATACGAAATAACAAAATACAAGCAAAAGGGGAATATTGGCACGAAGGCCCTCACCCCCACCAAAAATAAAATGCAGTATCCTCAATGCAAAATAAAATAAAATTACTGGAAGGATAAGAGAAAAGGTCCCCCTAATAGGCTACGCCTGTGAAGCACTCTCATCTAGAATCTCGAGTGGAGAAGCTTTAGGTGGGGCATCGATGCCCAGCCATAAGATCATTTAAGGCAACATGGGAGGTACAATTAGGGCAACAACGCCCATCTCAGCAGCAGGAGCTATGGTGGTGTCCGGAGTGACTCCACTAGATCCGACCTCTCCAGTGCAGCCTTAAGAATGACCTATTTTGGTCTCATGCAGATCAGTCAGTATCTTAGCAGTCCCATGCTTTTCATCTCTCAGCTCCTCATCAATTTCCTCGGCCCTCTTACTCTCATTATCAGCAACCTCAATATCTACAGAAACCTCAAGTATAACAGTGGATGACACATAAGTAGAAGGCAAAGTACTAGGCATCTCAGGTGAATCTAAAAGGGAAACCTCTCCCTAAAGTGTAAAGATGTCCATAGACTATATATGGACTACCCCCGCCCTTTAATTAGCTACCTTCGCCCTCGGGGTATCATCGTTAGTAGAAATACCCCCAGCCTTCTCCTGAGCCTCAACCCTCGCAGTCAAATCATCTAGCCTCAAAGCATGGCTCGCTACTGTTCCCTCACACTTAATCACTCTCTCAATCACAGCTGTCAGGGCCTTCTGAATGGCCTTGTCAATGAGCTAGGGAAAAAGCCTCTCAACCTGGGCAGCTCTCACATCAGCTGACCGGGCAAGGCTACCCGTTAATATATCAAAGCTCTAGTCAACGAGGGACGAGAAACACTAGAAGGGGGAGGAGTTACAGTAAGAATGGCAGCATCAGACTATACAGACGCATCAATAGAAGAGACAGCAATAGAAGAAGGTGAGGAAATACCTTCCTGCTCCATAGAAAGACTAGGTGTGATAGTCTTGGGATCCAGGGTAGCAAGGTTGACCATTGGAGTGGATTCTAGTGGTGGCGTCTTCCTCCAAGCCACATTATCTCTCAAGAACTCTGCCTCAACCCTGAGTGGATGAGGCTGGTGTGACTTTCACATTTGTGGCAGCCTAAAAATGGAAACTTGCGCTCTCACAAAGCTGCGTGATCAAAACTAGAAATGGGAGCAATGTTTTCTCCTGTCTCACCCTCATTAGCATCTCTTCCGTTATAATGGCACCAACATGTATGTGCTCTCGATCAATGATAATTCCAACCAATAGTGCCTTGTGATGGCGAATAATGGACTCATTTCGGGATGGCATCAAGTTTATGCTGATGAATCCAAATCAATACCAAGCTACGACATTCAAATCTTTCTTTTCAATCCTGGCACCATCTGCCATTTTGGAGGGGAAAGAAACAAAAATCAAGGATGCTAGCCAACCCTTCAACGAATCCTAATCATGGCATATTCAGAGTGAATATAAGTTGAATTCAAATGATGGCATCCGTAGTGTTGTATTAATAGATCCAGCATCACACTAAACCTTTTTACTTCTCACCTCCACTTCTTTGAGTAGTTTCCATATTGTGCCATTTCTCTTCTTCGGAAGGGCCTGAGCGTAAGCTGTATAAAATTCCCTCACCTAAGAAGGGATGTAGGGATTACTGGGTTTGGTAAAGCCCTCAAACTTGTGGAATTGTATTGTTTCCCAAATGGCTGGGTAGCCATCCACACTCAATCTATGGAGAGTCGTCTCTCCTCAAGAATCTTCCATTCACCTATAGCCTTGAACCTATTCAAGGCTCTTGAGCTATAATCAACAGGACTTTAGAAGCTGGTGCTTGTGAAGATGAGGCCCTCTTTCTAACTACCCTTTTCTGGGCTACAACCTTTTTTAGGTTGATGATTGTGTAGGGTAGTTTGGTGATGCTGGGAAACCTTCGAAAGCTTATTTGTTGTTATTCCCTGATGTATTTTTAGTGAAGGTGGAGGAGGAGACAATTCTCTATCTGACTCCATATCGGAAGAGACCATTGTTTGCCTTTTGTTCTTGCCATTACTTGAAAGGTACACATTCAAACAATGGATTTTTGAAGGCTAGTTAAATTCGAACATGAATCGAAACATGTTTCAAAAACAATCATGAGGCTCACCTAATGGGAAGGCAATCACCAAATAGGATCGACGAGCTCCAATAAGCTCACCGAATCAAAATGTATCTATTTATTGATGTTTGGGCATAAAAAGCTAAGTCAATACAAACTCGGTGATTCACTGAGTTGGTTTCGGCAAGCTAAGACAAATCCACCGAAATTGACAGTGCAAAAAGGAAAGTTACAGGCATAAAGGGTGATATCCTCTCCTACTCAGTGAGTCGCCAAGTGGGGTCAGTGGACTAAGACTATCTCGTCAAATGGGACAGTACCCAAGGTCATTTACATGCCAAAGAAGACAATCTGGTCTTACTCAGTGATTTGCCTAACTCCTTTGGGGAACTAATACAAGCTCACTAAATAAGAAATTTTAGCCCAGTGTCATTGTTTCATAAAAATAACTAACACACATAACAAATACTATTTTCTCTCAACATTACAATCAACCTATATGTTTCTCTACCCATGGGTACTTAGATTTCCTCCATTTATCACTAAGTATTGCACTAATTGACCTTTTTCCCTTAAGAAAGTAATTACCGTGTCTATCATTGGGAAAAATCATGTAATTGGGTAAACACTGAGCTACTCAAACTTCACTCAAATAAAATAGGCTCAGACCCATCATCTTAACCAATTCAATTTAACGATTTAACCAACACAATCACGATTCATCAATTTGATAGGCATTCACAGTTAAAATCAAAGGGGAACAGTTCAATCACAGCAATATCCTACTACCCATCACAATTAGGCACTCAAACAAAGTTAAAAGGTTCAATCCCACACCCTATATGCTTTCTAAACTCAAAAATAACAAGAAATCAAAACACCAACCTTAAGGCCAAAAATAATCAAGAAATTGAAGGATCGGAGTTGGGTTGACACGAACTCAAAGCAAACAAACTCCTAGCACTTTAAATATGCTCACATGAGGCTCACAAACACTCAAAATGCACAATGCAAGAGCAAGGAATCGAAAAAGCTCTCAGATTTCAAAGATATGGAGTTTTGAATTTGAAAAAACCCTTGGCCTTTTTATATCAGGCCAGTTCGGTGACCACGACTAACGTTGTGGAATGCATTCAGTGAATCTCCAACTGGAACTTAAGATCATCGAACTTCCCTGAACAAACACCAAACCTGAAGGCTGATTTGGCGGACCCGATGGAGTCCTCTTAGTGCACTTCGGTGAATCACCCTTTAGAGTTCTTGTCACCGATCTAGGCAGTACACTTTTCCATCTTTTCAAGCTCAGAAAGCGGACAAGAATTAATCTGTGTAATGCCTTTGGTGGATCACAGTTTGGGTTCATTATCGCATATTCTTCCTTCTCCAATCTTCCAAATTCTTCTCAACCTGCACTTATAATGCACGTTATTTGAAAGAAGTAAAAAAATAAAAATAAAAGCTTGGGTTGCCTCCCAAGAGGAGACTTATTTAATGTCGTGGTCCGACATATTACTCAAACTCAACAATTATTTTTAAGATTCAAGATGGTGTCACTAGAAAAGTCTCCATTTTGCCTTGGATTTAGATGAGTGGAAATCTGAACTAGTTGGGTCTCCAGCTTCTTGATAGAAACAAAGTGCGAAGTCAGCGTCTGAGATAAAGTGGAGAAGTCAGTTTTCAAATCCTTCGATACCTTATCGGACCCTTCAACCTTGTTGTAAATCCTTACAAGCATATCTTCCGACCGACTTCCTTCTAATCCATTGATTCTTTTAGGTGTGCGCGATCACGGGGAGGCACGTATATATCTTTTTCCATCTCCCTATCTCTCTAATTTTCACCCGGCCAGTCTTTCCAATCACTATCTCTATCCTTGTTCCAACCTTGGTTCCCACCTTGTCGTTGATAATTATTGTGTGAACCCCACACTTGATTTCCTAAGTATTGAACTTTCTCATTGTATAATGCCTGGAATTTGGCATCATTCGAGCATGGTCCATTGTTGGTTCCAACCGCATTCACCGACTTGGTTTCACATCCCACGACATGGTTGGACAACAAATTGATTTGGGTCATCATTTTGGCCATATTTTCATCTTTTTCATGGTCCTTCTCTATATGTTCTTTTTATCAAACCCACTTTTAGAAGGGGTACTTGATCTTCACTAGTATGCCATGATCGGTTAACCTTAGTAATATCATCTAGCAACAAAGCAACTACATCATACGGTTATCTCATCAATTAACGATGGACTAAGTGATCAACCACACTTTTATTGACTAAATCAAGGCTGCAATAAAAGTATTGCAGCAGCAAATTATCTTAAACGCCATGCGTTGGACATTGAAAGAGTATCTTCTTGAAACTCAAGCATGCTTCATGAAAAATCTCACCTCAAATACTTTTGAAATTTTGAATTTGGTGACGGAGTTTAACCATCTTCGAGGGTGGAAATAATCTTTCCAAGAATACCTCAGTCAGCCTCATCCCACGAAGTAATACAATCATTTGGCAACTCTGCCAACTATCTTGTAGCCTCTCTAGTTATAGAGAATGGGAATAACCTCAACCTTATGGATTCTTGGGATATATTATTGAACACAAAGGTTCCACTCACCTCCTTGAAATTCCTAAGGTGCTCATTGGGATCCTCATGAGCTAGACACGCAGAATTCCTTTCATTTGGAGCAATTGAACCGTAGTTCTGGTGATGTGAAACACCGTCCTCCCTATTGTAGGAGGGCTCTCGTGGTTTGAATGAAAATAATTTGCATGTCATTGAGATCACCCTTTTGACCATAGTGACTGTCATTGCCACTCCCATGGTCTGGTCACCCTACAAAATCCAACAACAACACCAAACAACAAATTTACTATAAATAGACCAAATTAAAATCTAATTTCTCAATTAGAATTCTCAACCACCTTTTCTCGACAGCAGCGCCATTTTTAATAACCCTCAAATCACCCTCCAAAACCAATTAAAAGGGTGAGCGATCATCGTCAGTAAGAAAACCTAATAAAGAGTCGGGGTCGAATCTCACAGGGAATGGTATATCATGGAGAGTTCCTTATCAAGAAATTTGGACTTTAAATTAGATCATTTGTACTAGTTAGAAAAATGTGGTGGATGGTACCACCAACTTAATATAATGGTTTGATTGTGAAATATCACAATTAAATTAAAATCAAACTGATATCAAAAGTTAACAAGCAATCTAGGGGTGCGGGGATTCGAAATTGATGTAACATAGAGGTGATTATGTTGCTCTATAGTGATGTACATATATGAATAGGCTAAGTCATCTTCAATGGCACTAATCTTCTTTAGATCTGAAAGCATCCTTACATCAAATCTCATTTCGGTCTCATCTAATTGTCAATCCTAAACAACTCAATGCCTTACTCTATCCTCTCTCTCTCTCTCTCTCAAGAATAGGGCAAATAGATCTGACCCATAACCTCTCTTTCAAGAAATCCATAGAAATCAAATATAAATTTCTAGTATTGAACTAATTACCCACTCCAATTAATCTTTTCCGAGCAACAAGCGAAGATCAGAAGTAGAAATTATGTTTGCAACCTTAACACATAATTTAACCCTATGGTAATTAGACCAAGTTCATGTATGAACAACAACAAAATAGAGCATAGCACAATACCCACTACATTAAATCAACACGAAACCCCATTAGAGCACCCCCTAGATCTTGGGGTTTTAGCCACCCATCATAAAAAAAAAGTAAAAAAAGTATACCTTCCACGAAAGCAGCCATCGGTAACTTCAAATCAAGCATATAAGAGTAAACCCACTTTGGATTTAAGTTAAATTTATCAAAATCAAGTCTCAAATTGTAAAACCCCAAGAACTAGAAAAGTTTTCTTTCAAAATTAAAGTGTTCTTTATTTTTAACTCTCAAATCTAATTTCTTGAATCTAACCCTTCGAACTCTATAAAATAAAAGTTCTATCCTTTAGGCTATTTATACTTTCACAAAATTTGGCCCTAAATCCACTTAATAACCAGCTTGGTGACAGTAGTCGGGCTCGCCAAACTCACTCAGTGAATCGCCCTTTGCTCCTTAGCCCACCTTGTGATGCTCTAGGCTTCAGGTGTTTGAACCTCAGTTGGCAGACTTGGTCAAGTCAGCCTTTCACCATCGGTGAATTTTCGAATACCACTTTTGTCTTCCTTTTGAGCATTAACTCTTTGCCGTGCACACAGTTACTTTAAGTGATATACAGAAGGACCATCGTTCTAACTCGGTGCATCGCCTTCTCTACTTGAGTCTGCCAACCTTCTTTGATATAAACAAGTGTTATGCACTGTCACTTTGGGCGAGATCGTGCTCAGTTGGTGATCCGCCCTTCATGTTAGGTGATCATCAATGTTCACTTTGCACTTCTTTTTGTAATTTTGGTCATTCTTTCAACTTTAGGCCTTACCTTGTCAAATTGCCCTCATAGATGCAAATCATCAACATTTTATTAGAAAAGGACAAAGTTAGGCGTTGAGTACACTAATTATTAAGATAAATGGACCTTGAATGAGTGCAAATCTACCACTCATGTTTTGGATACGAGATATGCAAAAAGATATCTCTCCCATCTCTCTCAAAGCTTTAACCAATCCATTCTTGGGGTCAAATAAAGACAAAAAAAAAGATATTTCAGTGACCTAGCACGACAAAGCACCGATAAGAAATTTCTAATTTTATGACTTTGAAACCTAATGTAACACCACAAAAATTAAAAAGCCAAAAGGAAAAGAAATTCCTAATCTACTAGTCCAATCTATGTACCACAGGAAACTCTACGAGTTATAGAAAGAAAGTCATAGAAACATGGTTGAGCTTTTGGGAATTTTCAAGTCCCTGTAAGTGGACCTACGATTTGACAGGATGGTTCGTACCGCTAATGACGAGACGTAGATAGAAACTTATGGAATGCTTGCACCCTTAATGTAATTGATGCACTATGGATCTATAGAATGGACCTACGGGTCGTGATATTTTCTACAGGTTGTAGTTTGAGATCATAGAATGGTGTATAGATTTGGGGGATTATTGGTCACTAGAGGACTACATGTATGATCTACGGACCGTAGAACATATGAAGAATTGTTGGTCTAACTCGTAGGAATTGCCCCGGATTTTGGCGCAATAGTTGACCCTATGACAGACCAAGATGGTTCGTAGGAATTCTTATGGACCATAGGTCAAAATCGTAGGTGCCATTCGGTTGTTATTTCGTAAGGATATTTGGGTATTTTCCTATGCATTTAATACCTATACCATGTCATTTTACTCCTATATCTAAGTCTTATAACTACCCTACAAACTCTAAAAATTACCCCAACTCTTTCATTCACTGAAAACCCTAAAACCCCTCCAAGGTTTGCTTCAAAAATTCTCTCTCAAGGTCAACAAAGAAGAAGCTAGGGTTTCCAAATCAAGTCTCATTTTAACCATTGATTTTGGATTTTCAGTAGCAAGGTATGTAGGGTTTCATCAATGTGTTTTATTCACCAATTGAACCACAAGATTTCCTCAGTTCTCAAAGTTTGATTTCAATCTAATTGATTAGGTTTTTATTCAATTCTTCACGGATTCTAATTGTGTTGATTCAATTATTTAATTTTGATCTTATTATGATTGTTTTGACTCAATCACATGCTTTTCAATTGATTTCACATAAGCACATGCATTATTACTGATTTTGACTATGAACATTAAAAGATATGAATTTATGAAGAAGCTTGAAATCAATGGATGTTGTTTTCATGAAAGTTGTGTATGATTTATGGAAAGAAATGTTTTATGACCTAGGTTGATTTAAGATAAGCATCAATTAAATTTTCAAAGATTTTCTCACACTAAGAAATCATGATTAGTGAAAGGTTTTCTGACACATGGTTTAAGGATCTACTCAATGATATTTTAAGATTGGATTAGTAACTTAATTGTGCTTTTCCATGTATGACAATATGTGTATGTTTATGACTATTCTGTTGGGATTTTACTTAGTACCGGGAGGTTATTGAGATGAAGGCTCTCCAGTTAGTATAGGTCGGATCTCTAGTAGCAATAATCTTGTCCAACAAATATATTTACCCATAAGATGGTCTTAAGTGACATAGCAAGTGGATCCACCTAAGCTAGAAGTTTAAGGTCCTTGCCTTGGCAAGTAAGGACATTTTTTTTCAATGTGGGAGCAAGACACCGGATTCCACGTTATAGCTCACGTGGTTTATATCGGTTAATAGTAAATTTCTCACAAAATTAACTAAGTTGTTCTTAAAGATTTTATGAAGCTTTCCTTATGATTTTATGGATGCATTGACCACGTTCATAATTTGTGATTCTTCTTTAAAAGGTTTTACTATGTTTAGCTTGGTCATGCATATCTTGTTTTCGATTATGTCCTATTCTGATCATGTTTCATGTTTTATTGCATATCCCTTAAACTTAGTACATTGCATGTACTAATGCATACTTGTGCCTACATTGTTTAACTAATGTAAGGTCCAGTGATTTTCCTCTTCTCACTCGTGGCTAGTGGATTTCTTTGTGGAATGAAGAGTTGGT
Source organism: Solanum verrucosum (assembly GCF_900185275.1). Lineage (NCBI taxonomy): Eukaryota > Viridiplantae > Streptophyta > Magnoliopsida > Solanales > Solanaceae > Solanum > Solanum verrucosum. The sequence continues at coordinate 2,164,382 of NW_026020104.1, read as the reverse complement.
AAGTCCCATGTTCCGAGGACCATGTCACCTTTTGCTTAAATTTCTTTTATCTTTAGTTTTTGGATGTTGTATGTGGTATACGGGTTGCATCCCGACTACTTTGTTGAGATGTTAGAATGATTTGTCGAGACTATGATTAGACTTCCATTTTATTTCAAAAATCTTTTGTTAATATGGGACTTTTACCTTTACTTATCCTATTTTCTACTATTTTGTGTTCTATGTGTGTCAAGTGGCTTGTGTAGGCCCTCTTGAGGTTTTATACGCCATGTCACATCTAGGGTGTATTTTGGGTCGTGAAAAACTTGGTATCCAGAGCGTAAGGTTTTAGAAAAGATTCTAGGATATCTGACAAGTCGTGTTGAGTTGAGTTTTGTTCATAAGTGTGAAGTGCGCCACATCTATGAACATGAGGCTACACAACATTTAGGAAACTTCACTTCTTTTATTACTCTAAAGTCGTTTCATAGAGTCTATCTCTATAAAGATCCTTCTCCTTAATCGTGTTTGGTCCTTTTCAAGATATGGCCCCTTGAAGAGCTTATGTGAGGAACGATAATATGGAGCCCGAGGTTCCTCAACTTTCGATTTGCCCTTTGAAAGAGAAAGTAACTCATGCCTAATTCTGAGCCGCTTTCCAAGTGTTGGATCAATTTATGATGGCACAAGCTAATAGAGAGTCCATTTCTTCTGTGAACCCAAATATAGGTACGACGATGACAAAGATAAGAGACTTCCTTAGGAAGAATCCTCCGGAGTTTCATAGTTTCAAATTGGATGAGGATCTTCAAGACTTCATTGATAAGGTGTATAAATAGTGGGAATTACGGGATTGTCTATGATTGAGAAGGGTGAAGTGGCCACTTATCAACTCAAGGGTGTTGCTCAAGTTTGGTTTAACCAATGGAAGGAAGAGAGGGTGGTTGATACGGGTCCTCTTTGTTGGGAGAAATTCAAAGGACCATTTCTTGATCGTTTCATTCTTCTAGAGATGAGAGAGGAAAAGGAGCTTGAGTTCATTAATATCTTCAAGAAAATATGAGTGTGAAAGTGTATGCTTTGAATTTTACTCAATTTGTTAAGTATGCTCCAACTATGGTTTTCGACTCAAGGGCAAGAATGAGTAAGTTTGTATCGAGTGTGTCTGAAATGGTGGTCAAAGAGTGTCATACCACCATGTTAATTAAGGAGATGGATATCTCTTGTTTGATGATATAATCCCAACAAATTGAGGAGGAAAAGCCTCACAGAAAGGGCAAGGACCGGTGATGGTGACTATTCTCATTCTAGGTCTGGTGGACATGGACGTCCGTAATTCCAACAAAAGTTTTATGGTCAAGTTTCCTCTAAAGCTTTGACTCCAAAGTTAAACAAGGATACAGTGTCTAGCCCTAAACCTTAAGGATGTGGTGGTAATGGATCGTATATATCTACTTGCTCAAGGTGTGGTAAGAAACATGAAGGAAATGTTTGGCAGGTACGAATGTTTGCTTCAATTGTGGAAAAATGGTCAGAATATGAGAGATTTCCCCTACATGCCACTAAGGGAAGGAATGGTAGGCAAGCTCAACCTAATGGTTTGGTTCAGGTGCTCCAATAAAAATAAATCCTACGCTCTTAAGACTCGACAGGATCATGAGGATTCTTCGGATGTGGTGACCGATATGTTGAAAGTATTTAACCTTGATGTTTATGCTTTACTTGATCTGAGGCTACCTTATAGTTTGTTACTCGTTATGTGGCCATAAGATTTGATGTTGGTCCCAAAATCCTTTCTAACCCCTTTCATGTCTCTACTCATATTGGTGATTCTATTGTTGCTAAGAGAGTTTATAGAAATTGTCATAATTCCATTTTTCATAGAATCACGCATGTTGATCTTGTAGAGCTTGATATGTAAGATTTTGATGTTATCTTGGAATGGATTGGCTTTATGCATTTTAAGCTTCCATAGATTATAGGACTCGATTTGTCGCTTTCAAGGTTCCCAATGAACCTATCATGTCATGGGAAGGGGGAATTATGTTCTCAAGGGTCAATTTATATCTTGCCTAAAGGCTAGGAAAATGATCTCTAACAGTTGCATGTATCATCTTGATTGGGCTAGGGATATAGATTCTGAAACTCCTACTCTTGAGTCAATTTCAATTATAAATGAATTTTTGAAAGTGTTTCCTGATGATCTTACTAGTATTCCCTCTTAAAGAGAAATAGACTTCAGTATTGACCTTACCCTAGAAACGCAACCTATTTTTATTCCTCCTTATCGTGTGGCCCTGGAAGAACTTAAGGAGTTTAAGGATTAAGTGAATGATTTGTTGGATAAGAGTTTTATTAGGCCGAGTATCTCTATGGGGTGCTCCAATGTTGTTTGTTCGAAAAAAGGATGGTTCTCTCTAAATGTGCATTGACTATCGATAATTGAATAAGGTTATCATTAAGAAAAAGTATCCTATTCCAAGGATTGATGATTTTTTCATCAACTCCAAGGAGCGAGTTATTTTCTAAGATTGACTTCTGGTAAGGTTATCACCAATTGAGGGTGAAGGAGAATTATATTCTGAAGATGGTATTTTGAACTCGGTATGGTCATTATGAGTTTTTTGTGATATTGTTTGGATTGACTAATCCCCTGAAATCGTTCATAGATTTGATGAATAGGGTCTTCAAATAATATCTTGATATGTTCGTGATTGTGTTTATCGATGATGTCTTGATTTACTCACGGAGTGATGATGAGGATGTTAAGAATTTGAGGATTGTATTGCAAATTCTCAAGGATCGTGAATTGTAACCTAAGTTTAGCAAATGTGACTTTGGTTGAGGTCCATTTCTTTCTTTGGCCATATTATCATTGGTGAAGATATTCAAGTTGATTTGAAGAAAACCGAGGCGGTTAAGAATTGGCCTAGACCTTTGTTCGCTTCAGATATGCGAAGTTTCTTGGATTTTTCGGTTACTATAGAAGATTTATGGAAGGATTTCCCTTATTGTTTCACCTTTAATGACATTGACTCAAAAGAAAGTAAAATTTCTATGGTCGGCAACTTGTGAGAAGAGTTTTCATTTATTGAAAGATAGACTCACTTCAGTTGCTATTTTGACACTACTATAAGAATCATATGGTTTTGTGATTTATTGTGATACTTCATGTATTGGTCTTGGTTGTTTTTTAATGCAAAACGGAAAAGTCATCGCTTATGCTTCAAGGAAATTGAAGGTGTCTGAAAAGAATTATCCGACTCATGATTTGGAGTTAGCAACGATAGTGTTTGCCTTAAAGATTTGGAAAAATTACCTATATGGTGTTCATCTAGATGTGTTTACGGACCACAAGAGTTTGAAATATTTGTTCACTCAAAAAGATTTGAATCTTCGCCAAAGGAAATGACTTGAGTTGTTGATGGGGAGGACTTTCTCAATTTAAGTGATAGTATTGAATAGGGATTATTTTATTTTTTCAGAGTCACCAACACGAATTGAGTTTCACTGTTCCAAGTCACCTTTTCTTTTTAATCTCTAATCACAAGGAAATGACTCTTTCTTTTGGTCTGCGACCTAGAAATTCGAATAAGGAATTATATTAACCGAGGGGAAAGTATTAGGCATCCCTCGGTCCCATGGTTCTAGCACGATCGCTTTTATCAACTTTTACTTGATTTAAATTATTGTTAGTTATTTTATTACATGTCGTGATTTGTTAGCATTTTTTATTGTTGGACTTTTATTTGGTCTCAACCTAGATGTGTAACCGCATTCTTGATATTGACGTACACCGGCTTAGAGGCATAATTGTCTTCTTACCTAATAATCTCTATTTACACCTACTACTACTACTACTATATTTTATTTCTTTTTTAAACAATTGAAAATAAAACTTACATATATGTGATTCTATTTTTGTCGTTTTCAAATCTTTTAAAATAAACTTAATAAAATAAGATAAAAATTTAAAATATTTAATGTCAATTTTAAAATATACTGACGCACTAAAAGTGGTGTAAGACCTTAAGTTCGGTCAAAAAACAGTGTCTACAAATCTGAGGAATTAAATAATAAATCCGAAAGGGCAAAATTTATAGATCAATAAATAAGTATTTATTTGATACAAGTATTATTAAATATGTAATAACTCCAAATACTTATTTAAATAACCTTATAATCATTTAAATATTCTAATACATGATTACTTGTTTAAAAAAAGTTCTTTAAAGTATAAAATTAATTTACTCATTTAGCGATAATGGGTGGTATTTTTTTTCCGAAATACAAAATCAATTACAAATGGGACTAAAATTTTAATTATTTTTCATATAGAATTGAAAATCAAAAGATAATAGGATTAGGTCATGATTCTTTGACTGAAATAAGGGTTATCTCCCAACAAATTCAACCTCCAGCCAAGGAGACAAATATATCTTCAAGTGGGGGAACTTTTCACATGCTTCATGCCTATTGTAGTACTACAAAACTCATGTTTTTCTGTGATCACCCCTTTTATAAGCATATTTAAAGGATTATTGGTGTGTATCTTCTCAACCTCAAATAATTTCTCTTCCACGACAATTCTAGTCTAATGATACTTTCTATTAATATACATGGATTTAGAATTAAAAGTTGAGTGCTTGGTAAGATAAATAGACTTTGATTATCACAAAACAAAATGAACTTTGACCGCTCAAAATCAAGGTATTTGACAAATTCCTTCGTTCAAAGAAATTTTTTTGCACCTTCAATGTTAGCAATATATTCGAATTTTAGCAGCTGCGAGTTATTTTGAGGTTCCAAAAATATATATATATTCGAGTTCTGTGGTGGATATAGTTATGCACTTATATTGTCTACATTGCTAAGAAATCGCAGCCCCTATAAAAGTGATCAAATAATCGGAAGTGAATTTTGAATTATCAAGATTGCCTCCAAAATTAGAGTATGTGTAGCAAACAAGTTTGAGCTTGCAACTACCAAAGTACAAATCCATATCTATAGTGCCCTTCAAATATCTTAGTATCTATGAATATTCCTTTCCAGGATTGGAAAGAAAATCGATAACGATATCAACGGTATGTGCAATATCTGATCTAATGCAAACTATAGCATACATCAAAATATCAACTACAAAAGTATATGAAACACATGTCATCTCCTTCTTATCTTCATTAGTAGATAAACTCTAGATCGTACTCAACTTAAATTGTTTAACAAGAAGAGTACTACCCACTTTTATTTCTATTAAGTGTTTAAAGTGTACTCAACTTAAAGTGTTTAAGTACTTTCTCACTGTACTACTTCTAGGATAAGGATAATTTCTTTTAATTTTTATCTCGATTGTATGTCTAAAATTTTCTTTGATGATCCAAAATCCTTCATTGCAAACGATTTGCTCAGCTCCTTATTTAAAGACTACAATTCAAGATGTATTTTTGTCAACAATCAACATATCATCCATATAAATTAGTAAGATAATAAAATCATCATCGAAAGTTTTTTTGTATCTCTGATTTCCAATGACATATTCAAATTTCAAGTACCACTGCCTTTGAGTTTGTTTAAAGCTATACAAGTTCTTTCTCAATTTATAGACATAATATTGTTTTCATTTAACTACAAACCTTCAGGCTGCTCCACGTATTTATTTTCATTTAACTCATAATTAAGAGAAGCAGTCTTGACATCCATCTACTCAACTTCTAAATTTAAACCTGCAGCTAAGCCTAGAATCATACGAATAGAAGACATTTTTATAACTGAAGAAAAAATTCCATCAAAGTTAACTCTATTTCTCTAGAAAATATCTTTGACAATTAACCTCGCCTTATACCGTGGCGCAGAGGTATACTGCTCTTGCTTTACTCCAAAGATTCATTTATTTACTAAAGCTTTGTTATCTTTCGGTAACTCCACTAATTCAGACGTGTCATTCTTGAAAAGTGACTTAATCTCATCTTCCATGGATTCTACCCACTGATCTCTATTAGTAGCTAGCATAACTTCATCATAATCTTCAAGTTCTCCCATATTAGTCAAAAATATATACTTACTAGGAGAATAACATGTTGATTCTTGCTTCTCCCTAATAGATCTTTAGCAAAAGGTTTTTGGAGCATCCAAAGAAGTTATCTCAACAAGAGTTGTTTGATGATCAATCACAACATCATTAATAGGAGTATCTATTGGTTCTACACTCTGATGATCATTTTGATCTTGATCATCATCTGCATTATTGTCTTGGATTCCTTCATATGCAAACAATGCAACAGTAATAGGGACTGAATCGTTATAGACTAAGTTGTCATCTATCTTAAAACATGTTTTCTCAATCTTATTGATGTCTTCAATAGTTTGATCTTCAAATAACACTGCATCACGACTTCTAATAAGTTCTTTATCAACTGAATCATAAAAGCGAAACACAAACTCATCTTGATCATAACTAATGAAGATGCACTACTTGGTTTTAACATTCCGTTTTGATCTCTCATCTTTTGGAACATGCACACAAGCTTTACACCCAAAGACCTTCAAGTGATCAGAGAAAACATCTTTAGCAAATTAAAATCTATTTGGAATCAACAATAGGAGATAAATTGATAACATAAGCAGGTGTTAAGTTCTCCCATCCAAAAGAACTTTGGAAGTCTAGTCTTTGAAGCATGCATCTCTAACTCTCTCAACTAGAGTTCTATTCATCCTCCCTATCAAGCCATTCAATTGAGGCATCTTGACCGGAGTCTTGTGATGATGAATTTCTTGCGATTTGTAGTAGTTATCAAAGGGATCAATATATTCATTGTCATTGTCAGTGTAAATATATTTTAATATATTTTTAATTTATTTCTCTGATAATTAAGGCTTGAAACTTCTTAAATACATTAAGTACTTGATTTTTAGATTTTAAAGGATATACTAGAGCTTATGTGAATGATCATCAGTGAAGTTGCAAAGTAAAATGCACTACATTTTGACTTCACTTTAAAAGGGTCACATAAGTCAGAGTGAACTAGCTTCAGTAAGTCAAACTTTCTTGAAGGAGGATGACAGTGAAAAGGAGGTTTTTTTTTTTTTTTTTTTTTTTTGTCTTTGATTTAAAAAAAAAAAGAAGAAAAGGAGGTTTTTTTTTTTCTATTTTCCAGTTAAGCGATGAACACATCTTTTCACTTTTGCTTAGTTTTACACCAACAAATAAATTCTTCTTAGACAAACAAGTAATTCCCCCGATCTCGACTCATATAACTACGCCTCTCATGCCATAATTACGATAAGCTTTCACTTTGCACCAAATTTATAGAATCACTAAGGATAGATCCTTATGTCACGTATAAATTTGAATATTTTCTTCCTCAAGCATATAATTAATAAGCCTTTAGTAAGCTTTATGGTCCATTAAACAAGTCATTATGGTAGTTGTCATTATCTAGCTAATTGACCTACAGAGATCAAATTTAAAGAAATGTATGGAGCATGTTTGACATTTTGAAGGACTTACGTTACACTAATATTAGTCTTCCAACAAACTATGCCAACTTATCCATCTTTTAACACGCTAGAGTTAACAGATTTTGTTAAATTAGGTCTTAAACCTAACTCACACCCCAAAAGCTAGCTCAAAGGGAGGAGGATTGCCCAAGCCTTATAAGGAGTCCATCCATCTCATTAACCACCGATGTGGGACTTTTGTCATTCTTTAACACCCCACCTCATGCCCAGAGCTTAGCAACTGGTGCGTGGGCAATTTTGATTTTGGGGGTCCCAACATCGGGTGAGACGGGCCCTGCTCTGATACCATGTTAAATTAGGTCTTAGGCCTAACTCACACCCCAAAAGCTAACTCAAAGGGAGGAGGATTGCCCAAGCCTTATAAGGAGTCCACCCATCTCATTAACCACCGATGTGGGACTTTTGTCATTCTTTAACAGATTTATAAGATGAAAAGACGTATTTTTCGGTGTGACATGCGATATGTAGCTTCAGAATTTACTATCCAACTTGTATAATGGGATAAAAAAAAAGATGACGTTTTTATCACAAGCAAAGAGAAGGTTATCCCGGACAATAGCAACAACATTATTTTCCTTCTCTAAGGTTTTGCAAAGCAAAACCTTTTAATATGTCCTTTTTTGGGCACAATGATGACATGAACGATTCTAGTACTGGGACCTTCACAACAATTTTCTTTTCTTTTATCTTCTTTCTTGTTGAAAGTTCTCTCAAAAACCACTCTTATGTGCTAATATCTTTCAAAGAACAACATCAAAAGTGACAACCCAATTGGGTAGATGTTCCCCCTACTCCCGGAGCACTCGTGGTCAGTATAGGAGATCTTCTACAGGCAATTAGTAGTGTTACATTTAGCATATACATGTATCAGAAACATAATTGTCTTGTAACTTACGATATTTTTGACTCAATCATTTTCAGCTTACAACGAATGACAAGTTCAAAAGTATTGATCATAGAGTACTGGCATGTAAAGTTGGTCCAAGGATATCGTTGGCATGCTTCTTCATGACGAATTGTGTGACAATACATAGGTGATAGGCTGTATGGACCTCAGTGGCGAATCCAGGAATTAAACTCAAGGGGTTCGAAATTTAAAGAAGAAGCTCATGTAGTAATGTAAGTGCACGGTGAGCGTAATAACCCCGACATGATTTTCGTACAAGGTATCGCATTGATTGATAAAAGTTAACACCAAACTAATCAAAGATATTGAGAACAAAGCTACATTGATAAAAAAAATTAGTGGATCAGTTGTATTACATAAGTTAATTCCTAAAACACGTGAAAATTAAAGGATTAAAAAGGAAGTGAGACGGAGAAGAAAAATATTTACCTTAACCCGCTAAATTTATATTACCTTATCGTACCGCATTAAGCATTTCTTCTTGCTTTTACCCTGCTCCATTGAACATTCTTAAAATTTCTTATACTTTTTATACTTTTATTTTGTAATGTTTTACTTTATTTTGCATTTTAAAATTTTTTAAATTAGTATCCATTCAAACACATATTACTAGGAAAATTATCAAGATTCTCTAAAAGTGCGTAGGTATAGATTTACTAATATTATAATGCATATTCAGAAGATAAATAAATGGCATCATCAATTTTTTAGTTCATGTAATTTAATTTACTAGGTTAGTCATCACTTGTTGAAAAAAAAAATAACGAATAAATCAAATAAGTTTAGTTTCCATCTCTCTAAAATAGAATTGAAAAATTAGAAAAGAAATTCCATGAATTCTATTATATATATATTATTAAAAGGATAATGATGATTTTTAGTTTCTTCATTCAATTACACCTAATTTATATTTATATATATAATTCATCATTTTTAAAGAGTTGTACATAAAATTATGTTGAAATAAAATGACAAATAGATATAAGAAGAATAAAAAAAAATGTGTCTAATAAATTTAAACAAAAACAAATTAGAAAAAAAATGACATAAAAGAAAAAAAAATAATGAAAAAGAGAAGATGATCCAAGCCCAAAAGTTGAGCCCAATTCCATGCATTAAAAAGGGTAAAAAGTAAGAGAAGAGAAATTGTTGCACATGGGATTCGAACCACGAAGTAAAAGCCACAGCTAAACCCCTTATCCATTGAGCCAAAGCTTCTCAATTGCTTTCAAGAGGTTCATTTTAATATATGTACACATAATTCAAAATTTGGCTCTATATATATAACGTAATTTTTCGACCGAGGGGGTTCGGATGAACCGCTTCGACACAACCTAGGTCCGCCCCTGAATTGGACCTATAAAGGAGCTGATATCGGAACACAATCCTCCGAAGTACAGGGAAACAACGATTAAGGAGTTCACAACTTATTTCAATAACAAAGGGCTGGATGGCACTTCCACTCTGTTGCATTTTAGACTTTAGACTAAATTGTTCAGCAATTATCATCGCGAATGTAACAGGTAAGGTATGTGTTGGAATAGTTGTGGAAATGAGAGATATTGTATTAAATAAGGTTGTTTGTACAACTATTTATGTCAAATTATGTGTTTATTATGTAACCATCAATAAATCATGATTATGCTTAGAAGCACTTGAATTATTTGATTGAATTAGAGAAACTCAATAAGATGTACAATTCATACAAGTTGATAACAGTATGAACAAAGGAGCAGAATCACCTAAAACTATTTATAACAGTAAGAAACCAAATTAAACTAAAATTAAAAAATGTATTCATATATGATTTAAGATAAACAAATCCTAGCTAGACATAATTAAATAAATACCAAAAATAACAAATCATAAATAACTAGATTATTGGTTCAGGCAAAATACTTGAACAAATTTGGGTTGTCTTGGTCTCTTTCCAAGTAATCTCTAGTGATGAGATCTTCCATTTGCTTTTTGATTGCTTTCAAGTCAGGCTTAAACATTGAGCTCAACTGCTCAGAACACTCCGCTACTAGTTGTTGATCAGGAAGAACTTTCCGACTCTTCATAACACGCACTATATAGGCATCAATTGCATAACGTCTATCTTTGCCTACATCATCAACCACCTTTTTCCTTTCATCCACAGGAGGTAATGGGACCCTAATCCGCCTCATCTTGTCGGTGAACTTGGAGTTGAGTTCAAAATAATCAGATGACGAAACAGTTGTATTGCTAGGCTCCTTAATCAGAATTTTATACTTGGCACATGAAAGGGATTGAAGCAATCTGATCAAGTCATCATCAGCCAAATTTAACTGACTTTTGACTTTTGAGTTGTTGGGATATATACCATTAACCATGTGTTAAGAAATAATATTTATTATAAAATAAATATTTGTTCCATTTTAATAGATCATATTCGTTTATGGTGTCTGTTTCTTCTATAGTAGATGATTTAGTGTGTAGAGTTTTAGCTTATACACAGAGGATTAAATCATCGGTTCTTATAAGTATAAAGTTTTTTGTTCACAATCTAGGATGGAAATTGGACATTCCATCGGTACGATTGTAGCACAAGATTATATGTAATTTATCTTGATTATGGGAACGGTATAGTTTCAACTTCTTGTGCTAGTGCATTTTGTATGTATTGAACGGGACCGAGTAGAGATAGTTGTTTTAGACTGACTGACAAAACATATTCTCTAAACTATTAAATGTACTTATATTCTTAATCCTGATATAACTATTATGATTTGTATATATTAATTATTGTTTTGATTTATTAAAAGGTGAGATTCTGAGATGGGTCAATATACCTAGAAAGTTGGATGATAATAATATATATTGGTGAAATAATAAGTTAGTTGATGGAATCCATGTCTCGTTATAGAGATTGGTTGATATGCCTTTTTGAGAAACTTATAAGTTTTCATCGTGTCAAACCTTGCAAGTGGATTTATGAATCTGACACATGAAATAAGTTAAGTAGTGCTCTAAAGGAAATTAATCATTAAGTTAAATTCGTCAGTAATTTAATTTATTGATTAGTATCTGAAATCTTAACATGGGGAATTACATAATATAAATAAAAGAGTGCAATTACGAATTTCTAGTCTAATGATTTGTAATTTATTATAGTAAGAATAATTCAAATTAATTATTTGGAATTATTTCCATAATAGGAAGCCTCGGTAATTAATTATGTGGTCTCTTCAGTGCCCATATTTAACTAGAACTCAGAATCCTATTTCTTAAGGGAAAAAGGAGTAGGTGTGTGTTTTCTTGTTTTTCAAGAAAACTGGGTTTTCTTCTCCTTTTTGGATTGGGGAAGAAATCTCTATAAATAGAGATTCTCCTAACCTAGAAAAAGATTGATTAGTTTTTTATTCATACTTGCCCACCCAAGTATTGAGAGAGTTCGGATGTGAACTTGGGATCACTGTAGAAGACCATAGTTGTTATCTATCTTTTGGATTCACTTGAAGGTATCTGCTCACGCTTCAAGAGGTAATTCTTAAATTAAATTTCAGTACGTTCGTGTGTTCTAGCATATTATATGTGTTCTAGCATAAATGGTATTGGTTATCTATTATTCATATAAGCAGTATAATCCTGATATGCTTCCGCTGTGCATATATATTTTCCAACAATTGATATCAGAGTTACACTTGCATCTATATAGATAACCTCGATGATATGTATATGGTTAATTATACATATGTTTTGTTGAAAAATCTTGGTTGACAAGGATATTTGGCGGCGAGAGCTAATCTGTCTTTTGTGACTTTTGAGATAAAAGGTTAACAAAATTGGCTTTGTTGATCCAAGCACGTCAGAAACATTTTGTTAATCACAACTAATAGTCTCTATGTGTTGTTGATTTAATTATTAAAAAATAAAAAATAAAAAAAATTGGACATTACAAACTGCACGGCATGTGAGTGGTTGAACATATGGTCTAATTATTAATGGGTACTGGACTTGCTTGTACAGAAACTTTAATTAGATATTGACATATTTTAAGAAATACTCACGCTATGTAATTTTTTGCCAATGTGATAAAAGAAATTTGTTGGGTACCAATTCTTGGTTCTTGAAGTTCACGTGCAAGTGGTAGCCAATGTTGATTTTTTTTTAAGAATATTTTTGGGTTTTCTTTTTCTTTTTCTTTTTCAATAATTATTTGAGCATCATTCTTACACATATTATAAATTAAGAATTTTGTAATTAATAAATAGTTATCATTAATGTGATTTATTTATTTGAAATCAGTAAAAATTCTTAAAGGTTATATATATATATATATGAGATTACAATATGTGAATTGAGAATTATGATAAATAAATAGGATCTACGAAAGTAGTCTATTATTTGAGTCATTAGAATATTCTCAATGTATCATGTATGGATTGTTCTTCATAAATGTATACTAGTAAAGATTTGTTTACTCGGAAGGAGATTTATCTTTAGATACTAGTAACACTTAAATTAATTCATGAGAAGAGATATTAAAGATTTTCACCGGTTTAAAGGGAGAAATATAATATCTTGAATTCTCAAGTTTATTAATTGAGAAAACAATATGTTGTAAAGAGGTTAGTTGTGTGTCTTAGCCGAAAGACAGGACAAAAGTATGTTTTGTGCTCATGAGATAATTATTAAAAAGAGAATAAAAATGTGAATCAAGTTATTTTAATCTTTGACTATGTCCGAAAACATTATTTTTTCAAATTTGGTCATAGTTAAGGTGGTCATGAATTTTATGATATCTGATTGACTTGAAATTTGATGGTTCCAACAAAAATCGTTTAGATGGTTTTAAATAGTTTGTCGGATTAAAATTTGATTTGTAAATGATACGGTCATTCTTCATGTCAGTTGTATTTATCTTGAATTCACATGGTGATTTAACGTAAATTGATATGTGATAAGAATGTAGGTCATGTTGTTTTAATTTCTAAAGATGCTTAAATCACTTGAATTTGAATTTGGTCATAGCTTTGGAAATAAAGATTCTTTATATGTTCCAATTGACCTGAAATTTGGTAAGTTCATTGATAACAACCTAGTAAGAAGTACTCATTGTTATGTGGTTATGATTCTTTGAGGTCGTTAAAATGATTTTAAAGTAGTTTTTTGGAATTAAAATGTGATTTAGTATGAATGACATCTTTTATATCGGTTTTATTTATATTATATGTGGTACATGATTACACGTGATCAGTTAACATGAATTGATATATGATGAAGATGTAGATCTGATTATTTTTCCTTATATCGTTTGAATCTGAATTTGATCATAGCTTTGGAGATAAATATTATTTTTGAACTCTGATTGATCTGAAATTCTGTAGGTTCATCAGAAACGATCAAATTTAAAATACTCATTGTTATATAGTGATTTGGTAATTTGAGGTCGTTCAGATGATGTTTTTAGATAATTTTTGTATCTTGAAAAATTAATTTTACTGAAAAATTACTCGACTAAGATATAGTGGTGATAGAGATTATTCTCTATGGTCTTCATGACTAAATTTTAGTGAAGTATTAAGTTAATGTGTTGGCTTAGACCTTCCTCCCTATCGGATGAAATTAATACAAGTCATTAAAATTTAATCTCTAGTTTTGATTATATGTATTGACTCTCCTTAGCTGAGTAATATTTGATTGGATCAATGGATCTAGGGATAATGATATTCACTTGATCTAAATGAACATATACTCTCCATCTGAGTTAGCTTTTGTTCTAAATTTGTCGAAGTGAATATCTGACACCACATATGTATGTTGCATGAGTAGTCATTTTTTCATCAAAATTTATTGTTCAAGATGCATTGATATCTATGAGGTGTGTTTTGAATTTTAATATTCAATGTATACATAAACATGTTTTTCTTTTGGAATTTTAGAATTTCGTTCTTTATTCTTAATTCGTGTATCTATTTCACAAAATGATGATATATGATAAGAATTATTGAGCGGGAAAATCTTAAATTCTATTTTGGCCAAACAAAGTTTTCAACCAAATTGATCATAGTTTGAAATTCGAAAAAAAAAAAAGGAACTCTGATTGATCTGAAATTTGGTAGATTCATAAGAACGACCTAGTAAGAAATTTAATTTTTTTTTTGGATCGTTATATGAGTTTTTTGGTCATATTTGATTAAATAGTAGTGAAGTATTAGTTCTATGTGCTGGCTTAGACCTTCCTCCCTATCGGATGAAATTGATACAAGTCACTATGTATTTAATCGTCTAGTTTTGATAATCTATATTAACTCTCCTAAACTGAGTAATATAAGATTGGATCAATGTAACTAGAGGATTTTCACTTGACTTAAACTAACAATAGACTCTCCATCGGAGTTAGGTCTGTATAAATTTATGGAGTGAATAATCGGTCATTGTGCATGTGTATTGCATAAGTAGTTCTCCAATCCCATCGGTTGGCTATTCAAGATGCATGGATATATATGTATAAATGAGCCCTGAATTTTGTTATTTGGGATAATTCAAAATATTATGATCTATTTAATGTATTATATCTCATATTCTCAATAGACTTTACGCACCCACTTGGTACTACTTAAGATTTTCTTTTGGTAGAGATAAGATATTAATTCAAAGAATGCATTGTACATATACCTTATGTTAGAAGGAATTATTTTCAGTTTCTAACTAGATAAGAGATGAATATTTGATATATTTATTTGTAACTCTCCTATCATTGAGTTTGATGAATATTTCATTTCTTGTGGTATATTGATGTGTGATTTTTTTTAATCAATATTATCTCACATAAACTGAATTTTATTAATCTATCTCATAGGAGAAAGTATCTTTTAGATTGAATGAAACTTATTGTACACTAGCGTCTAAGTTATTTATTTTGAATAGAACTTTGAGGTTGGTTAATGGATGGACATAACGGTTCATTGAAAGTGAAGTCACTACCAACATGTGAGTTTTGTTCAGAAGGAAAAATAACTAAGAGACCTTTCCTCTTAAAAAGGAAAAAGTGGTAGTGATAAGTTAAAATTATTCTATTTTGATTTGTGAGGTAAATGAACATTCAAGCAAGAGGTGAATTTGAGTATTCTGAGATTTCCACAAACGGTTACGCATGATATGAATATATATTTTTTGATACTTTGTTAGTCTGAATATCTAGATAAACTGATCAAAATATTTAAGACAAACGAAAATAGCATCATGAAAAATATATATAAAGTCACTGCAATCTGATTGTAGTGACGTAAACCTCTCTGCGGAGCTCATGAGTCACTTATCTTATAGAATAATTGCATTTCAATTGTCTACACCAGACACTGCATAATAGATTGGTGTAGAAGAGAAAAGAAGTAGACTATTATGAAGATGATACGATTATGTATTGACTTATTATTAGTTATTTTGTTTCTTTTGGGATAGGTTGTAATAACTACATATCAGATTCTGAATTCAATTTCTTTCGAATCAATACCTTGAACAACTATAGAACTAGTTGGATTTGACATAAGTCTAATCTGTGACATGTTCAGATATAGAATTGTCTAGCACATGTACTGAGTAGTAGAATAAGAAAATTAGAATTAAGAACGGAATGTGTGTGTTAATTAGATATCCTAAAGAATGAAAGAAGGTTTATTATAGTGTCCTAAAGAAAAAAAGACAATTGTTAACACAACTGTCTGATTTCTAGAAAAAGATCATTTAGTAAACCATGTTCCTAGAACTAAACTAGTTTTACAGGAATTGAACAAAGAAATAACAAATAAGTCAATTGTAAATTCAGACACTCAAAAACATCTAATCGGTATGTCGGAAATGACGTTCCATTGCATTTAAGTAGTGGGAGAAAC
The DNA here is from genome assembly GCF_900185275.1 of Solanum verrucosum. Taxonomy (NCBI): domain Eukaryota; kingdom Viridiplantae; phylum Streptophyta; class Magnoliopsida; order Solanales; family Solanaceae; genus Solanum; species Solanum verrucosum. The sequence goes on along the minus strand of NW_026020104.1, from coordinate 2,148,116 downwards.
GTTGCTAGACATAAGAAAACTACTACCTCAAGTAGTGAAAGTGATGTTGAGCAAATTGAAGAACACTACATGAAAAGTTGTTAATATTTCAATATCGAAAGATTTTGAAGAAAATATTAAGACTCAAGATCATGAAAGTGTGATTATGTAGTGCTTAGTCGTAGTGGGAGAATCATAGCGAAGATTGATTTGTTTTGTATGCTTGAGAGAACTTTTATGATCTGAAAAGAAGTACACTCTTGGAAGGTTTCATGAGAAGGTCTCTCAAGATCTAGTACAAAATCGATTTGTTACGACAAAAGCACTACTAAACAAAATTGCATGAGAAAATAGAAATAAAGGAATGCTTGTGAAAGTTGTAAATGCATAGTCAAGAGTCTAAGTGGGAGCTTGTTAGGGTATATACTATTAATAGACATAGTATTCTAACAAATTTCAAGATTAAATATCTATGTGGGAGATTGTTATGGTATATACTATTAACCATGCATTTAGATATAGTACATTATAACAATTGTGATGGTTAAAAGTCTAAGTGGGAGATTGTTGGATATATACTATTAACCATGTGTTAAGAAATAATATTTATTATATATAGAATAAATATTTGCTCAATTTTAATAGATCATATATTCATTTATGGTGTCTGTTTACTTATATAGTAGATGATTTAGTGTGTAGAGTTTTAGCTTATACACAGAGGATTAAATCATCGGTTCTTATAAGTATAAAGTTTTTTTTCACAATCTAGGATGGAAATTGGACATTCCATCGGTACGATTGTAGCACAAGATTATATGTAATTTATCTTGATTATGGGAACGGTATAGTTTCAACTTCTTGTGCTAGTGCATTTTGTATGTATTGAACGGGACCGAATAGAGATAGTTGTTTTATACTGACTGACAAAACATATTCTCTAAACTATTAAATATACTTATATTCTTAATCCTGATATAACTATTATGATCTGTATATATTAATTATCGTTTTGATTTATTAAAAGGTGAGATTCTGAGATGGGTCAATATGCCTAGAAAGTTGGATGATAATAATATATATTGGTGAAATAATAAGTTAGTTGATGGAATTCATGTCTCGTTATATAGCTTGATTGATATGCCTTTTTGAGAAACTATAGAGTGCATAAAGTTTGTCAAAGAAGAGAGTTCTTATTAATTGAAGGGAGGTTTCTTTTTTGTGGAGCTTTGGGGTGTGTTTGGTATGAAGGAAAATGTTTTCCTAGAAAATGTTTTCCTGGAAAACAAGTTGATTTTTGACTTATTTTCTCATGTTTGGTTGGTGAGTAGAAAATATTTTCCGAAAAAGATTTTTAGGAGGTGGGTGGGTGGGTTGGGGGGGGGGGGGGGGGTCGAGTGTAGGGGTGAAAAAATAAATTTTTGAAGTTGAATATATTTTTTAAAAACAAATTCAATTTTTTCTTTTGGAGAGGGGAGGGGGGGTGGGTGATCGAGGATTGGGATGAAAAAATAAAAACTTGAAGTTGAAAATATTTTTTAAAAACAAACTTAATTTTTTTTCTTTTTGAAGGGGGTTGGGGGGCTGATAGGGGGGTTGATGGGGGGTGAGGGTAGTGGGTGGGGGGTAAAAAAATAAAAAATTGAAATTAGAAATATCTTTTAAAAATAATTTTTAATATTTTTTTGGGAGGGGGTGGGGGTAGGGGATGGGGTGAAAAAATTGAATTTAAAAACAAGCTTTAAAATTATTATTTTTTTGGGGGGGGGGGGGGGGGGGTGGGGGTTGGGGGGCTGATTTGAGGGTAGGGACAAAATAAATTTATTTTTTCAACAAAAAAGTAATTGTAATTTGAAGTTGGAAGAGAGTTTTGGAAAATGTTTTCCTCAACTTTTCAAGGGAAGTCATTTTTCTTAAATTTGAGAAAAATGAGTTTATTTGGAAAACATTTAACCCAACCAAACATGAGAATCATACCTGCAAAATTTGCATCACCACCAGCAAAGTCCATCTGATTAGCATTATCTTTCTCAGTCTGAAACTGTTGTAATAGCTCCACAAATTGTGTATATTGTTCTCTTGTCAATTAGGGACCTGTGTCATTATGATTTCCCCTGTGCACCTCTTCCTCTTCCCCTGAACAATAACCACCTTGAACATCAGCCATAAGGCCTTTACTCTTGTTGAACCTGGAATTCTAATTGTTGCTTATGTCTCTGTATCCATTCTGATTGTTTAAATTTGGATAATTGTTTGTTTGTGGGTTGTTGTTTGTCTGTGGGTAACCATGCAACTTATAGCATTTGTCCCTGATGTGTCCTGGTCTCTTGCAGTAATCACATATAATACGAGTCCTGTTACCAATGTAGGAATTGGTTTGAGAATAGTTAGTTCTAAAATTTTGTTGGTGTTGTCTGTAGAAGTATAATTTGGCCTTGTGGACCTGGAAGTACTTGCTCCTGCCGAACCATTTGCATTGAAAGCAATAGACTCCATGACCTTCTTCCCTGAATTGCCTGCATTCAGAGCTGCAAACTCCATGAACACCTGAGCATTAGGTTTAATCTCTCTCTGTTTTTCATCCTGTACTAACAAAGAAAAAGTTTGTGCTAGGGAAGGCAACGGATTCATCATGAGGATATTCCCTCGAACTACAGTATAGACCTCATTTAATCCCATAAGGAATTGTATCAATCTCCTATCTTGCTCTGCCTTAAGCATACTATCCTTAGCTCCACAAGTGCAATTACAGTTACATTGAGTTATGTTATGCAATGTGCTCAACTCTTTCCACTGCCTTTTCATCTTAGTATAGTAAGCAGTAATGTCTAAATTTCCCTATGATAGTTCATTGATCTCACGCTGAATCTGGTATAACTTTGCACCATTAGTCTGATCATATCGATCTTCCAACTCCTTCCACAATTCGAATGAATTAGAAACATATTCCACCCTTTCAGCAATTTCCTTAGCCAGGGAGTTGAGAATCTAGGACGTAACCATGTCATCACATCTTCCCCATTGACGGAATTGTGATGTTCCTGGATCGGGCCTCTTGGAATCACCATTGATGAAACCCAGTTTATTCTTAACTAACAAGACTCTAAGAACACTTCGTCTCCATGATCTATACCCTGCTCCATCAAAAGGAATTTGAACTAACGAGACACTTGGATTATCGGAAGGATGCTTATACAAAGGGGAACTCAGATCTGTACTACCAACGCCATTATTGTTCACAACATTCTCAGTCGAAGAAGAATCACCCTCAATCACCATAGTGGATTCAAAACAAAAAATCACCAAGAATAAATCGATCTAAGTGAAGAAACACAACGGATCCAAAAACTCAAACTATCAAAGCAATCAAAAAATCAACACATAAGCAGATCCAAGAACTCAAACTAGCAAAACGATCGAAAAATCAACACAGAAGCAGAACAAGATCGAAGATGATGTATAGAAGCACATACAAATCAAAATACCTCACGTCAGCCTGAAGAGATTTCTATTTCTTCATTTTATTTTCAATTTTAATCTTGCAATTTTATTATCTTGTAATTTTTCACTAACCAGGTCTTTGTCAATAATGTATGCGAGAAGCTTGACCACCTTATCCAACGTCTCCTCAATAGCATCATCACTGAGTTTTACACTTTCACCTTTCTTAAGAATATTATCACAATAAGAAGCAAGGAGCTCTGCACTTGAAAAACCAGATACAATCTTGTTATAAAAGACCTTAAATGCCTCCTTGAGAGCCTTATGAAAGATAGAGTTATTAGCGAAACAGTTTGTAACATAAGCCATATCGTAAAGCTCAACTAACTTTCTAACAAAGAATGGAGTTTCAGACTTGCTATTTGTCGTATCTTCAGCCTGTTGCACCAAGACCATGCCTTGAGCAACGACATACTGCTTAAACATATTTGAAACCCTTGTGGAATAGCCTATACATTCGAGATAAATCTTCTACCTTATCATCATCTCTAAGCAATACTCGGCATCCAGAATGCTCATTCTCAAGTAACTGATTGGTATATACAACCAACAATTCATATTGCACTTTCTCTAAAAGTTTTGTCTTACTAACAACATGGAGATAATGAGACACTCTATCTTTCTCTTTCTTCAAGCACTTCTCTGCCTTCAACATATAATCCAACTAGAAGCTTTTCGAGAATAATAAGTTGCAGTATGTTTAAGCATTGCATCTTCAAAGTCATTCTGATAATACTCCATTCTAATTCCAACAAATATATCAAGCAACCTTTGTCTGTCAATCTGCTAACCCTCACGTTCTTGATCAATCAACACAATAAATGCATCTCTAGCTTTACCCTTCAGCTCCTCATAAACCAGATCACGAAAGCACATCAGAACAATTTCATCATAGAGACCTTCGGGAAATAAAAAAATCGTTCCAAATTATGGAAGAACCATGAGAGCCACCTAATCATAATTTTGTGATTCGCCCATCTTTTCACAATATCCCTCAATATGAACTCATTGTGCCTTTCTCGTAAAGCAGGAAGAACAGTATAATTGATATATTCTACAAATGTTTCCCTGTAGTTGTCATACAAGTGTTGTGAGTAATCATTTGGCGGCTTATTTTGTGTGCACATGTTAAATATACTTGTATAGAACATCATCTACTCTACAGAGCTGAAACAAAGCTCTTCTCCTTCTAAAATTTTCTTCAATTTAGTGATTCCCTTCTGCATAAATTCCCATCCTTCCTCAAACTCAATAATCTTCACCTCGCTCATTGCCATCTTAGTTGGAGAGCTCAATCACATGAATCGCCGGAGAGTTTAAAACTCAAAAGTTGTTTAATGTGACTTCAACTTCTCTCTATTCTGTATATTAAAAATATTCAACAATACCCCTATTTTTTATAATACAAGTATGAAATCAAATTAAACTATGATTAGAAAATTTATTCTTATATGAACTAGGACAAACAAATCCTAACTAGACATTATTAAATAAATACCAAAAATAACAGATTCTAAACAAATTATGATTCTTATTCCAACTTTGAATTATTATTTGAACAACATCTACAACCCTCCCTAGAAATATTACTAGCTCCATTTGTCCCTTTCGACCTTTTCCTCTCTTGTATTTTTCGTTTTCTTTGAGTAATCTGCATCCTTGTAAGTCAAAAGAAAT